>NC_045167.1:16261636-16319660 GCF_900700415.2 Clupea harengus | reverse complement strand
AATAACCAGTTTATCACTCAATCTCTGCCTGGCTGTCTGTAAACAGAAAGTTTGATCCTCAGAAGTTAGATGATGTGTTTCAGCTTTTTCAGGCTAAGATTTATGAAAATATATGAGGTTGAAATTGTGCCTATATTTTAACTCCTATATATTCATTAAATATAGCCTGGTTTCCAGAGCCCTTCCTGGAGCCTTGTGAAGAATAATAATTCACACACGATCGTTCATGACTGAACTACCTCTTTGAAGCACATGAAGGTCTTTTTGCCAGCACGGATGCTTTTTTCATACTACACCTTACTCTAGCTTCGATGTGAAGGTAAAAAGGAAGGACCCACTTACAAAGAGAATGTCTTTCATACAAATACTTAATTTGAACTTGCTCTCTTTCTCAGCAGATATTCTCTTCGTGCTCTCAAACTTTGTGAGGCTGCATGCCTGAAAATCTACAGGTCTCTTCTCTTTCTTATCTGTCAGAAAAATAGTATCAGCTCAGCCAAAGCTGACCGTATGAAGAACCAACAAGATCCACAGTATCAGTCAGCTCACCCCCACAGCCTACTGGCAATGCTCATAGAACTCTGACATCCACCATTCTGCTGCAGGGGAAGAGATGTGATCCAGACTGTCTTGCATTTACTGACTGATTCTGATCTATAGTAACTTTTTTTGACTTCATGCAGGTATGCTGCATGCTATCTTGATGGATAGTTTTGATAAAACTCAAAATTCAGTAACATTTCAGTGTCAGAGTCAGTATTGAAACACCTTTTAATGTCTAGTGCACTGGGTGCAGTCCTTTGTAACTCTTTTCAAGGAGACACTAGGGGGTTTTCAATCATGTGAACAGTAATAGTTTCAACATGGCAGGCCATACTATCCCAGATCCCTGCTGTCACGGTACAGACCAGCGCACCTCTGCACAGACCAATGAAGGAGGCCATCCCACTGGAGAGGCGAGGTGTTCCAGGTGTTTATGCAGACAACCGCACACAGGGAACCTAACCATCACGCTGCCTCCTGGTGGACCCGAGCACAGGCCTGATGAAGGACTGCGTTGTTGAGATGAGCAGGAGACCATCAGGCTGTAAGTGTGTGTGTGTGTGTGTGTGTGTGTGTGTGTGTGTGTGTGTGTGTGTGTGTGTGTTATATTTCTGTACTGTGGACTAAAATGATACGTTCAAGACTGAACTGAATTTACAGTATTTCTATTAATTTACTACATCTAGGAAGAAACACAGGTTCAAATACATATTTCTAAGCACTGATCTGATTGACAGTGATGTCTCAGACATAATTGCAGATTTATGCTGACATCTCCCTCTCTCCCCAGTCTACCTCCCTCCCTCCAGCAATGGCTTCAGGCAGGGCACTGAGAACTCCCAAGCCACCCTGGTGGACTCACGGACAGGCCTGCTGTTGCAGTCTGCCTCTGAGATGCAGAGGGGACACATCCAGGGGGCGTAACTATAGGGGGTGCAGCAGGTGCGTAGCCGGGCCCAGAGATATACATGCGTCGCTCGACGGGCCCCCCCCTCCAAGTACGTCGCTCGACAGGCCCACCGTCGGTTTTGCGTCAAATTTTCTCGGATATGATTATGTTAATACGCGCTATTTTGAGAAAGAAGGCAGTGTCAAATGCTATATATACGCTTGAAAAGGCAAACTTATCTCAGTCATGGTTGTTATTATTTTTTATCCTACATACACTATAGAAACTATCAAAAAAACTATTCAATGAAATGAATAACTTCTTATATGTATGTTGTTGTCCAATGTCAAGTCTCTATTTGATCATGTGACAATACAATACGCTATAGTTAAACCAATTCGAAGGTCTGATAGACTGATAACCTAGTAATTAGGTCCTAGTTCATTGAGCACAGCACAACTTTACTCGTAACAATACCTTTTAAGCACAAGAGTGGAAGTAGAAAAGGGCAAAAGAAAAAAGAACAGGAGGAGAAGGCGGCAAAGCTGCCTAAATTAGATTATTTGGGCTTTTTAACTAGCCTGCAACGAGTCGCCAGCCCACGGAGTCAGCAGTGCAGCAGTTCAACTAGGATTAGCATCGCTGCTTCTGCCCTCAGTTGTGTGTCAGCAACCATGCAACAGGTAACCTACGGATATTGTGATCATAGGCGGAGATCCCGGGGGGGACGTGTCCCTCCCTACCATAAAGTTGTCCCCCCCAACAATCATTGGAAACAAAACCATTTTTTTTTTTTAAATATAGTAATATGAAATAAATGCACGACGACACAAGCGGTGCTAATTATAAACGTAAAACAATGTATTTTTTTAAGTGTTGAAAAACCATGATCCCCCTATTCCTCAAAGTGGTTTGGTTCACATGCTGTTTCCAACGGGCGGGGCTACCGGCAGCTCCGTGTTTCAGTCAATTAGCCAAGTACATGGTGACGGTCAGACAGTGAGACTGTTTCCTCCTCTCTCCCACTGACGCAGTTAAGAACATGTAATGAAGAAGTTTTTTCTAAACTCCTTTTACGAAGTTCCAATCGATATGCACAAGTATACATACGTTTAATAATGGATTGACATGACAACGTGAACATAACACACGCATGCTGGTAATTAACACCGTTACGATGGCTAGCTAGACAATTAGGACACTGTCCTGTCAGGGGCAGGTTAATGCTAGTTAATAAAGGTAGGTCTACATCTCAGTGCCTCACCAGATTAGTTAAATTAGCTGAAGGTAAATTAATTTAATCTTTCCCAGCGGTGCATGAACAATGCTGGTATTGGATATATCTGCAATCGTGATGACCGTGAGATGATGCTTCTCCCTCTTGTATTGTGTAATCTGTAAATTCTCGCCTCAAATGTAAACTTGTTATCCACCATATCTAGTTTTAAATGTTATGCATATCCCTCCATTGCAGTATGAAGGCCCTTTTGATAGCTTCTAGACGAAATCAGGTTATTTTGTCTCCAAAAGTTGTCTAGAGCCTCTTGGGATATCGTTTTGACACTGATAGCTGCCATTGTAAACTCTAGTCAGCTCTGATAACTTGTCCGAGTTAGGAACAGTAAATATTGGTGGCGGGGCTTATTGATAGGTCAAATTGAACTTTTTTAGAACTTATTTTGAGCATAAAGTTCTCTTGAACTTTGGACATTATTTGTCTGTGAGTAGATATTTTGTGTTAGTACATTTAATGCCGTTTAGAGGATTTAAAAATGACAAAAAAATGACTAAATTTGTATTGTTTGTTATTGAGAATTCGGTATTTAGCAGCTAAGTTATGCTAGCTCTCGTGAAAGCAATTTTTTCATGTCCCCCCCTGGAATTACTCTCCGAAATGTTACCATGTATTGTCCCCCCCGTACAATGAAATGGGATCTCCGCCCCTGATTGTGATAGATATACATTTCAAGGCAAGCTATAGCCTACATACATTATGGTAGGGCAGGATTACTAGGCTACAAGTTGGGTAAATAGTGGTTGTAAAGTAATGCTAAAGAGGTTTGGTAGACCTCGACGGGATTGGAAACAGGATGTTGGACGAACTGCTAGAACGTGATTTGAATCAGCTTGTGTTCTGTTAAGGGCGCCATTTAACCAGGTAAGCAGGGTTTGCTTATTGATGAGTGCTGGCTGATTCATGTTCACGTGGAAGGCAATATAGTTCGATTATAATCCTCCAAAAAGAACCGCAGAATCAGCTTTGGACGTGATGTTCTAACGGAATAGTCATATTTAAGGTAAAAGGTTTTAAAGGTTAATTCCAGTTTGCAGATCTGTGGAAAGAAACTGTTTTAAAGGTTAATAGCCAGTTTGCAGATCTGTGGAAAGAAACTGTTTTAAAGGTTAATTCCAGTTTTCAGATCTGTGGAAAGAAACTGTTTTGGTTTAAAATAAGACGTGGAAATAAAAGTTTAGGTTTATATCCAGCTCACGGAGCTGTGGAAAACGGAGAGGTTAATTCCAGTTTGCAGATCTGTGGAAAGAAACTGTTTTAAAGGTTAATAGCCAGTTTGCAGATCTTTGGAAATAAACTATTTTGGGGTTATATCCAGCTCACGGGGCTGTGGAAAACGGAGACAAAGCTTTGTCCGAAAGACTAGCTTTGTTTTCGACGAGTTTTCACGTAATGGCTAACGTTGAAATGATATTGGAATTGTGAGTGTATATTTAATGAAACCGTAGAAGATAACAATCCGATTCATTTGTATGAACTAGTTAGTAAAGTTGACTAACTTCTTCTTGAATGATTTTGTGATTCTCGTGTTAATGAGACTTTTTAGGTTTTGGTGAGCAGTTATCGTGTTGGGCGTGCTGAATGGTGAAGGAAAGCGGACGGACATTTTACTAAATGATGCCCGTGTGCATGATGTTTGAATACGTTTTGTTCACAGGAAAAGTTCGGTAAATGTTAACAAGTGGTTTGTGGAGTGCACTTCTAGCTAAACGGATTTGGATTCACGCGAGAGAGATGCGAGTTCACTTTGAGAGTGGCCTTTAACTGAAGACGCAAACCACGTGGGTAACGGAGGGGAGCATGAAAGACGCTCCAAGCACGCATAAGGTAAGATGCATAATTATTTCTAGAAATATATAAAGTAGTTATTACATAAATAAGGTACTTGAAAGGTTGAATGAAGTACAAATAAATAAATATTGGATAGCATAATACATTTTGGCGAATGCTCCTGGCTGGCGGTAATCTGTGAGTATCACACGTGGGTTTGTTTACATTTTAAGAATACGGAATTGTTCCTTGGTGGAATATATGCGTGATATATATTGGGTATAATTGTTGGTGGTATTAACTAAATGCTGATAGTTGCAGATAGCATATAATACTAACGAAAAGTATTGTTGTATAGTTGTTTAGGGTTACTTGGTTGAGTGCTATTTGAGCTGAAAGTTCTTTTGTTCTTTGTGCAGGCAAGTAGCACGAGAGAGAGAGTGATAAGAAAGGGGGAGGGTGGTTTCCTCAAATTTCACATGCAGTGGTTAGAGTTGAATTAGGAATTTTATTTTGAAATGGCCGTAGTAGAAGTACAACCATGTACGCCTTTAGAGGCAGTAATTAAATTATATTCAAAAAATGACTTGTTGGTAAAAGAGACACCTCTCTATCCACAACTGCCTTTGATGGGTCAGTTCCCTACTGTAACATTTGAGGGTGACTTAAAGGAAAAGGTAGACATTACAGGGGATGGTAATAAATGGCAGAGAGTGGAGAAGAAAGCACAGAGGGTGATTGATTTAGAGAGAGGGTTAAGGAATGTATTAGTTGGAACAGCTGTTGTTGACGAAAGACCCCCTGCGTCCCCCTCTGGTTCATACACAAAAGGCCCTTGTGTTAAAAGTGATAAGACTGTTGGCCCAGGTGTGGCACTGGAAGCCCCCTCTGTGTCAGGTTTGGAAGGCAGGAAGGGGTTAGGTGCGAATGACTTCTTATCAACCGAGGATGAGAAGCGGGTGAGAATGAGATTGAGATTTGAGGAGGAGAGAAGGAACAGGTCAGAGAGAAGTGTGATAAGGTATAGAGAGATGAGTGACTCTGAAGACTGGGATGAGTCAGAGGTTAAGGAACAATGTCCAGTCACTGTACTTTCTAAAAGAGAGGGTTTGAAGAAAGAGTCAAAAGAATTGAGGAAAATGAAGGATAGAATTAAGCATTTGGAACGTGCCTTGATAAAGAAAGAAGAGAGAGAAAAACAAGGTATACAGGCCCCAATTACAGAGGTGGATGTAATGATGCCTCTACTCATAAAAGGTAATGTAACTCATTACCAACCGTGGGGTCACTCAGATTTAGACGGATTAATATTTAGACTTCCTATTTTACAAGAGGGAGCTGGGATTTGGATTGGAAAGCTGGAATCTGAGATGGTAGGAAAGCGGTTGGCCGTAGGTGATATAAAGGCATTGTTGAGTCAGATTCTCACCAGAGAGACGACTACTTCACTTCTCAATAAAGTGGGACTGGGAAGGATTATGGGTGATCCATCGATTGATGCGGTGGCATTTGATAACTATAGGAATGCTGTGTGGAGATGTTTGAGGAATGCTTACCCTAATGTATTCTCGTTAGCAAGTATGTCTGTAAATAAGATCAAAACAGACGAGAATCCTGCTGTGTTTGTGGAAGGAGTGGAGGCAGACTGGCGAGTGCGAATGGAGACGGATCCAGAGAACAATCAGATGGTGAGGCATATGATGAGGAAGGCCATAATGGAAGCCCTTCCAGAGTCAGCTAAAAATAAACTAGAGAATGATTATCGGATTGAATCTATGCTGAAAACTGAGTTCAGAGACTCTGTGACTCATTATGTAAATTTACAAAGGAAGGTTGATGCTGATTTGGAAAAACAACATGTGGAGAGACAGAGGAAGTTGGTTCAGAACCAGTTGGATAATGATGAAGGGACAAAAAAGGGTGAAATACAAGCACCGCAGTTAGGTGTAATTGCCCAGGCACCTAAGCAGGACCTGGGGCAAGGTAAAATGCTTGTTTCAGGATCTTCTCCATTGGCAATACAGCAGCCGACACCCATTCCTCAGGTAGCACATGGTACTACACCACAGATGCCATATTGGGAACGGCCACCTCAGCCTTATCCGCAGCGTCAGGCCCAAAAGTGGGGGCATATTCAGGTCAGATACAGAGGCGGCGGAGCAGGCAGAAGCAGAGGCAGAGGAGGTGTTGGAAGAGGTCAGAACCAAAGAGATGGGCCACAGAGGTGTTGGGCGTGTGGCGAACTAGGACATATCTTCAGACATTGCTATAAAGAACAGAATGTAGGGGAACAGGGAGATTACCAGCCACAACTGGGTGAATCCAGGGGTCTTCCCTTATGGAGGTGAGTATGATTGATAGAGCCTAGAGGGGGTTGAGGAGAGAGTTTTGGAAGTAATTAATATGACAAAGGGGTTAACTGATAAGCAAGAGCAGGAGGCAAAAGGGGTATATGGAGGTATGTTTTGTAGTAAGAAAAGTTAAAGTTAGAATGGGCTATAGATAAGGACTTTTAAAATGAATAAATTAGGGTTTAAAACATTAGATAATTTCTTGAAATAAAATTAAAAACATTACATATACATTTATAGATTGAGGGAATAGGAAAATGGATAGACAAATGGAAAGTAAGAATGAGGAGGTAAATGGGAAGTTAAAGAGTGGTAGGATATGTAATGTTTCACTTATTAGTTTTCACATACAGATGAGAGGAGTGACAGAGAGAAGGGGAGCCGTGTGCAAGTGTCAGTGGAACCTGAAAGCAAGCCAGGTTGAGGATGGAACTAGATGGCTGATACCTAAGGTTGATGTAAGGAATTGTGTGGGGTTTTGGTGTTAACTCCTTGTTAGTATATATGAAAATAACATGGTTTTTAAGTGTCTCTTACAGATTTGGGGGAACCTTCTGAAGTGGTTTGGGCTGAGGAGCCGCAGGAACAGAATGGTTTGTTTGTAGTTGCATTGGGGGATGGGCGATAGGAAGGAGTGACATGCCCTTTGAAGTATTGGTATATGGTGTGAGTGGGGTGATTTTAGTATTCAAGCCAGGTTATAGTAACCAAGGTAAGATCCTTTGTTATTGTAATGAGTTTTTATGCTTTGATAAGCCACGTGGGCAGGGTTTCCTTCGAGATAGTGGTTCAGCAATTAATTTATAGCCTAATTTAGTGATAAAGATATAATGTACATAGGTGATGTAATTATTTCAAGGGATACGACCAAATTGATTTAAAAGAGGGGTAAACTGCAGGCCTGGTAAACTATGGAGATGCTATTGTGGCCAGATGGCAACTCTATACATGTTATCTGCTTTGTTCATTTGCACGCACTTTTTAGTTTTCAGTGCGTAAGGGGGGAGGTATTAGGAAAATGATATTAGGAAAATTAAATGTATGGGGTTTTGGTCACCCTATTTATGGGAGGTTTTGGGATGAAATTTTGCATAATGCTATGGTTGTATCATCTATAATAAGGAATAAAGGAGTGGAGATCAAACCTCGGGGAATGTTATGGGGTGTGGGTACAGGTTATACCCACTGATATGTTTCTTTAATCTTTTTTATGGCTCAGGAATGAAGGATAACTTGGTACCTGAGCTCAGCGGGAAATATAGAAGTGAATGCCAGGGATTTGGCCGCTGAATCTTATTGTTCCATTTGGAATGTGTTATACTGAAAGGTATAAGTGTATAGATATGACAAGGGAAATATAGATATTATAGTAATGGATGGGTTTTATATGATGGGTTAAGGTATGTCCGAGAACAGGACTGAAGAGATGGTAAGTGTCATGAGCTGTGGGAGAGATAATGTAGCTAAATGGATGGTAGTTTATTTAAGGAGTTAAAGTTAGGGGAAATAGACAATCATAATGGAGAAAATGAAAATGGTCTATAATTATATGTAAGGGAACTGGGTAAACTACTGAATCTTTAAGTCTACATGAGGCAGGAGCGCTGCACGGAGCAGTCATGCGCTGGGACACAGGAGTGAACTGGAGGAGTGTGAGAGAATGGATGAACTGAAGGTGGGTCAGCTGCATACAATCATGGGTGTGATTGGAGACGAAATGCAGCTGGAAGTTTGAATGTCATGGAAGGAACGGGTGTGTGAGTGTGCCGAAGGGGAGCTGCTGAAGCAGACTTCAGCACAGACTTAAAGGTAAGTATATGTTATATGTGGGAATCTTTGTTTTAATCAAGCATTTGGGGAATTATGTTAGTATAACATTAAGACATATGTGGGAAATTATGGAATGCAATCTCTGGATATCGTAATACACACTTTGGAAGTATGCCTAGGAAATATGTGAAAATTATGTGTATAGATTGTTTTTAATCTTTGGAATTATATATACACAGGTGGAAGCTTATGGACTGGTCCAGTCGGGAGACTGGTGATGGGTTATGGTTCTTAAAACAAAAGAATCTCCAGCCAATAGGGCTGAGAGGTGAAGGGGTTAAGTGTGTTGTATCGTGTTAACTGTTTTGCAGGACCACTAGGCGGTGGGACTACCACAATTCGAGGGAGCTGAGTTGGAGTGGGGACCATTCAGATGTAGCAGCTGGACCTGGGTGAAGGGCTGCCAAGGTCATGGACATGCTGCAGTGGATGGATGTGTCTACCCTTGGGGAAAGGAAACTGATGGAGCTCAACATGGGTCAGAGGAGGCTTTCCGGCAGACTCAGATGGAGGACCTCATCAGTGGAACTTATAAGAAGATGTTTGTTGTGGGACATCCATAACAATTCTACAACAGCACGCAGAACATCCATACATATTAAGACTGTACCACTTGCATAACATTGCATACATAATTGGATGTGTATTGTTTATATTTATATTGCTTGTTTTGTTTGTTTTAATGTTTGGTTTTCTGTATGTTTGTTTGTATTGTATTTTTGTATGTTTCTTTATATGTTACACAACACAGCATTCAGAAACTGATGGAAAAGAGGATGTGCATGGTTGCCTCTCGCAGCCTGCGGAATGCAGGTGTCGCTGTACAGGACAGGGCAATGGGTCCAGTTTTTACCTTAAAATAAGAAGGTTTTTGTTCTCATCTGTGGGGATAGGGGCATGGCATCTCGGGAGTAAAGGAACACCAGAATGTGGATACTGATATTGTTACACCTAAGTTTATCCATGTGAATGGAGACTGAACAAAACGCACGACACTGCATACACGATAAGATGGTTGTATTACATTTTGTATGTTCTGTAAACACTACTGTATGCTCATCTAGGACCACCCTAGTGAGACTGTTGTATTGTATGGGGGTATTAATATGGAGTTAGATGAAGTGGATGGACTGTTTAAAATAATGCTAAAACTGGGTTTTGATGTATAGGAGTTCAAATGTACTTGTTTCATCATATGGTAGATTGATAGTGTGTATTTGATAGAGTTATGAAAATATGGTTTAGTGTGTCCATATGGACACAAAGGGGGGAATATGTGGGATATTTTCATATGAATAAGGGATAGTTTTACCAGATACCTGTTGAATGAGTGTAAAGATTAGCTTTGGGTTACATTTCAGATGAGGTAGAGATTTAAAATAAGAGGGCGTAGCTTGGAGTGACCTAAGGTAAAAATGGGTGTGATATTATATACCATGGAAGTCTGATTTGGGTGGGGTCAGAATGGAGAGGTCAGGTTTAATTGGCTGGATTGGTCAACCAAGCAAAACATAGATGGGAGGTGCTAATTACAGGTTTAAATATGTTAGCGGGAAGGTATTTTGGCAGATCTATTTCCGGAATACATCTCTTTGCTGTGGCTTAATGTACTACAGTAAATCCGTTGGAACAACACGTCCTTTGTCTTGACTTTCTGATTGTGAAAATAGTTTAAGACTTAGTATTGGCCACAACAGAGGCTTCGTAGATGCTCAACTAGTTCTTTTAATGGCTCACCGTGCGTCTCCTCACATGTGTAACTGGCACTACCGTATAACCCACAGTATATGACATCTCCCCCTCTTTTGAGTGTTATGTCAATAACATCACAGGAACAGTTTAACTGAAAATGGCTATTCAAACAGCACATAATATAAACCAAGATTAACTTAAATGAATTTAAATGGAGACATTTCAACATGCAATGGTCTCTTTCCACTCAACCAACAAATAAACATTATCAACATGTACAACTGTACAACTTTCTTTTTTCACCAATCAACAGTATCACATCAATGTCAATACAACTTTTCTTTTTTTTCACAAATCAACAGTATCACATCAATGTCAATACAACTTTCTTTTCTCTCCCCTCCCCCAAAGGCCATATGATCTGCACTCATTTACAGGTCAAGCCTGTCGATTTGCCTGCACACCCGTCCAGATCTGGTCACAGTCTGACCGGGTAGAGGGGTTGTGGGTGTAGCCACACTCTGACTCACAGGAACAGTCTCTAACACGGTGGCTCCGTCAGAGTGTGTGTCTGTCCCTGTGACATCCCCGTGTGCTGCTGGGATGGGCTGGGAAACCGGCCCTGGTTGGAGGTGACGGCGGTTCCGCCGCAGCTCCGCTCCGTGCTGCGTCCTGATGACGAAGGATCTCGGGGTGGTGCTCTCGCTTGAGATCACCGCTGGCAAGGACCATGACTTTTCATAGTCCAACTTGGAGGATACAACATCTCCTGGTTGCAGGGCAGGTAAGGGCCTGGCTCCATGACGGCGGTTGAAGTAGTGAGCCTGTTTAGCCTTTTCCCTTCCGTCCCTCTCTTTCACAGCTGTCCTGCTGGGCCATTTGGGTAGGAGATTTTTCTCCAGAGTGGGGAGTGTGGTTCTGATTTTCCTCCCCATCAACAGCTCGGCTGGACTGAAGCCTGTGGTGGAGCAGGGAGTGGACCTATAGCTCATCAGAGCCATGACAGGATCTTCTTGCTTGAGAATTTTCTTCGCTGTCTGTACGGCTCTCTCTGCGTGCCCATTGCCCTGTGGATGGTGAGGGCTGGATGTGCAGTGCTTGAAGTCGAGCTGCCTCGCGCACTCCTTGAACTCCGCACTTGAAAACTGGGGTCCATTATCGCTCACCACCTCATCTGGAATGCCAAACCTGGCGAAGACCGCTTTCAGTCTTTGGATCACTTGTGCACTCGTTGTCGAGGGCAGCTGCAGTATCTCTAGGAACCTGGAATAATAATCTGAGATTACCAGGTAGTTGTGGTGGTTGTGCTCACACAGGTCCATTGCAATTCTTTTCCAGGGTCGCTCTGGAAGCGGTGTGGAGATGAGAGGTTCCTTTTGTTGTGTTCTTTTCAGTTCACAGCACACCTGACATGACGTCACAAGCTTGTTTATGTCCGTAGAGAGTCCGGGCCACCACACAGATGAGCACGCTCTCTCCCTACATTTGACTAGGCCCTGGTGCCCTTCGTGAATTTTCTGAAGGATCTCACCTCTCATTTGCCTTGGCACGACAATCCTGCTTCCTCTGAGGACCAGGCCATTGTGTTCAGATAGCTCTGACTTCACTTGGACGTACTCTCTCGCGTCCATGGGCACATTGCTTAAGTGTTCAGGCCATCCTTTCATTATGAGCTTCACAACCGACAGCAGTTCGGCATCGGCTGCTGTCGCCATTCTGATTTCATCCATCTTGCTTTTCGACGCAGGGATCCCCTCTATTACACTATCCACGTAGCATGCCACCTCACTGTGTGTGTCTGTCTCTGCACACATGCTGGCCAGTGGACTGCGTGACAGGGTGTCCGCGATGACCAGAGTTTTCCCTGGCGCATATTCTGCCACTGGATTGAATCTCATGAGCCTCATGAGAAGACGCTGACATCTTATGGGTACATTGTCTAGACTGCGGCTGTTAATGAGAGGCACTAGCGGTTTGTGATCAGTGATGAGCTTGAACTGCTCCAGTCCATTGAGGTATCTGTCGAACTTCTCGCATGCCCACACACCAGCCAGGCCTTCCTTCTCTATCTGGGCGTAGCGTGTTTCTGCTTCAGTGAGGCGTCTGGAGCAATATGCCACAGGTTTCCACTGCTCCCCGTGGAGCTGAAGGAGCACACCCCCCAAACCATAACTGCTTGCGTCCGCTGACACAGCCGTGGGCTTGTTCAAGTCATAGAAGGCGAGTACTGGTGCAGTTGTCAACAGCTCCTTGATGTGTTCAAAAGCTGTTTGTTGTGCGTGGCTCCATGTCCATGAATTCTTGTCCTTCAGGAGCTCGTACAGCGGCTGTCCTACGGTAGAGAGTCCGGGGATGTATCTTCCGAGATAATTCACCATTCCCAGTATCCTTCTCAACTCTTGCACGTCTGCTGGTGGTGACAGCTGCCGAATAGCTTTCACTTTGTCGGGGTCAGGCCGGATCCCGGACCGGTCAATGAGATGTCCGAGGAACCGCAGCTGACTCTGCCTGATGGAGCACTTCTCACGATTGAGCTTCAGACCAGCTGTCTCAATGCGCTGCATTACCTTCTCCAGGCGACCATCATGCTCCTCTTTTGTGGCCCCATAGACCAGAATGTCGTCCATGAAGACCTCAACACCCTCCAGCCCCTGCCGGGTCTCCATCATCTTCCTCTGGAAGATTTCAGGTGCGCTCGTAATTCCGAACGGTAGCCGCTTGAAGTTGAATCTGCCGAATGGCGTAATGAAGGTAGTGAGCTTACAGCTGTCTGGGTGCAACGGTATCTGGAAGAACCCACTGGCGGCATCGAGCGAAGAGAAGACAGTGGCCCCACTCAGCTTTGCTGTAATCTCATCAGTAGTAGGCAGGATATACTGTTCTCTTTTCACTGCCTCGTTCAGCCTCTTGAGATCAACGCAGATGCAGGCTTTACCTGTGCTCTTTTTCAAGACTGGCACCATGGGTGCACACCAGTCCGTTGGCTGTGTCACCCTCTCGATGATGCCATTTCCCTCCATCCTCTGGAGCTCCTCCTTTACCTTTTGCAGCATAGGGAGAGGCACGCGTCGTGCTGTGTATACAGCATATGGCTGAGCGTTGTCTTTCAGCAGTATTCTCACCGGTTCAGTCTTTAAAGTCCCATGCTCGCCATATGCCTGTGGATGTCCTCTGTCGCACACTGTTTCATTCACTCTCCTCACTAGATTCATTTCCACAGACAACGGCCTGCTGAGTAGGTTGTTTACAGTACGTCCGCGGATGACATATGCTGTGAGTGGGTGAGTCTTTCCTTTGTAGGTCACAGTGCTCTGGAACTGTCCTATGCACTGCAGCTCGCCACCTGGACTGTCCAGTGGTATCTCTGCTGGCTCCAGTGGTCTTTTGGGGATGAGTGAGTGGTAGGTCTCTTCGCAGATGACGTTAACATCGGCCCCTGTGTCGATTTTGAAGTCAACTGGTGTAGAGCCCAACAGTAACTCGACGGCCCATTGCTCTGGCGACCCGCCTGCTTTACTCACAGCCCCAAGAAAGTATAACTGCTGCTGCTGCTCTGTTTGCTCTGTAACCTCACTCACTGCCTGCCTGCTCCTACACACTCTACTCCAATGTCCAACTTTGTTGCATGTATTGCATGTAGATTTTCTGGCAGGGCAATTTTCATCTTTACTGTGCCACGCTTTCCCACACAGTCCACATTGCCCTTTATTTCCCCCTTTTGGCTTACCGTAGTGACTGGGGTATCTGCTGCGCTCGTGAGTGACTTCTTGTATCACCCCCGTTGTCTCTCCTTGCATGCTGACTTGCAAAGCAACCTCTTCCGACTGCCTGACAGTCTCAATGGTCAGCGCTAGTGTTAGGTTCTTCGTCAGCTGCAACTTCCGTGAGACCTCTTTGTCGAGAATCCCCACTACGATTCGGTCGCGGATATTCTCATCCCTGTTCCCGCCGAATTCGCAATGCCCTGCCAGTTCGTACAAAGCCCTGATAAAAGTTCCAGCTTTCTCTCCCGGTCTTTGCACGCGCAGATGGAAACATGCACGTTCGTGTATTACATTCCTTCTCGGCACAAAGTAATCATCGAACTGTCCAAGCACCCTAACATAATCATCTCTATGTTCATCCTCTGTGAATGTAAACGAACGGAAGATGTTCTCCGACTCGCTTCCCATAGCGTATATCAGGCTGCTCACCTGCACGGCACCATCTTCTTTGTCCAGCTTGGTGGCGATTCTGAATCTCACAAAACGTTGCTTCCACTCCTGGCTTATCAAATGAAAAGTTTGTCGGAGGAGCGAACTTTGGCATGACTTCGTTTTCGTTTTCTTCGTTTTCACTTCTGACACCATGTAAAGTAATGCTAAAGAGGCTTCGTAGATGCTCAACTAGTTCTTTTAATGGCTCACCGTGCATCTCCTCACATGTGTAACTGGCACTACCGTATAACCCACAGTATATGCGCAAGCGCATTAAACTACCGTATATGACAGTGGTCGCTATTATTATTGCTTTCTAAAAAAATTTACGGTAAACAAACACCTTTGATTAGCGTTTTTTTTAGACGCGGTTGCGGAAGTAGGGAAGGCTACACACACACACACACACACGCACACACACACACACAATGCTTTGGATTCATTGATGTCATGATTTGGATACAAGTGATACTACTCTGTAATTCAAAATAAAAACTTGGTGACATGAAAGGGCCCATTATTGAGACTAAGTAAAGCAAGACTAGTTTATTTGTATTCATACAAAATGGTAATTCAGTGCTTTACAAATGAGAGGATAAATGAACATAGACAAATACAAGGAAAAAGTAAAATCGATGGTACATACAAGGCTTTTAAACGGATGAATGCTTTAAATTTAAAATAAATCTGAGAGTGCATGAAAACTTTACATTAAAAGCATACATATTGAAAAGAGGAGTGCATCAAAAACATTTTTAAAACAAAGGTAGTATAGCCAATAACATCCATTGTTGTTCAACTAATTATATGATTTATGATAGAAAATATGGCTGCTTGTTTTCACATCATTGAAGATAATGATAATATCTACACAAGACAGTATTTACAAGTAGGCAAGATGATCATGTACCGTCCAAAAGGGTCTTTTAGCCTTGTTTCTGTGAGCAATAAATAATCATAAACAGGCCAGTTCTTCTGTAGTGAACATGAAGTGTCTGGCTAGTTCAGAACACGTAGAGGTGTCTATGTGCATGTTTTGTCATTTGTTTTGACTGAGAGGGTTGATTTTTGGATTCTCCAGGGGGAAAAAACTACTTCCTGGCCACGAGCTCTCAGTAAACATGATCACCTTTTGTTTAGTTTGCCTTTGTTATTCTTACAGGACGGCCCTGTCCAGTAACAAATATCTAAAAGCCAAGAATTATGATATGCATCATCAAGATAGATGTGGCTGCCATCATGTTATTTTCTGCTGATACAAATGTACAAAAGATTGGTAAGAACCAACAAGAACATACAGTAATACAATTAATTCAGTTTCAAAACTGAAAACAATGGTTGTGAGTAGAAGTTTACACATAGGACAAAATGGTGGTTGATTGCAGAAAAAGACAACAAAATACATAATGAAGTTATTGAATATAATGATTTTGGATTTGATTTGATTTGATTCGATACCTTGGGGGTTGTCTGAAGGTTCTTTCAGTTCTTCTGTAAGCATTTTGACTTGGGTCTGGGGGTCCAATTGGGGTGTCAAGTGTATCACTGTGTGAATGAGCTTGTGTGCCAGCAGATTGTGCAATCACTGGATCATCAGTCAGTATTGGAGCACTTCACAGATGCTGAATTACTTTTACCTTCAGTCATTGCTATTTCAGCTTTAACATCACTTGTAGGTTTGTCACCAGTACTGTTGGAAGACTTAGCATATGTGTTTGGTTCTTCAGGAAATGTTGTATCTTGATTATCTGTTGAAGTCTGGATAACTATCGTCTATAAATCTTCGTCCGAACTATCGTCAACCTGCATTCCCTCTTCCTGCCCTCTATGTGGTAATGTGTTGATGACGTCATCATTCCTGATGCTTCCTGCTGATCCAGAGAGTGCCGGGTCGGCAGTTTGGTTCTGTTCCTCAGCTACTGTGTTTGTTTCTTTCTCATTTCCACACATCCCCTCCATATTCATGTCAGCTGAACAATAAGTCTTACTGGCAACACTAGCAGCATCAGTGTACATGGACAGGCTGGACCCAGAGGAGGAATCTGCTTGTGGGCATGTTACAAATGTTGAGGAAGGATCAGCAATGTCATCAGACCTTGTTGCAGAGTACAGACTAGCAGGTTAATCCTGAACTGAATTTGAAGATTGTCCATCTGAAAGTTATTTTATTATGGTTTCAACGCGAGATGGAGGTTGACCTACATTGGAAACATCAGAAGTTGGTGTGTTCTTTACATCTGTGGGATTGCTGTTCATTTCTTCATGCTGTTTCATTCCATCATGAACAGCAGGTTTATCCTAAACTAAATTTGAAGATTGTCTATCTATAAACTACCCCCTTCCCCTATTCGCTCTTTCTGCCCTTCATGCATTGGTATATTGTTGACGTCATCATTGCTGAGCCTAACAGTGGTATCCATTTTTTCATCTTGAACATCACCTGTTACTCTATCCTCAGCATCTGAAGACCTGTCACAGGTATTTGTTGCTGCTGTGTGAGTAGCTTGACTGCCTGTTATAATTGTTTTTCCACTTGAATTGTCTCCTACATTCACACTCTCCTTCATCCTTTCACATGATAGTGTATCTCTGGCATCAGTGCTGGTATTTCCTGCTGATCCAGAGGGGTGTTTGTTGATGGTGCTCTGGTTTTGTTTCACTGTCCCTGTGTTTGTGCCTCTTTCATTCTCACACGTGCTCTCTACGTTCCTCAGGTGCAGAAGAGGAGACTTACTGTCATCACTAAATGTATGATCAGCGTCTCCAGACTGTCTGGGTGATCCAGAGGAGGAACCTATATGATGATCAGGATCAGCACTCTCATCAGACTTTGGTGTAGAGTCTGATTCCTTAAAGGGGCCCGGGACATTCATGGGAACATAACGAGTTGTTGGGATCATTAGAGCCATTTTTTCAAAATGTTTTACCTTGTCTTCAACAGGAATTAGTTCATATAGTTGTTTCATGGCCTGAACATAACCTGCCATTTTACCTTCATTGAAAACATCAGAAATGTTGCTGTTCATTTCTTCATCATAAGCGGGAGGTTTATCCTGAACTGAATTTGAAGATTGTCCATCTAAACTACCCCCTTCCACTATTCTCTCTTTCTGCCCTTCATGAATATCACCTGTAGGTTCACCTTCAACTGAGTTTAAAGATTGATCACAGGTATTTTGTGTTTCTGCAAAAGATGAAGCTTGAGGTTTTCCAGGGAACAACAGTACACTCTCCTCCATCTTTTGGTTGGGTATAATCTTTCCAGTTGTCTCACGTTTGATCTCATTCCCAGTGTGTGTCTGCCCTGTTATTCAGATATGAATATATATATATACATTACTTTGATGAATTTAGAGTAATCTTCAGTCTACATATGAAATCACTTATAATAGTTTGTATTTGTAGAGAGTTACCTCTTGAGTTGATCTTGTAGCAGTAATAGCCCAACCCAGCAAGAGCAATGACTCCAACAACAGCACACACTACACCTAGGATGAGCTGATGATCTCCTGCGTTTACAACAGAACAACTGTTATTGTTAAATCTGCTGTAAATGGTGAGGCGTTTTTGTTTAAAGTTCCACGTGGCCATGTACAAGGCTAAACGAACAGCAATACCATCAAGCTTTCATAAGATAATTGTAGATAGTTATATTATGAATTGGAAGTAATCACCTGAGGTAAAGCAGTCACTGGCATGGTAGGTCACACTGCTGTCACTAACGGGGTTGTTCACCACACAGCTGTAGACTGAGTCCTGGTTCTCCTTACTGATTTGTGGTCCAGTCTGACCCCTCATCTCTGCAGTCTGCAGTCCAGGCCCAAACCAGCTGTAATCCAGAGAGTCACCCTCTGCCTCACAGTGAAGTGTTGTATTGCTTAGGCAGGTGACCTTTGCTGTAGTGACAGGGTCTACAACAAACAGATGAAGTCATACAAAAGTATTATGAAACATTATTAGACTGGGAGGAGAGGGCATTTAATAATGGGGGTTTGGGGTGGGGAGGGGTAAAATAGTTTTTTCACCACTCTGATTTTTGTGTGATCTAAATACTCACTGTGATTGATGGTACAGGACATACATTTGGAGGTGTAAGATCAGGTACAGTGTACTTGTGTAAGATCGGGTACAGTGTAAAGTGTCTGACAAGATGGAAAGGATCCATACACAGATAGACCTGCGTCTGTTTACCTTAGTAATTGTAAAGAGACTGTAGAGAATGTTCCCCTTTAGGTGTATAGAGCTGCTTATGCTTACCAGTTACTTCAACGTTGTGATTTCGGATGATTAACTTTCCTCGAATGATAACTTCTGCATAATACAATCCACTGTCATCTTTGGTCAAATTTTGAATGGTTACATCCCCAGTTTTTACATCCAACTTAATCCGCCCCTTGAATGTCAAATATTCTCTGACGATTACAGCCGTATTGTCCCACTCCACCATCTTGTTGCCTTTGTGCTTCCACAGAATGTCTTCTATCTCTCCTTCAACCAGGGGCTGTATGGTTACTATTCCATTAGTGGCAGCATTGATGGTTTTTGAGGATGCACCTGAAAAGAACAGATATTAGAAATCATTTGAGGTCAAATATGCACTTATTATGAAGCCAATGTTTTATGAGAAATTACTAATACTATTGTTAAAAAAAAAACAATACAAGCAAAAATGTCCACAGGCGTATCATTAACCATCACATTTTCTAGTTTTGACCAAAACACAACATGCAAAAAGACTAGATACAGATAAAGTCTTTGACTTGACAGACTGTTTTTAAGCATATGTGGTAAATCAGCTGCCCTTTATGATGGACAGCACAAAGCCTAGGAGATATACAGTATAATACAATCACCCAGTATGAATTTAAATGATAAAATAGCCATATAAGATAAATTGCTGTTAGTGGCTACTCAGTTGTTGAAATGATTAACCTTAAGCCAAAGGAACTCCTTTAAGGACACTGTCTGTGATTCTCTCCTTTCCCAAGTGTGTACGAGAGGTATGGTGGCTGTCAGGTGCCATAAAAAGGTAAAAAATCTCAAGTGCCAGGGTTATGGTTTGCCTGTTCTGGGCTACAGTTGAAACATGATGGCGCAACATGGTGGCCTTGCTCTCTATGTAGATACTAAGGGCTCATTCTAAGATACACTAATGAAAACATGATAATGAATTCTATATTCCTTTTCTGCTAATAGATCACCCTAAACCCTATATACTGCACCTTTAAGGAGAAACTACCAGCTTTGAACTACCACCAATGAAACTTGTGGCCAGGGAAGAACCCATTACATTTTGGAGCGGATCCGAATGACAGGGCAGGTCCACAAATTTAGTTTCACTTTCATTAACATTGAGAGATACGGCATTTGGCCTCAGCGAAGGATTGCACTCTACAAGTGCCCTTATAGTTCTAAGTAATTAAAACAACACTGAACAGTCAGTCAACAGATATTCCACATTGCCCTCAAAACCTAGAATGTCATTGCACTAAATTGACAGCAGAGGGCACATCCCATTTCTGACTGGCACGTACATTTACTGTAATGCCTTGTTTAGGTACAGTCTGGATTATAATGCCATGCTCGTTTGGTCTAATTCCGCAGTGTAAAATAGGTCAAAATAAAAATATGTCTTGTATATTTTATATATGTTTATAAAGTAATGCAATGAAATAAATGATTATATGAAATACATCTGTTATTATATTGGTTATTTGGTTTTGTAATAAATTCATTGTTGAGCACTCGTGTCATGTGAAATGTGACATTAAGTGTGAGGTCTCTCTCTCTCTTGTATATTAAATTATTCAGCTAGCTATCTTTTTGATAATACAATGTGCAGTTATGGACATTCTGTGATTTCTAAAAAAGTCCAATTTCAGGTAAAGCTATAACAGCAGTTTAACAAGATCTGCCTGAACCTACCAGCCAGATGAGCAAAGTGAAAGGGAATTAAATGGGGAGAACCATTAACACCATAAAGATTTCACATTTCACAGTAACAATATGCAACTATTTTACCATAAAATAACAGCTTCAAAATCATTTTAGTGGTATACTGACTTGTAGGAAAATAAGAAATGGAATAAGGCACAAGTAACATGTGGTTATGATCAGTGATTTCCTATCTAGATGCTAGTTCTTAGCTGCATACAATGTGTTATATTCCAATTATCTTATCAAATGCTAGGAGAGGTTGGCTGGGGATTATTGTAACAGGCATGGCATACAATTGGCAACCAGCAAACATATCTAGCGAGCAGAGATTCAGCATTTCGAATGAAGCTGGTCAAGTATGATACAAGTACAATAGGCTTAATCATAGAATGATAACCCTGATTTACTTACAACATATTTCTGACAAATAGACACATTAAGAAAAAATAACAATGATGTATCAAGGGAGATGTAGATGAAGGTGAGAGCTGCGGTGAACATGTGTTTAACATTGGTTTGTAAGCGACTATCTGGCATTTTGAAAACAAACACTGTAAAGACTACATCTTACAGAAAACCCCCAATCCACCACTAGTCTGGGTTAAGTGGCTGTTCTGGTAAGTTTTACTTTACCCCTTCAAACTGGCATGTTACAACTGTGTATGTCACTGTAACAACTGTTCCCAACATGTTACAACTGAAATTAAAGCACTTCTGCCGATTTTCTGCAGCAAGGCAAAGACATTTTTTTTACAACTGTGCACGTTCTCATCCCCAGTTAACAATTTACCAGTTTTGATAAAATGAATAGATAAAATATTTTTGGGTGGAAATAAATTACATCATTGTTGTATTTGTACATAAAGTAACTATAACCACCTCAGCTGCTCGCATAAAGACACTCTGGTATTTTGTTTGTCACAAAAAAATATGTTTTTAATTTGTAGTTATACACAGGATAAGATGTGCCTTGTGCCTTTGGTTAGGGACCTCCCAGAGCAGCCAATCCTCTCTATGTCACATGCAAGTAGTCATAGCCAGCGGCCTATCCAGTGTAACAATTGCCCAACCAGATCCTGCACTGCACAACTGATACAACAACACACAACTGGCTGGAGCCTGCTGAAACATGTCCCGCATGTTGAGCCTGGAATCTATAAAGGCACTGTTTCACACTACAGCATGCACTGTCTGTAGCCCACAAGTGCTAAACACAACAACATGTCTGCCCAACCATAAAACCTGACTGGGGTTTTCAAGCAGGCAACTTCCCCACTCAGTGTTTCTTTGAATTTGGCCCCCTAGACTTCCCGAAGGCTCAACAGTGCTGTCTGGTGTCCCAGACCCACTCCCCTCCATACTCATGATGAGTTAGAACACATGCCACTACCAGAGACAACAACAGATACACCTCAACAAGAGTTCACATATCTCAGTTTTAGTTCAGGTGAATTCACAACCCCAAGTAGTCTGCGAGCGTCTCAGCCACCGCCACTGGCTCACTTTTCTAACAGCCTCAGATAACCCCCTTAAAGCTCTTTTAAGTGGAAGTCCTCGAAAACCAAAATCCAACAGAAGTGTTGTGGTTGATTTAGCTACAAAGCCTCTAAGTCCTATCTCCACTGGTCTTGTGAGCTTGCCAACCTTATTGCGTTGCTTCTGCTACCAGTTCCACACTTTAGCTTCCTCCTTTAAAATGCTTCTTCTATCAAATATTTAAAGGGAATTGTTAATTCAATAAACTAAAGAATGCGCTCAAACTCAGAATACAACATCATGTCTGGTCTCATAATAGTCACAGTCATAGTAATACACTGTGGAACTTGAAGCTGTCTGACATCAGCCAGCAATCAACCAGATTACTCGAACATTAGGGTACGCGAACATTTTACTAATCATAAATTATAGTGCAAATATTTTCTTCATACAAGTTTTGCATTATAATTTAGAAAGTGAGGTTGATGAGGATTGAACGAAAACATCCACAAGTGACTAAAATAACTTTGGGATGTATCAGCTAAACCAGTTCGACAGGATAAGGCATTTTGTTATATGCGAGTCCACGAATGTCAAATCAGCGTTCTCAACATTCACGAACATTAGGCTTCGTACTAAGCTTACTAATAGCCTGTAATAGTATATTTGGTTAACATATCAAACATAGCGCTTACCGTAAAACAGACTGAAAATAATGCAGAAAATGGTCCTCCTCTTCGAAAATATCCCAGTCATGATTATTGATAGTGCTCATGAATGTCAATGTGAAAGTGCAACTAAAAACCGGATCATCTGGCCACACCTCTGAGACAAGACAAGCGCAGAGACCGGGTAAGGGGTCAGTTGTAACATCTAATGAAACTCACAGACAACACCGGTGATGAGATCAGCTTGCTGCGTTCAACATTTCAGTCTCAATGTCTGTTGAGACAAAAGTTGGTTGTCACAGCCAGATTAATCTTTCTCTGATCTATGTCTATGTTTGCTGTGATATTGAAAGAGCCCATTGGGATTAAGATGGGTCCCACAGGAAATAGTTATTTACATAGGATTATTTACATCTTAGTTTTGTGTAAGTATCTGTAAAACAGATAGCTTCATCCTCAGAAGTTAGACTGTGTGTTTCAGCTATTTCAGGCTAAAATGTAAGAAAATATATCAGGTTGAAATTCTGCCTATATTTTAACTCCGGAGCCCTTCCTGGACCATTGTTAAGAATAATATTTCACACAGGATCTTTCATGACTGAATTACCTCTTTGAGGCACATAAAGGTCTTTTTGTCCACCTCGGATGCTTTTTTCAACACTACATACTTTACTTTAGCTTTGGTGTGAAGGTAAAAAGGTAGGAACCACTTACAAAGGGAATTTCTTTCATACAAATACTTAATTTGAACTTGTTCTCTTTCTCAGCAGATATTCATTCTCTCCCGTGCTCTCAAACTTTGTGAGGCTGCATGTCTGAAAATCTACAGGTCTCTTTTCTTTCTTTTCTGTCAGAAGCCAAAGCTGTCAGTCTGAGGAACAAACAAGATCCACAGTATCTGTCAGCTCACCCCCACAGCTTACTGGCAATGCCCATAGAACTCTGATATTCACCATTCTGCTGCAGAGGAAGGGATGGGATCCAAACTGTCCTGCATTTACTGACTGGTTCTGATCTAGTAACCTTTTTCAACTTCATGCAGGTATGCTGCATGCTATCTTGATGGATTGTTTTGATATAATTGATTTTGTCTTGATTTTGACTTTGATGGGTGTGTTTTCTGAAATCAAATACGATATATTTAAAATGTAAAAGTGCTTAGGGACTAGTATAACTATTTTGCTTTAAAGTGAAAAGAGGCTCAGCATGACACTTGAAGCGTAGATAAATGTTTTCTGCATAGAAAGACTACGGTACATTAATTGAAACATTACCCACACAAAATTCACAAAACTCAAAATTCAGTAACATTGCAGTGTCACATGTGAGATATTACACTGAGTCAGTATTCAAACACTTTTTAATGTCTAGTGCACAGGGTGCAGTCCTTTGTATCTCTTTTCAAGGAGACACGAGGAGGGGTTCAATCATGTGAACAGTAATAGTTTCAGCATGGCAGGCCATACCATCCCAGATCCCTGCTGTCACGGTACAGATCATGCACACCTCTGCACAGACTACTGAAGGTGGCCATCCCACTGGAGAAGGCACAGAACCATCACGCCCGCTTCCTGTTGGACCTAAACACAGGCGGCCTTCCTCCACCATCTCTTGAAGAGAGGCTCTGGCTGGGGGCGACAGTGGTACAAGGGGTAGAGGAGTTGTTAAGTAATTGGAAGGTTGCTAGTTCGATATCCCACTCCTCCTTACCAAGTATGTTAGTGTCCTTGAGCAAGACACTGAACCCCTAAACTGCTCCTGATGTATAAATGCAATTTCCTTGTAAGTCGCTTTGGATAAAGGCATCTGCTAAATGACAAAATGGTCCCGTGTCTGTGGTCAGTTCTTTGGATATGGACTTCAGACGACACAGAGAGCCAAGCCAGGGGAACAGGGAAATAACAGGGGTTAATAAAGAAAACAGGATACTAAAGCACAAAAGATCCAATGGAATTCAATGGATAAGGTCCAAACAGGAAAAGCACAAACATAAATGTCCAAAAAAGTAAAATCGAGAAACTACAGGACAAAACAAAAAATCACATGAGGCCTGAAGGAATCAGAATTTAAGGTTTAGAGTTAATAATGATATACCATAGTCAATAATTCGATCTTATATGTAGTTGTAATTGTGCTTTTATTTGGACTTAGGCTAGAATGTAAGCATTCCTGGTTGAATATTCTGTTAGAGAGAGATTGTCCTGAGGGATGTGTGAAAAGTTTCAGCAAATGGCTCAGAGACTTGTGTCTCCAAGGCCTCATGAATACAGGGTGACACCCCTTATACTCAGAGGACATATAACGTAAATGTTGCAATGGCTGGTTAGAAGAGTCTTAGGTGAAGTCTTGAGTGATACCTCTGTCTCTGTCTCCCTGTTTCCTGAACTGATCATATCTCAGACTGAGTCTCCAAATATATGGTATAAAAATATTACTATCAGGCCGGAGAGCTGCATGGAAGGCTTGGGCGCAGGTGCGCGAGAAAAAAGAGAACGCAAAATAACTAAACGACCTGGGTGTTGCTGAACTGAGGCATTGGATGATGCGGAAATCACTGCAGTCCAACACTGCAGGGAACAGAATGATCTTGGAGTCGATGGAGGGAACAGAATGACCTGGGAGTCGCTGGAGGGAACAGAATGACCTTGGAGTCGCGAAAACAGAGGTGAGCTTGTGGACTGCAATCTGAAGAGGGCTTCCATCTGCTCTTTCCCCATGGCAGCATGAGGGGCCACCCAGCATCTCAATGCTTTGGATTCATTGATGTAATGATTTGGATAAAAGTGATACTACTTTGTAATTCAAATACAAAATTTGAAAGGCCCCATTATTCAGAATAAGTAAGACAAGTTTATTCATATACATACAAAATGGTAAATCAGTGCTTTACAAATGAGAGGATAAGTGAATAGAAAAATAATAGGTAAGGGTGACATAGATGGTAAATAAAACACTGACATACAAGACTTTTGAATAGATGAATGCTTTAAATTTAAAAACGAAATCTGAGAAACCGTATTAATATTGAAAATAGGAGTGCACGAAAAGACAAAGGTAATGTAACCAATATCACCAACTGTTGTACAACTAATTTTAACATTTATGATAGAAAATATGGCTGCTTGTCGGCACATCATTGACACTGGCTCTCCAAGTGCAGTAGCATTTCTTTGTGACTGATGATAGTGCTTGGTAAGATGGACTTTAGTGATCATTTAATATAACAAAACATATGCAGGTTTTTAGAGACACATATCACACATGCTGTATGTCTAAACGAAAAAAGTGTTTGTGGGGCTCATGTGTTAAAAACTGTTTCTTTTACAGTACAGTTAAATCAGAATATCTTCAAAGCAGCACGTCCACATTTCTGTGACAGAATGCAAGAACTGCCTCAAATGAATCCAAGTGTACTCTTCCCTTTGGATATTTACACGCCAAATATTTCTTGTAATATACAGTACATTGTCTGAAACAAATCAAGAAGATAACGATAATATATACACAATACAATATCTACATGTAGGCTAGATGATCATGTACTGTCCAAAAGGGTCTTTTACCCTTGTTTTCTGTGAGCCATAAAGAATCATAAACAGGCCAGTTCTTCTGTAGTGAACATAAAGAAGTGTCTGGCTAGTTAGGAACATGCAGAGGTGTCTATGTGCATGTTTTGTCATTTGTTTTGACTGAGAGGATTGATCTTTGGATTCTTCAGGGGAAAAAAACGACTTCACTCTTCACTGTTCACTGTAACTACTTCACTTCGCTTTCAGTAAACATGATCACCTTTCCTGTCCTCAGCTTTGTTTGGTTTGCCTTTGTTATTCTTAGAGGATGGCCCTGTGCAGTAACAATTATTAAAAAAAGCCAAGAATTATGATAAGGCCCCTTGCATCATCAAGATCAATATGTAACTGCCGTTATGTTTTTTCTGCTGATACAAATGTACAAAAGGTTGGTAAAAACTGATCTTAACAAACTTTTGATTCAATTTAATACAATTTAATTCAATTTCAAAACTGAAAAACATTGGCTTTGAGTGGAAATGTTTAAAATTTACAGATTGGACAAAATGGTGGTGTATTGCATAATCAATATAATATATAATATATAATATAACTGTATAGGTTGAGGTTCAGGCATGGTGGCATCGCCCTGGTGTGTCTGCAAGAACACCTCTGGAGTCGGAATGCAATTTATGGGTGGTTACGTCGCTATTGTAGACAGCACAGCAATTCACAGGAATATCCAGCAAACTCAAGGAACTTTTAACTGAAAGGAATAGGAAACAGGACTAACTTCTACTACTAAGCTCTAAACAACAAGCAAACTTTTGTTGTGCAGACTCCTCTGGTTCTTTGCCGCAAAATGACCAAATCACGAGATGCTGCGAAAACAGATCTCTGCTCATGTGCAAACAGCTACGGTCTCTGGCCTTTCTAACAGATACTGAATTACTTTTACCTTGAGTCATTGCTATTTCAGCTTTATCCTCACTTGTAGGTTTGTCGCCAGTAGTGTTGGAAGAATTAGCATACGTTTTTGGTTCTTCAGGACATTTTGTATATTGGTTATCTGTTGAAGTCTGGATAACTATCGTCTATACATCTTCGTCTGAACTATCATCAACTTGCATTCCCTCTTCCTGCCCTCCATGTGGTAATGTCTTGATGTCATCATTCCTGATGCTTCCTGCTGATCCAGAGAGTGACGGGTTGGCGGTTTGGTTCTGTTCCTCTGCTACTGTGTTTGTTCCTTTCTCATTTCCATTTCCGGACTGTCTGGGTGATCCAGAGGAGGAATCTGCATGTGGGCATGTTGAGGAAGTCTCAGCAATGTCATCAGAGTGCAGACTAGCAAGTTTATCCTGAACTGAATTTGTAGATTGTCCATCTAAACTACCCCCTTCTCCTAGTCTCTCTTTCTGCCCTTCATGTGTCAGTGTATTGGTGATGTCCTCATTGCTGAGCCTTACAGTGGTATCTATTTTGTCATCTTGAACATCACCTGTAACTATCCTCAGCGTCTGAAGTCCTGTCACAGGTATTTGTTGCTGCTGTGTGAGTAGCTTGACTGCCTGTTATAATTGGTTTTCCACTTGAATTGTCTCCTTCATTCAAACTCTCCTCCAGCCTTTCACATGATTGTGTATCTGTGGCATCAGTGCTGACATTTCCTGCTGATCCAGAGGGGGATTTGTTGATGGTCCTCTGGTTTTGTTTCACTGTCCCTGTGTTTGTGCCTCTTTCATTCTCACACGTGCCCTCCACGTTCCTCAGGTGGAGAAGAGGGGACTTACTGTCATCACTAAATGTATGATCAGCGTCTCCAGACTGTCTGGGTGATCCAGAGGAGGGATTTGCATGATGATCAGGATCAGCACTCGCATCAGGCTTTGGTGTAGAGTCTGATTCCTTAAAGGGGCCCCGGACATTCAATAGAAAATTACGAGTTGTTGGGCTCATTGCAATACATTTGTCATAGAAGCCTTGCACATCAACTCTAGGTTCTCCTTCAACTGAGTTTAAAGCTTGATCACAGGTATTTTGTGTTACTACACAAGATGAAGCTTGATGATTCCCAGGGAGCAATACTACAGTCTCTTCCCTCATTGGGTTGGGTTTTTGCCCTGTTATTCAGAAATACATACATTACTTGATGAATTTAGAATAATCTTCAGTCTACATATTTAATCACATATAATAGTTTGTATTTTGTAGAGTTACCTTTCTTGTAGCAATAATAGCCCAACCCAGCAGCAGCAGCACCAATAACAATAACAGCACACACTACACCTAGGATGAGCTGATGATCTCCTGCATTTACAACAGAATGACTGTTATTGTTTTATCTGCTGTGAATGGTAAGGTGTTTTTGTTTAAACTTCCACGTGGCCATGTAACATGCAATAGCCTGTACAAGGTGGAACTAACAGCAATACCATCACCATTAGAGGATTGTACATAGTTATATCATGACGTGGAAGTAATCACCTGAGGTAAAGCAGTCACTGGCATGGTAGGTCACACTGCTGTCACCAACTGGGTTGTTCACCACACAGGTGTAGACTGCGTCCTGGTTTTCCTTACTGATCTGTGGTCCAGTCTGACCCCTCATCTCTGCAGTCTGCAGTCCAGGCCCAGACCAGCTGTAATCCAGAGAGTCACCCTCTGCCTCACAGTGTAGTGTTGCATTGCTTAGGCAGGTGACCTTTGCTTTAGTGACAGGGTCTACAACAAACAGATGAAATGTTACAAAAGTATTATGAAACATTATAAGACTGGGAGGAGAGGGCAATATTTTTGTCACCCGTCTGATTTTTGTGTGATCTAACTACTCACTGTGATAGATGGTACAGGACATACTATTATGACAGGGTGGTGATGTGCAGGACTCAAACGCACGACTCAGAACACATACAGTAGAGTGAAGAATAATCGTTTACTAGCAGGGTTCGGAACACAGGTAAGCAGTCCAAGAGAAAGCAAACAAATCCAAACAGGGAATAGGCAGGAGAGTAGTCGTTGTACAGGCAGAGGTCAGAAGCACGAGTAAATCACTACTTTAACAAGGAGAAAGCGCTAATCGCTGGAAACACGAGGAACAGCGGAAAAACAATGAACATACCAGGTAACATGTAATTACGAAGACGCAACAAGAAACAAGAATACAAGGACTATATATACACACACACACAACAGATAACGAGGGATGGGTGAGAACAATCAAGGCGGGGCAGACAATGAGACACAGGTGGACTAAACAAGGGGAATTAACAGGACACAGGAGAAACCAGTAATACAAGCAAACCGGGTGATTGGGCACAGGTGAGGGGTGGAGATACGAACAACAACAAGAGAGCACATGGCATAGACAAACAAACATAGGAAAGCACATGGCGGGAACAAGGAAGCACGAGGACTGGACAAGGGAACAAACATGTGACAACACAAGGGAGACAAACTCAGAAATCGAACACGGACAGAACACAGACCTTACACATACATTTGGAGGTGAAAGAATGAGTACAGTGTTATTACAGAATACAATCTCGTGAATATATTTATTTGATCTTCCCGGTTATAGGAATTATTTGTATCACTGTCTGAATTGGTTCTGAGTCATAAACGTTCATCAAACTGAGCCTGAATATTATGTAATTTAAAATCACATGTATCGCATACACAGAAGTACAGGCATTTGTGTAGACAATTAACAATCAAAATTGGTCCAGTGTTGAATTAGAACGCTATAATCGGCAACCGCAAAATGGCTATACAATGTAATCCCAAGGGGCAAGAATCTGTATCAAAGTAAACTAATTGTTTTCACCACTGAGAAGCTCCTAATGTTATTATAAGTGTCTGACAACATACAAAGGATCCCTACAGGGATAGACCTGTGTCTGTTTACCTCAATAACTGTAAAGAGACTGTAGAGAATGACTGGTCCCCTTTCAGAATGTGCCATTAGGTGAATAAAGCTTGTTGTGCTTACCAGTTACTTCAACTCTGTGCTTTAAGTTGATTAACTTTCCTCGAATGATAACTTCTGCGTCATACAATCCACTGTCATCCTTGGTCAAATTTGTAATGGTTACAGCCCCAGTTTTTATGTCTAACTTAATTCTCCCCTTGAATTTTAAATATTCACTGATGTTTACAGCCTTGTTGTCCCACTCCACCATCTTGTTGCCTTTGTGCTTCCACAGAATGTCTTCTATCTCTCCTTCAACCAGATGCTGTATGGTTACTATTCCATTAGTGGCAGCATTGATGGTTTTTGAGGATGCACCTGAAAAGAACAGATATTAGAAATAATTTGGGGTCAAATATGCACCTATTATGAAGCCAAGGTTTTATGAGAAATTACTAATTACTAATTGCTAATGTTAAAAACACAAAAACAATACCAGAAAAAATGTCCACATGCGTATATGATTATCCAAGGACATTTATCTTGGTTAGACCAAAACACAGAGTGCACTTATTGGACAGTTTTTGATTGACCTGTGGTCTTTTTGACTGACTCAGGAGATGCCGTATTTATGGCATATGTGGTAAATCGGTTGCCTTTATTGGAGATGGACAGCACACAGCCTAGGAGATATGCAGTATAATACAATCACTCAGTATAAATTTAAATGATAAAATAGCCATATAAGATCAATTGATTTGACTGTTAGTGGCTACTCAGTTGTTGAAACGGTAAACATGAAGCAAAGGGAACTTCTTTAGGGACACAGTCTGTGATTATCTCCTTTCCCAAGTGTGTAAGAGAGGCTAAGGTGGCTGTCAGGTGCCATAAAAAGGTGAAAGTTTTCTAGTTCCAGTGTTTTGGTTTGCCTGTTCTGGGCTATGGTTGAAACATGATGATGCAACATGGTGGCATTGTTCCCTATGTAGATACGAAGGGCTCATTCTAAGCTAATGGAAACGCACCACTCTGTAGTTACAGGCAATTATACACTAATGAAAACATGATAATGAATACTATATTCCTTTTTTGCTAATAGATCACCCTAAAAACTACCAGCTTTGAACTACCACCAATCAAACTTGTGGCCAGGAAAGAACCCATTACATTTTGGAGTGGATCCGAATGACAGGGCAGGTCCACAAATACGGTATTTTGCCTCAGCGGAGGCCTGCACTCTACAAGTGTCCTTATAGTTGTAAGTAATTAAAACACTGAACAGTCTTCCAAGAGATATTCCACATTGCCCTCAAAACCAGTGGCGGCTCCTGGAAAAATTCTCAGGGGGGCCAATTTTTTTGATAATGATTAAGTCGACCCATTCAGTAGGTACATTAAGCAAGACAATTGTATCAATTTGTTGTTAGCTGATTAACTCATTCAGCACTACCTTTTTGTCCACTAGATGGCAGCACACAACAGAATGATTTTCCCTCTAGCTACATAGAGTACCTATAGTTACAGATGGAAAGCTATGGAAGAAAGTTGCATCCAGGAGCCTTCATAAGCAAAAATGAAGTGGCTCCACAATAAATTATCCCACTTATTCATTATTCACATTACTCAAATGTTGTATGATGTAAAATAGCTGAACAGGACACATGATATGTCCAGTAACAACATAAAGAAGGGGGCAACTTATAAGTTAAAACCAACAATATTTATTGACTGATCTTGAAAGTATCGGCTTACAAAAGCAAAATAAGTCATCACATAGAAAATAACTCAGTGTTAGTGCAATTAGCGAACATTCACACTGTGAAACCTATGGAAAGTGACAGTGGTTTATAGAAATACAGACCACGTTAGCCACTTCACAGCCTGCTAGCCAGGATTTTCTTTCGTACCAATTCTTGGATGTAGGATATCCCCCCCTATACATTTGGTCTAGGGGGTCCTAATTGTTTTGTTGTCAATTTAGTACGCTGACTAAAAGGAGTTTCTTTCAAAGAGCGAATCGAGTTGTTGCACTGAACATCAGCCATCTTGACAGAATGTGATTTGATCAAAGCCATATGACCTCCTTATACGCAGTTACGTATGATGAAAGCACGGTGGGGCGAATCCTTCTGGAACCCATCGAGATTGCATTGAGAGCCCTGTTTTGTGAAAAAAAAATGATTTTACATGAGAGTCTATGAGAGACGTCTGGGGCGATTTTCAATTCGTCCAAAATCGCCCCAAAAGGGGTGGGCCACTTGAAGCACGACTTTAGCCTGATTGGACAATGACATTCAGCGGCAGATCAGACGGTCTAGTGGTAGAATCAGAGAGAACAAAAATCTCTCCTTTTCCCGTTTTGCAGAACAAAAATTATTTTTGAGCACTCATGTCATGTGACATGTGAAATTAAGTGTGAGGTCTCTCTCTTTTGTGCATTAAATTATTCAGCTAACTATCTTTTTGATAATACAATGTGCAGTTATGGACATTCGGTGATTTCTAAAAAGTCAAATTTCAATTAAAGTTTCAACAACAGTTTAAAAAGAGCCGCCTGAGCCTACCAGCCACATGAGCAAAGTGAAAGGGAAGAAATTATGACCATTAAGATTTCACATTTCCCAGTTTAAAGTAACATTATGCAACAATTTTACTGTAAAATAACAGCTTCAAAATCATTTTGGTGGTATACTGACTTGTAATACAGAGGAGTGGCGGACTGATAACCCTGATTTACTTACGACATATTTCTGACAAATAGACACATACTAGATTAAGAAAAAATAATGAATATGTGAATAACATTGGTTTGTAAGCAACTATCTGGCATGTTACAGAAAAAACCCAATCCACCACTAATCTCAGTCAAATAATGCATGGCTGTTCCCGTAAATTTGACTTTACCCCTTCAAACTGGCAAGTTACAATTGTCCTCGCCACTGTTATACCTGTTCCCAACATGTTACAACTGAAATGAAAGCCCTTCTGGCAATTTTTTGCAGCAAAGCAAAGTCAGAAGTGTTACAACTCTAGTCTCATCCCTAGTTAACAATTTACCAGTTTTGATACAATGAATATACAAAATATTTAGGTGGAAATATATTGCATAATTGTTGTGTAAGTACATAAAAACACTCTGGTATTTTGTTTGTCACAAAAAATGTATATATTTTTTTTTGGTTATACACAGGACAAGATGTTAAATTCCTTGTGCCTTTGGTTGGGGACCTCCCAGAGCAGTCAATCTTTTCACTGTCACATGCAAGTAGTCATAGCCAGCAACCTATCCAGTGTAACAACTGCCTAAACATAGATTCTGCATGGCACAACTGATACAACAACAACGGACCACTGGCTCGAGACAGCTGAAACATGTCCCGCATGTTGAGCCCAAGATCTATAAAGGCACTGCTTCACACTAAACATGCACTGTCTATAGCCAACATTTCACTGGGGTTTTCAAGCAGGCACCTTCCTTCATCAGTGTTTTGTTGAATTTGCCCCCCTATACCTCCTGAAGGCTCGACAGTGGTGTCTGGTGTCCCAGACCCACCCCCCTCCATACTCATTATAGGTTAGAACACATGCCACTACCAAAGACAACAACAAACACACCTCAACAAGATTTTACGTATCTCAGTTTTAGTTCAAGTGAATTCACAACCCCAAATGGTCTGTAAGCGTCTCAGCCACAGCCACTGGCTCGCTTTTTCAGCAGCCTCAGACAGACAAGTCCTATCTCCACTGATCTTGTGCGTGCTTGCCAAACTTGTTGCCTCTCTTCCCCGACCAGTTCCACATACTTTAGCTTCCTCCTTTCAAATGCATCTTCTATCAAATCTTCAAAGTGAATTGTTAATTCAATAAACTAAAGAATGCGCTCACACTCAGAATACAACATGATGTTTGGTCTCATAGTAGTCACAGTCATAGTAATACACTGTGGAACTTATCAGCCAGATAACTTGAACATTAGGCTACACACTACATTTACTAATCATAAATTATAGTGCAAAACTTTTCTTCATACAAATTGTTTACTTTAATTCAGAAAGTGGTTTGGTGAGGACTGAACGGAAACATCCACAAGTGAACTGGGAGCCAGTTCCATAGGATCTAGGGCATTTTGTTGTATGCGAGTCCACAAACTTCAAATCAGCGTTCTCAACATTAGGCTATGCATTAAGCTTACTAAAAGCCTGTAACATTACATTTGGTTAACATATCAACCATTGCACTTACCGTAAAGCAGAGTGAAAATAATGCAGAAAATGGTCCTCATCTTCGGAAATCTCTCAGTCATGATTGTCGAGTGCTCCTGCCTGTCAAGGTGAAAGTATAACTATTGACTTGATCATTTGGCCACACCTCTGAGACAAGATAAGCGCAGGTGTTTTGTTTTGAATATTTTTCAACGCCCAGACTGGGTAAGGGGTCAGTTGTAACATCTGATGAAACTCTCTGTGGTGGGATTAGCTTGCTACGTACAACATTTCAGTCTCAATGTCTGTTATAGACAAAAGTTGTTTGTCGATCAAATTTGTAACAGCCAGATTACTCTTTCTCTGATTTCTGCCACTGTGACCTCTGTGTGGATGGGGACACAGGAAATAGTTGTATAATGGTTCTTTACAGTTTAGTTTTCGCTGGGATTACACTAAGTTAGTTTGTGTCTGGTTACACCAGGCTACAGGTAATGGGCCTTGATCCAAATAGTATTGGAAACAATACGAAGATAAATCACTTCTCTTCGTTTTCCACAACAAACCAGTGATAAACAACATCAACTATCATAGCTATGCAGATGACACCCAGCTCTATATTTCTGAAACACCCAACAACTACAGCTCTATTGATTGTCTGGTAAATTGCATTTCTGATATAAATGTATGGATATCACAAAACTTTCTCCGGCTCAACCAAGATAAAACAGAGGTATTAGTCATTGGTGAAAAAAATGAAAGAGAGAAACTATCTGCACCTTTAAAAACACTAGCACTTTACACCAAGCACCAAGCCAGAAACCTAGGTGTCATATTTGACTCAGATCTCAATTTTGAAACCCATATCAAAAATATAATTAAAACATCTTTTTATCACCTAAGAAACATTGCTAAGGTGCAACCTTTTCTCTCTCAGGCCGACACTGAAAGACTGATGAACGCGTTTATCACGAGCAGACTAGACTACCAGGGACGTGCACAGGAATTTTGAAGGGCCATTGCTCTGCCCTGGAAAAAAGGGGCAACACGTTCATTTTTGTAACCGCCGCCGCCACATCCCCTCCCCCTGGACGCATATTCTGCCTATATCACTTGAAACTCTGAAATTGTGAGGGTCGATCACTAACCGCCGCCACGCCCCCTCCCCCCGCGCACATATTCCGCAATTATTTTATCTAGGCCTACATGAAGTTATGCAGCCGTAATACTATTTAAAAAATATATATATTTCCTCCGGAGGGGCAAACGGCTAGTGCACGTCCCTGTACTACTGTAACTCGCTTTTGTCTGGTCTACCAAAAAAAAGCCATTAGTAAACAATACAGAAACACACTACACTAAAACAAGACAGAGAGCACACATCACACCAGTATTAAAAGCACTGCACTGGTTACCTGTTAGTTTCAGAATAGAGTTCAAGATTCTCTTACTAGTCTATAAATCACTCCATAGTCATGCACCTGAATATATAACAGACATGCTATCAAGGTACACGCCCAGTAGATCCCTGAGGTCCTCTGGCACGGAACTCCTAACAGTTCCACAAGCCAGGACAAAGAACCGTGGGAAAGCAGCTTTTAGTTTCTACACCCCCAGCCTTTAGAATACTCTGCCAGAATACCTAAAAATGGCTGAAACGGTGGAAACCTTTAAACATGCACTTAAGACATACCTCTTTGATCTCGCTTATCACTCACTGTAACATTTATCTGTTTACTTATCTGTGTCTCTTTACAAGTGTTTGTAATAAACCGCTGTTAACCTTATCATGATATTAGAGCTTAATTACTGAGCCTAACCTTAACTGAAAACAAATACGTAGCACGTACACACCCACTCTGCCCCTGTCCTACTTGGGTGGGCCTGGGGGCAGAACGGGGGGGAGAGACAACAATGCCAAACTCGGCATGGAGGTTGCCCTATCCAGTCTGGTGCCGCGCCTCTCGTCTCTCACTACCGTGATGCTTTTCCATGGGCCACTTTGTGATTAGGAAAACAGATGCTGGTGTGAAGATAGTTTAATTAACCACAGTTCAACTGTAAGGAAAAGATAATACATGACAAATAGGAAAGGACCCTTAGCCATAGCTTATTCAACGGGAAGGTAAGTACAAGGTAGAACAGTTCACCAAACTATTAGGAAAGGCAAATTAGCCACAGATTAGCCAAACGAAAACTGAATTTCACCCGAAAAGCAAATGCTAGCATACTCAAAAAACATATGCAACTAAATATTTTACTCTATTCCCTGATAGCTGAGTGTACTAGTAACTATTAGCCTACTCTAATATACCAAAGGCAAATTAGCCACAGATTAGCTAACCGAAAACCGAATTTCGCCCTAATTTTCGCCCGAAATAGCAACTGCTAACATAACCGTACTGAGCAGTCCTTTACGGTGCCAGTATGGTTAGTATAGGGTGACCAGACGTCCCCGGTTTCCGGATATTACACTATTTTGGAGGTGTTTACGTGTCTGAACTGAACTGAAAATGTCCCCGGATTTTGTCTCAGAAATATGGTCACCTTAGGTTAGTACACCATTTCCTGTTTATTTATCTCAGAAAAGTCTGTGTGTCTTTACAAATGTTTGTAACCCACCCCAGCAGCTGTCTCTTAGTTTGACGATAACTGTGCTGAGCAGTCCTTTACGGTGCCAGTGTGGTTAGTACGTCATTTCCTGTCTTATTTATCTCTGGAAAATCTGTGTGTCTTTACAAGTATTTGTAACCCCCCCCTTTTTTTTTCCTACTGTGAGGCACGTTGTGTTACCTCCTGGTATGAAATGCGCCGTACAAATGAAGTTTGATTTGATTTGATTTGATAAAAGGGTGCAAATGCAACATCTTTTCTAACCTCCTAGGCAGGAGTCATGACATTGTAGTCAGATTATATAGCCTATGTTTCAAAATGTAAACATTTATGAAATAACCAGTTTATCACTCAAATCACTGACTGGCAGTGTAAGTATCTGTAAAACAGATACCTTGATCCTGGGAAGCTATTTAAATTCCGTCTGTAAATTTGCCAATTTGCCAGATGTGTAACAAAGCAACAATGCACAAACTAGAACAATTAGCAATGTATCAAAAAGAAAGTAGTGCTATTAATAAAATAGATTTGGTTAAGAAAAACTGTGGTGTCTTGAATACAATCCTCATGAGAATGATGGAAATAATTTTATCCAAATAAATCAAGCTGAAATTTATGAAAATATATCAGGTTGAAATTGTGCCTATATTTGAACTCAGCCTATATTCATGGTATACCCTGGTTTCCGGAGCCCTTCGTGGAGCCTTGTTAAGAATAATATTTCACACAGGAACTTTCATGACTGAATGACCTCTTTGAAGCACATGAAGGTCTTTTTGTCCACCTCGGATGCTTACATTACTACATACCTTACTTTAGCTTTGGTGCGAAGGTAAAAAGGCAGGAACCACTTACAAAGAGAATTTCTTTCATATGAATCATTTAAACTTGCTCTCTTTCTCAGCAGATATTCTCTTCATGCTCTCAAACTTTGTGAAGCTGCATGTCTGAAAATCTACAGGTCTCTTATCTTTCTTTTCGGTCAGAAAAATAGTATCAGCTCAGCCAAAGCTGACAGTCTGAGGAACAAACAAGATCCACAGTATCAGTCAGCTAACCCCACAGCCTACTGGCAATGCTCATAGAACTCTGAGATCCAACATTCTGCTGCAGAGGAAGGGATGGGATCCAAACTGTCCTGCATTTACTGACTAGTTCTGATCTAGTAACCTTTTTCAACTTCATGCAGGTATGCTGCATGCTATCTTGATGGATTGTTTTGATATAATTGATTTTGTCTTGATTTTGACTTTGATGGGTGTGTTTTCTGTGCTCAATTATATTTAATATTTAAAAGTGCTTAGGGACTAGTATAACTACTTTGCTTTAAAGTGAAAAGAGGCTCATCATGACACTTGAAGCATAGAGAAATGTTTTCTGCATAGAAAGACTACGGTACATTCATTGAAACATTACCCTCTAGAACACAAAATTCAGTACCATGTGAGATATTACACTGAGTTTGTATTCGAACACTTTTTAAAGTCTGTTGCACAGGGTGCAGTTCTTTGTAACTCTTTTCAAGGAGACACGAGGAGGGGTTCAATCATGTGAACAGTAATAGTTTCAGCATGGCAGGCCATACCATCCCAGATCCCTGCTGTCACGGTACAGATCAGCCACACCTCTCCAAACTGTGGATCGTGTGTCCATGGCAATGACCCCTGATGCTAGTGTGTCCATGGCAATGACCCCTGATGCTAGTTTCTGTGTGGAGGTCAGAGTAGTATTAGAGAGGACTGGGATAGTGACCTAACAGAAAAGTATGGCGGTTATGGCAGGTAAATGGGATTCTGTTTGATAGCGAAATATTAAATAGAACGTGGGTTGACACCCTCAGAGCACCGTACATTTCGTTACTTACACATGATTGAATATTTTTTTTACAGACTGTGGTATTACAAAAGCTCATATGCTTTTGTCCTGTAAAACATCACGGCAAGGCTTGTTGCTTTGATCTTGAACCCAGCGCATGATGTCCGTAACGGAGCTTTTTAGTTGAGTCCTCTTTACATGAGACTGTTTTGCCGAGAAGCTTCCAGATATATGCATATTTGACATTTTGCATTTGAATGGTGAAACATCTGTGGCCCTGTCTGAAGTGTTCACAAACTGATGCCGTCCTAAGCAAAGCACATGTTTTGTAACATGTATTGGAACATTTCAGTATTCTTTGTGTAAGTAAAGAACACCTCATAGCTTTCTGTCATATCCCGCACTGTGTAGAGATGGTCATGTATTGTGCTTTATTCAGGTTCAGAGAAGAGAGACCAGTCTAGTGGGTACACCAAATTTGTCCTGATGAATCAAGAAAAGCCTAAAGCCAAATTCCACAATCAAGGTAAGAAAAGGGACGTTTATGTATTTGACTTGAAAATGATTGTGCTTACAGTAAGAATCTAAGTTTCAATGTTCTGAGGCAGGTGAAAAGTTGGTTGTAATTTGGGTTGAATTGCTGGACATCTTTCCATCATGCTATTATATATTACTTTTATTGTATATTGGCTTTTTATTGAAATATTCTTTTATTCTTAAAAAGGATTTTTTTTCGTATCTCATTTCCTTCCATGAGAACTCAAGGAAATAGCCTCAGACCAACTATGTTGTTCTCAAGTTTGACCACTAGATGTCCTGCATCACCCTGCTTGACCACTAGATGTCCTGCATCACCCTGCTTGCTTTTATCTTTATTTAATCTTGGTTTCATCTGATCCTCGCTCTTATATTTCCACCAGGCGTGTGTCTGTGTGTGTGTGTGTGTGTGTGTGTGTGTGTGTGTGTGTGTGTGTGTTTGTGTGTGTGTGTGTGTGTGTGTGTGTGTGTGTGTGTGTGTCTGTGTCTGTGTGTGTGTGTGTGTGTGTATCTGTGCGTGTCTGTGCGTGTGTGTGTGTGTGTGTGTGTGTGTGTGTGTGTGTGTGTGTGTATGTGTGTGTCTGTGTTTGTGTGTGTGTGCGTGTGTGTGTGTGTGTGTGTGTGTGTGTGTGTGTGTGTGTGTGTGTGTGTGTGTGTGTGTGTGTGTGTCTGTGCGTGTCTGTGCATGTGTCTGTGTCTGTGTGTATCTGTGCGTGTCTGTGCGTGTGTGTGTTTGTGTGCGTGTGTGTGTGTGTATGTGTGTGTGTGTGCTACTTCACACACTACAGCCAACTGTGTAAACTGATACTATACTATTTTACCTTTTTATTATCCTCCTGTTTTATCACCACACAAAGCCACATTGCCGGAACAAAGCCATAGTTATAAATCACACCTCTGGCAGATGGCGGAGGTGGGAAGCAGGGGATTCTGGGAAGACACTTGATTGATCTGAGGGTCCAGGCCTTGGCTTGGACTTATATGGTTTTCGTGTCAAAGGAGGGAAGACCACACAGTGTGTTTTATAAACACAGTCCTTCCACTAGCCACCCCTGCTCTGGGGATTCTACTCTGCCCCGACACACAGGCAACTGCATGCACTGTCAGGCCCATTGTGCCATGGAACATTACAGATAAACACACACACACACACACACACACACACACACACACACACACACACACACACACACACGCGCACACACACACACACACACACCCACACACACACACACACACACATGCACGCACAGACTTGTACAGATACCAGCACCCTCCTCCCTGCGCTCTATCTCATCTCACACTCAAATTCACATTCACTGAAACAATACATTCAAACTTACTCAGATGTGTGTGTGCTACATACACGTTTATGTACATACTCTTACTCATTGAAACAAACCACAGAATTATGAGGGTTTTATAGGTTTTATAGGCTTTTAACTGGGAGCCCACAGTTCTGATCTAAAACCGTTTTTGAATATGGAGTGAACCAGGAAACTGTGTGGACTTACTGGTGTCTTGGTTTCAGCAGATGGCTCTAAAGTCCTTGGTGGTGGATCTACGGTGGATGTGAGTACGCCTCCTGGTGGCAGCTCCAGGACTGCAGGAGCGCCGGTCCTGCTGAGAGGTATGGCGGATCAGACAGTTATGGACGTCAGCTTGGTGAGGATGACTGTGGAGGTGACAGGTCAGTGAAAAATGTTCAGATTTACAGGATAATAATAAAAACCAAGATCCGTAGGTATTGTAAAGAGTGAAGTACTCTACACACTTCATCTTATGTATAGAGTCACCTCTATGTATAGATGGAACCCCCCCCCCCCCACACACACACACAAATATTACCCTCTCCTCTATATGCAAACTTAAAACATAATGTCTGCAGAGGCTTATGGAGACACATAAGCGCGCACACACACACATTTTTACTGGCCTATCTTTCAGCTGTAATCAGACCTAACAGGTTAACAGGTTCTGCTCCACCTCTCTTCTGTTCCGGAACATTCCATTCATGCTTCATGGAGTCAGTTGCTCTTCATTTTCTCTGTTATATCTAGCCAAGTAGAATCATGCCTGGGCGGCAACACTGCAGAGACTGTTTCCCTAGAACACTTAGGCTTATAACCATGATGTGTTTCGATTGGGAAGAAATAAAGACATATTTTTTGTTCATGAAGGTATAACTGAAAATGCCTGTTTTCCTTTGAGGCTGTGCTCTATTCAAATACACGAACCAAACATATCAAGATTAATGATTATATAAACTTCTAATGTGTTTCCTAGGTGACCCTGAGCCCAGTGTCTTCTGGTTGCATAATGGGAAAGAGATCTTGGAGTCGGAAGACTTTAATTTCAGAAAGAATGGCAATGAATGCCATCTATGCATTCGGGATGTCTTCCCAGAGGATTCTGGGAAATACATCTTTGTGGCCTGGAACCATAAAGGTGTTGTGAGAACTGAAGCAATGCTCAAGGTGCAAGGTAACACACATACACACACATTAAAACACACACATTATCTGTACAGATAACCGTACCACATATATAGAGCAGAGTGTAATTGGTAGTTTTCTCAATTTGGAGTTCCAGATAGATAGTGCCAAACTGGTCTAAGGGTACCAATGATCATGGAGTGCAATTGCTTACATGGAAGCCAAGAGAAGATAAGAGAAAGGAATTACATACACAAGAACAAGAGCGATAAATGCTATATGAGGCTTAGATATGCCATATTCCATGAGCACCTGAAAAGGCACGTGAGCTGGACAGGAGAGTTCTCCGCGTCCGAGTGTCTTTGCATAACTGACTGAAAGTGTGTACATAAATGACAGTGAGGAATGAGCCATCCTCTCCCTCTATTTGCCTCTCGTGTGCGTCTGGTTAATGTTTCGACTGCGAATGCTCGTTTGCAAACCCTACTGTCTGACACTCCAGGGAAGACTGTCTCTCCCAGCGCAAGCTAGTGTGCAATGACCACAGCGATCAGGCTCAGGATCACACACACACACACACACACACACACACACACACATGCACGCACAGACTTGTTAAAGTTGAGCAGAAAACCCCTGTCACAAACAAGGGAATCCCACTATCAAGAAATAGAAAGCTCATGTCACTGGTTTGGATCACGTCTCCAAGTCACTTCGGGTGGCACCCGTCCATGGTTCATCATCCGGCCAAAGTCGGTGGTGGCGGTCGTGGGTCAGCACGTCCTCATCTCTAGCGCCGTCGCTGGGGACCCCTTCCCTGAGTTCGGCTGGATGAAGGACGGCGTGGGCCTGGTGTCGGGAGAGGAGCTGAGGCTCGTGCAGAAGAGGAACATCATCTCGTTGCTCATCAGGAGGGTAGCACCGCACCATGCAGGAGAGTATCACATCAGGCTCAGGTACACAGCAGATGGTAGACAGGTGTACTTATGCCCCACCAGACCTCACAGATAGTCCCATCAAACTGAATTTCATGCCCTTCCAAAGAAGTACTGTATATGCGTCAGTCTTATCACACATGGCCTGAATACAAAATGCCCCTCAAAGTCCATATGTACACAGTGATCAGTATACACAGTCAATCAGATAGAGGAGTACTACAAACCATATACACGTATTTTAGAAACACAAGGAGTAGGTTATATGTATGTATATATGTAAATATATATATGTTAAAGTTGTCATAATAAGAGTACCTAGTCTAAATAAGAGTAGACTGAGGATTTCCCTTTGCCTCATCCATGACTAATGAGATGCACTCTCTTTATACACCCAGTATGAGATGAAGAGAGAGAACATTTTGTCCCTTCATCATAGATCAGTGTCTTATCATATTTAGTTGATTCAAAGCCCCCATTTTGACAACATGAGACTTGGCTGGGGTTTGCTATGCTTAATTTCTACTCTAATCCAGGTTTTATGTTATTGTTGGAACATACCAACTCCCTCCAACCTATGTGAGAAATTAACTGTGGCATTTTTTTTGGTCTTGTTTTTCCCCTTGGAAAATCACTTAATGTTAGACGCAGGAATAACAGTGCCAAGCTATTAAATCTAAGTGAGACACTTGTGTTGTGTCCTCCCTTAACTCTCCTGTGCACAGACACATGCAGAAACACAGACACTTGCGCACACGCACACACACACACACACACTCACACACACACACACACACACACACACACACACACACACACACACGTACACACGCACACACACGCACACACACACACACACACACACGTACACACACGCACACACGCACACACGCACACACAGACTTGTACAGATACCAGCTGGGAGAATAACAGAGATGTTTATTTCCATATAAGGAAGCACATGTAACATTTTAACATAAACTGTGGGAGACATGCGACTTAGCCCTGATTGGTGGGATGCCTTTGTGAGACTGGCCAATAAGGGACTGTGACTGAGAGGTCAAAAGGTTAGGCACGTCCAAATAAACACCCACAGAAAATCCAGAGCTTTTTCGCGCAGGTTTCTGTCCAAGTACAGGGAGAACAGGATTTAAAACACTGAGAAACCTCCGATCCTTTCTCCCCCTTTCTCCTTTCTCTCTCTCCCTCTCTCTATCTCTCTCTCTCCCTCTCTCTCCCTCTCTCAGTATCTCTCTCAGTATCTCTGTCCCTTCCTCCTTCCCTACCCTTAACAGCAAACCTCTCTCATTCCTCTCCATGTCTACTCCTGCAGGAACTCTGTTGGCCGGTCCAGCTGTATGGTCACTCTGTCCATCCGCCAAGCACCAGACCCCCCCAACAGAGGCCCACCCCTTCTGTAAGTGTCCCCTCATGGCCAGTCCCCTTTACCCCTGTGGTTGTCCTGCGGGACAACCCCCTTCACCGTTCCTCCAGTTCTTCCCGACCCCCACTTTTTCCTGAAGCAGCCCCAGACTGGGGCATGCTCCCTCTCTGAAGCCCTGCTGAAGGCCCGCGGTCTGGACGTGTTTCCCAAATAAGGCCACGGGAGTCACCAGTGATGCCATGCAGCCATGATATGTGTCCCTGTCTCCAATTAACCTATTATAGAATAGAGGACTGAGGCTTTAAACAATCCCTCTCTCTATCCCTCCACCTCCTCCCTGTGTTTTGCTCTTTTTTTTCACTTCTGTTCATTCTCTCTCTCTTATTTTCTCTTTCGCTCTCTCTTTCTCTCTCTCCCTGCTCCAGCCCTCCCTTTAACTCTCCCTCTATCACTCCATCTCCCTCCTCCCTGCGCTCTATCTCATCTCTTTCTCTCTTTCTCTCTCCCTCCCTCCCTCCCTCCCTCACTCCTCCTCCCCTCTCCAAGCCCCCGTGGGGTTTCAGGGGGAGTTGGACTGTCGGACAGGACCGTGAGAGTCAGTGAGTCTGAGAGCTGCAGAGGGAGCAGGACCTCCAGTCAGCCCCAGCCACCACAGCCCCAGCCCCAGCCCCAGCAACCCCAGCAGCAGCAGCAGCAGCAGGGAGAGCGGGACTCTGAGAAGCAAGCAGAGGCCAGCCACCTCCAGCAGACAGCCCCCGAGGTCCACTCTCAGCGCCAGGACCACAGCGGCCCCAGACCCCTGCTCAGGAGGCACGTGCACACCAGGGAGCGCAGCGAAGAGCAGGTTCGGCAACATCAGCTGGAGCAGTGGGACTTCCGCTCGCTGCTCGCACAGAACGTGAACGCGAAGGCAAAAGCAAAACACGCCGCCACCGCCGCAGCAACAGCTGCCAGCCACACAGGGAACGTCTGTCAGGAGCAGGACCAGGAGCCGAGGGACGCCATGAATACGCCTCAGCTTAAGAAGGTAGGGCCGCGGCCTGCCCCGGAGGTCAAGGCCGCCACACCTCAGAAAGTAGACTTCAGGTCGATGCTGGGGAAGAGGGGGGGCGACACGCCCAAACCGGCACCCGGCGCAAGCCCCGCCAGCAGCGGCCCCACCGACTTCAGGGCCCTGCTGAAGAAGCCCACTGACGCAGAGAAGAATGCCACAAAGGACCAGACCCCGACACCCAAAGCCCCAGTGACCAAGGACAAACAAAACGGCATCAACGGTGTTGACGGCAGGCTCGGAGAGAAGAAGCTAGACAAAGCTGTGCTGGAAAAGAAGGACGTGGCAACACCAGAGAAGAAGGGGATACCAGAGAAGAAGGGGACACCGGTGGCGGCGGAGAAGGCGGCCCCGGAGAAGAAGCCAAGCACCACAGACAAGAACACGAAACCGGCCGATGCAGGGCTCACCCAGAAGAAGGAGGTGGTGGTGAGCTTGTCAGAGAAGAAGGCAGCCCCCGCAGGGAAGCAGCCCAACTTCAGCCAGACGCCCGGCGATGTCAGTGTGGTGGAAGGCCAGCGGCTGCACCTGCAGTGCCAGGTGACCTCTGACCCCACTGCCACCATCACCTGGTCTTTAGATGGTAAAGTCATCAAGCCGTCCAAATTCATCATCTTATCTCAGGAAGGTGAGTCCTGGTTGCCCATATCTGCCGAACAGCATGATTATAAAATAATAAGCACCCAATCAAAAGTTGTTGTTTTTTTTTCTCCAAAAAATGCTTCAGTCTCTGTACTCCAAGGATAATTTGTATGGCATTGAGAGGAATTTGCTCAAAAACAGGAAATCCTACTTTGATAAGCTTGTTGGCCGTTGTTATGTGGAGCACTTAAACAGAGCAATTTGGAGTTGTGTAACACTTCCCCATGGGTGGTTCCCAGGGGCTTCCCATGGACTGAAGCCTGTTGTATAAAAGCTGAGGGGTTTTAACTGTTCCTTTCGACAACCCTGAAACAGCGAGCGTTATGAGTTTTGAACGATAGCAACAGTAGTGGGTTTATCCTCAGCTGAGGAACAGAGATCGTTTTAAAGAGGATTGTTTTTCGTGGAGCCTGAAGCTAGACGTGAGCGGGTGTCTGCCAGTGGGGGCTGTTATTTCAGCGCTTTGAGCTCACACAACAGGGTCATTTGATCTGATCCAGGGGTTATTGAATCCCCCCCTCCTTATACAAACACAGATGCACAGATATACATGCACACACTTACACTCTCTCTCTCTCTCACACACACACACACACACACACACACACACACACACACACTCTCTCTCTCACACACACACACACACACACACATACACACACACACACACACACACGTACACACACGCACACACGCACACACGCACACTTGTACAGATACCAGCTGGGAGAATAACAGAGATGTTTATTTCCATATAAGGAAGCACATGTAACATTTTAACATAAACTGTGGGAGACATGCGACTTAGCCCTGATTGGTGGGATGCCTTTGTGAGACGGGCCAATAAGGGACTGTGACTGAGAGGTCAAAAGGTTAGGCACGTCCAAATAAACACCCACAGAAAATCCAGAGCTTTTTCGCGCTGGTTTCTGTCCAAGTACAGGGAGAACAGGATTTAAAACACTGAGAAAACTCCGATCCTCTCTCCCCCCCTCTCTCTCTCTCTCTCTCTCTCTCTCTCTCTCTCTCTCTCTCTCTTTCTCTCTCCCTCTCTCAGTATCTCTCTCAGTATCTCTCTGTCCCTTCCTCCTTCCCTACCCTCAACAGCAAACCTCTCTCATTCCTCTACATGTCTACTCCTGCAGGAACTCTGTTGGCCGGTCCAGCTGCATGGTCACTCTGTCCATCCGCCAAGCACCAGACCCCCCCAACAGAGGCCCACCCCTTCTGTAAGTGTCCCCTCATGGCCAGTCCCCTTTACCCCTGTGGTTGTCCTGCGGGACAACCCCCTTCACCGTTCCTCCAGTTCTTCCCGACCCCCACTTTTCCATGAAGCAGCCCCAGACTGGGGCATGCTCCCTCTCTGAAGCCCTGCCGAAGGCCCGCGGTCTGGACGTGTTTCCCAAATAAGGCCACGGGAGTCACCAGTGATGCCATGCAGCCATGATATGTGTCCCTGTCTCCAATTAACCTATTATAGAATAGAGGGCTGAGGCTTTAAACAATCCCTCTCTCTATCCCTCCACCTCCTCCCTGTGTTTTGCTCTTTTTTTTCACTTCTGTTCATTCTCTCTCTCTTATTTTCTCTTTCGCTCTCTCTTTCTCTCTCTCCCTGCTCCGGCCCTCCCTTTAACTCTCCCTCTATCACTCCATCTCCCTCCTCCCTGCGCTTTATCTCATCTCTTTCTCTCTTTCTCTTTCCCTCCCTCCCTCCCTCCCTCACTCCTCCTCCCCTCTCCAAGCCCCCGAGGGGTTTCAGGGGGAGTTGGACTGTCGGACAGGACCGTGAGAGTCAGTGAGTCTGAGAGCTGCAGAGGGAGCAGGACCTCCAGTCAGCCCCAGCCCCAGCCCCAGCCCCAGCCCCAGCCCCAGCAACCCCAGCAGCAGCAGCAGCAGCAGGGAGAGCGGGACTCTGAGAAGCAAGCAGAGGCCAGCCACCTCCAGCAGACAGCCCCCAAGGTCCACTCTCAGCGCCAGGACCACAGCGGCCCCAGACCCCTGCTCAGGAGGCACGTGCACACCAGGGAGCGCAGCGAAGAGCAGGTTCGGCAACATCAGCTGGAGCAGTGGGACTTCCGCTCGCTGCTCGCACAGAACGTGAACGCGAAGGCAAAAGCAAAACACGCCGCCACCGCCGCAGCAACAGCTGCCAGCCACACAGGGAACGTCTGTCAGGAGCAGGAGCCGAGGGACGCCATGAATACGCCTCAGCTTAAGAAGGTAGGGCCGCGGCCCGCCCCGGAGGTCAAGGCCGCCACACCTCAGAAAGTGGACTTCAGGTCGATGCTGGGGAAGAGGGGGGGCGACACGCCCAAACCGGCACCCGGCGCAAGCCCCGCCAGCAGCGGCCCCACCGACTTCAGGGCCCTGCTGAAGAAGCCCACTGACGCAGAGAAGAATGCCACAAAGGACCAGACCCCGACACCCAAAGCCCCAGTGACCAAGGACAAACAAAACGGCATCAACGGTGTTGACGGCAGGCTCGGAGAGAAGAAGCTAGACAAAGCTGTGCTGGAAAAGAAGGACGTGGCAACACCAGAGAAGAAGGGGATACCAGAGAAGAAGGGGACACCGGTGGCGGCGGAGAAGGCGGCCCCGGAGAAGAAGCCAAACACCACAGACAAGAACACGAAACCAGCCGATGCAGGGCTCACCCAGAAGAAAGAGGTGGTGGTGAGCTTGTCAGAGAAGAAGGCAGCCCCCGCAGGGAAGCAGCCCAACTTCAGCCAGACGCCCGGCGATGTCAGTGTGGTGGAAGGCCAGCGGCTGCACCTGCAGTGCCAGGTGACCTCTGACCCCACTGCCACCATCACCTGGTCTTTAGATGGTAAAGTCATCAAGCCGTCCAAATTCATCATCTTATCTCAGGAAGGTGAGTCCTGGTTGCCCATATCTGCCGAACAGCATGATTATAAAATAATAAGCACCCAATCAAAAGTTGTTGTTTTTTTTTCTCCAAAAAAATGCTGTCCTCCAAGGATAATTTGTATGGCATTGAGAGGAATTTGCTCAAAAACAGGAAATCCTACTTTGATAAGCTTGTTGGCCGTTGTTATGTGGAGCACTTAAACAGAGCAATTTGGAGTTGTGTAACACTTCCCCATGGGTGGTTCCCAGGGGCTTCCCATGGACTGAAGCCTGTTGTATAAAAGCTGAGGGGTTTTAACTGTTCCTTTCGACAACCCTGAAACAGCGAGCGTTATGAGTTTTGAACGATAGCAACAGTAGTGGGTTTATCCTCAGCTGAGGAACAGAGATCGTTTTAAAGAGGATTGTTTTTCATGGAGCCTGAAGCAAGAAATGAGCGGGTGTCTGCCAGTGGGGGCTGTTATTTCAGCGCTTTGAGCTCACACAGCAGGGTCATTTGATCTGATCCAGGGGTTATTGAATCCCCCCCTCCTTATACAAACACTGATGCACAGATATATATGCACACACTTACACACTTACTCTGTCACACACACACACATAAACACATAGACAGACATAACATGCCCAGGCTTCCCTCCTGCCCTGCTGACAGAAGAGGCTTGTGGCTCTGTTGTGACACAATTAGAAAGTTCGGAAATATCAACGGAGGATCCCCTGATATGTAAGGTAACGGGGAATCCCAGTATTAATCCTCTGGATGAGTTGAGTTTAGTCCAGCACATGCTATGCATATCAAACAAGTGCCAGACGAGCTCATATCCCTTAAATATTTGCTGTCATGTGCACACTGGTCTCCATGCAGACTCACAATTGACTGTTTGCAAATGGTGATGATGACAGTAAATACAATAACAAATGGGTAGAGTGAGGTGCAAATGGGAGGTATTCGCCAAATGAAAAGGATTATTGTCCTTCCTGTCCACACCTGTCAAGCTGTGTCCATTAACTGCCCCCTGTAAAATACTCCCCTGTGCACTATATATGAAGTGGGTGACGACATAACCAAACAGAAAATCCACGTCACTGGGACTCCACATCTACTCAAGGGAGAGATTTCATGTTTATGTTCGTTAGTGTCGCCATACACTGGGGGATAGCGAGCAGGGACGCTAATATGACATTTTTCAGGGTCATCATTGACGACTGGAGCACATTTGAAGAGTATCCTGGTGCACACAGGGGAGCCTCTTAAGACTCTCAGAGTTGAAGGGGTCTTCCAGAAGGACTCTTAAATGTACTGAAATGCTCAGGGGACATGGGACGCCAGTGAGGTTTCTGAGGAAGAAAGTGTCAAGTACCAGCTTCCTGCAACAGTGGAGCCAATGAGATTGCAGAAAACCAGAAGGCCCCAACAGCCAAATTCTGAATGTCAATCCAACCTCAATGGCTGACATAAACTATCATAAGAAAGCTATTGGGATCCCCTGATGTTTTTTTTTGCATTTTGAGCCAATGGTCAAGGTGGTTCCAATGCATAGGCATCTGCAAGAACCAAGTCTACAGATAATCCAGGCCTTAGCTGGTGATATGTCTCCTCCTGTCTTTGTTTTGTGATGTGTTACACTCCTTTGGGTTGTCCCATGAGGAATTAAGAGTTTGCATTTTAACTACATATCATGTATTGTGTCTGTGACCTTTTCAGGAGGCAAGTGTTCGTTCACCGTAGACAAGGCCCTGCCAGAGGATGCTGGCCGCTACACATGTAAAGCAGAGAACGCAGCCGGGAAAGCTGAGTGCTCTTGCAAAGTCATGGTCTCTGGTGAGTCTTTCCAGAACCCCACCCCCCCCTCTCTCTTTTCCTCCAGGAAAATCTCCCCTAAAAGGCCACTGAACACATCAGTTTGATATCCAGCGCCGGTGCAAGAGAGTTAGGCAATGCAATGTTGGAATTTTTTTGTCTAAATCGTCTAACATTTATCCTTTTTTATTTGTTTGCTTATGTAATCTAGAACCCACAGATGCCGCCTCGGGTGACAAGAAGTCTGCGCCCACAACAGAGAGTGAGTCTTCACACAATGTCCTGTCTCCACACAATCTATGGTATTCCATAAAAGGAAGCTACCTTCAGCAAGCATGACATCACAGTCCTTGAATTTATTCAGCACAATACTAGCCATTCAGTATTGTTCTCACCATTAACGAATGTCACGTTGAGGCACACCTTAGCTCCCTCTTATCTGACGAATCCTGAGCCCCTTCATTCAAGGAAGAATTTTCCACTCTGTAAATTCTCGATGGCTGAACCCTCCTCCTCTGGTTAATCTTTGCACACCATGAGCCGTAATTTAAAGGGTGTCTGGGTGGGATTACGGGGGTTTAGCCGACTCTCTCTGCCATCAGACACACCTCTCTCCAAGGGCTTTTGCCCATTACTCCAGTTCTAGCAGGGTACAAGCTGTATATGGATGGATTTGGGGGAGCTTTGGAGCTCAGTCCTCCCCAAGCTGTTTGATGGGGGGCCCCTGAGATTTCAGGATTTTATGCTCCAAAGGTTAGAGGTGAGGTTGAGACACAGTACAGGACACAGATGCCACCCTTGACCCATCTCGGAAGGCACGTGCTTTGTCCCCCACCCCCTTCACTTCCTGAGTGAGTTCTCTGCTCTGCGAAGCTGACTTAGATGTACTGGCTGTTTCGATTGCCGATGAACTACAATCCCATGAGCCTCAGTGGGCACAGTGGGCACACGTTGTCAGTCAGCTGCACTCAGGAACAGGGTAGACATTAAGCTTTACTTCCAATAAAGGTCTGTCACCTGAGAGCTTGAGCCCAGCTATAACCTAGTGGCATTCTAGCTGGCTTCCTGGTGGCTGGGATTTGTGGCAGTATTTTGGACTTTGTGTCACCGTAGCTGGCAGCAGCTGGATTGGGTTGGGTGTTTGTGTTGGATGGGGGGTGTAGGCTTGTGTGATGATGGAGGTGATAGTGGTGGTGGTTGTCTTTCCATTTGTTTGTCTATATCCTCACTCAGATCCATTGCATGATGTCCAAGATTTAATCTGCAAGTATTAAGGGGTCAAAGTAAATGCGTGGGGGGGGGGGGGGGTGTAGCTGATATTTTGGAACATTAACCAACAATTTTATGACTTGCGCCAATCTGTCACATCTACACAAAGTAACATCTAGGGTTTCACAGGCATAGCAACATCAACATGTAAGAGGAGAGGAGGAGAGGGGGCACAAAACACGGGTGCTGGTCTTTCATGTGGTGGAAATACAAACAGTGCGAGAGATCAGGAGACGGAGGAAGGCCATAACTCAGAGAGGAGGAGGGTGGCACTGACTAGGTGGAGCAGGGGAAGAAAATGGCCTAAAATGGCCCAGTGCTTGAGCACAAGGGAACAGAACAGAGCCTCCTCACTGGAGGCTGGAGAGGGTTTACAATCCGCTGCATTGTTTCATGACGGCTATCGACCCCTGGAATAAATACTAGAGGAGAGAATGGAGGAGAGGCAGATAGAGGGATAGAGAGAGAAGGAGATAGAGAGAGAGAGGATGAGAAAGTGGGAAACAGATAAAGGAAGGAGAGGGAGAGAGAGAGAAAGAGAGAGAGAGAGAGAGAGAGAGAGAGAGAGAGAGAGAGAGTGCAGGACATTTCCTGGATCCTTTTCGGAGGTCTATTTATAGCATGTCCATAAAAGGGGAATTCCAGCATCCAGCGTCCACATGAGGCAGGCCCTTGGTCTGGGACGCTGCAGGGAGAGAGCTTCCCTTCTCTGGAGCTTCTGTACTCCCTCTCCCATATGCCCACATCATTCACACGTATAAATACATCTGTCCTGTACAGCTATATTCCATCATTACATGAGTGCATTTCAAAACCATAAGTGTGTGTGTGTCTAAGATAATAGTAAACCTCTCTCTAACTCCAACTGGAAACCCATTTCCAGAGGCATAACTTTGAACCAGATTTAGAGGGGGCTGTTTTTTGTTTTCAAATGTTAGTCTGGGTATTTCAGCACTTTTTGCAACTTACTTACCATGGTTTGCTGATATGTTTATGATTTCTGTGCCTTGTTTTTCTGTAGATGAGGCCCTTATAAAGAAGAAGCAAGCCCCCAAATCTCCAACCAAACAGGGTAAGTCTTCTCCCTCTGTGTTTTCCAGAATATTCCAGGGAACAGTTAAATTAACAACAACAAAAAAGCTGGAGTAATTTACAGAATCACTCTCCACTCCGTCAGTCATAACTCAGGCCCCGTTGCCCTATTGTACTGCCTGTGAGCTCCACTTATCTGTTATATAAATAAAGAGATGCTTTCCACTGGCAGCATCACTTGGGATGTTTTTAATACTCTCCCTTTTTCAGCAGGGCTTCTAATCACAGCAGCTGGTTCCAGTGTTCTTCTCCTGTTTCATTTGTATTAGAATTTCTGTTTGTGTTGAAGCGTCTGTGTGTGTGTGTGTGTGTGAGAGAGAGAAAGAGAGAGAGAGAGAGAGAGAGAGAGAGAGAGAGAGAGAGAGAGAGACAGTATGTGTCTGTGTCTGTCTGTGTTTCAGACCTCCACATGACCCCCTCTCTCTCTCTCTCCTGTTGACCTCTCAGGCTCCGGTCCTCAGATCGTCCAGTTCCCAAGTGACCAGAAGATCTTGGCTGGGAAGAAAGTGGACCTGGTGTGTAACTTCATTGGGGCCACACCCATCACCTGCACCTGGCTGAAGTTCAAAAAGCCGGTAAGGAGAAAGAACAGCATAGAAAAAAATAAACGTGTTGTATCTTAATCTTTGGTTATCCATCGTAGGGAGAGCATATGAAGGCTCTTGTCAGAACATCTAAAGGTGGTGTCTAGAACGTTTAAGGGATCTGTGTCCTCAGAAGAGAACCCTGTCTCCATAAGACAACCCTTTGTCCACATATTTCTCGAGGTTCTAAAAGGGAAAAGTAGCGTGTCTAGAATGTTTAAGGGATCTGTGTCCTCAGAAGAGAACCCTGTCTCCATAAGAGAACCCTTTGTCCACATATTTCTCGAGGTTCTTAAAGGGAGAGGTAGGGTTCTAGGGCGTAATGCAGCGTTCCAACATGGCTTGTGTCATGGCTTGGATCAGAATTTTAGAAGAGCAAAATTATTTTAAAATGCTCTTAAGATCTTTATGAACTGCAGTCGGTATTTCCATATTAGGATACATATTGTACGAACTCGTGGGCTGGTGAAACTTAAAAGCTATACACCAGTGGCTGACAAAAAACAATAAGTTGGTAGAATATCAGTGGTCTGGGGCCCTACTCTGGCCTTAAAACACCTCTTAAGTGATAAGGTGATCCGCTGCAGTGATATTGTTGACCCTATGTTCACAGACAGAGAGCATAGCATCTTGTTTTCCACATCCTCATAATGAAATCTTCTATCTTGAGCATCATAATGACTAGGGAGCCACACCACAAAACTCATTTAAATAAAACATGTCTCAAGACTGGCTTATGTTAATGTCCCTTTGATGTCTGACTTAATGGTCTGTGAGGACAAGATGAACACCAAAACTCTTTATGAATATTGGTACTGGTTTAATATGAGAGCAAGTGTTTGGTGAGAAACCAGGGAGTTGGCTGGGAGACACTGAGACTAACCTCCGGGTCATTGTTGCTTCAGATCCAGTCAGGAAGTGGCGGTATCACCATTGAGACCACAGAGAACAGCAGTCAGCTGACCATCGCTGCGAGCGAGCAGGACCACAGCGGCAGCTACACTGTGGAGCTGCAGAACAAGTTTGGCACCAAGCAGGCCTCCCTCAACCTCGCCGTCGTAGGTATGCCTCATGTTCACAGGCACACACACAGAGGAAGAAACCTTGAGCAGAACTAAATGCACACATACATTCCAACATAAAGATAGTACGTACATGCATTTTAGTATTGTAGAACAACTTAGTGGGTATAAAATGTTCTCGTAAGGTTACTATTACAAGGGTGAGTACAGCATGGTGGTAGAGCATTTGTGACATTTATTTACATTACGGGTAAATAGGCTAGCATGCATACATACACACGAAAAAACTAAAAGTCAATATAATGTGTAAGAAGAAATATTCTTAGGCTAGCATGCATACATACACACGAAAAAACAAAAAGTCAATATAATGGATAAGAAGAAATATTCTTACAAGCTTTTTTTTTACTGTGGTATACATAAAGCACTGTATTGTGTTTAGTTCTGATTAATTTAGCATTTAGCTATGTGTTTTGATTGCAGTGGTCTGTCTGATTCCTTTGCCATTACCTCTCAGCTTGCTGTTTTTATTATAGTGGTAATTGCCTCACTACAGCCTGATCTTAGCAGCTACATCATTCCCGCTACTGCCAGTTTGTTTATTGGATCGAGGTTGTAAACGTGTTGCTGATGGACAAGCTGCTCCCTTTTAAAGTCTCGCTGGAGTCTGTTTCGGCTTACCATACAAGGCTGTTCAAAGCGTAGAAACACACCAGCGGACAATAAATCTTAAATCATTTGCAGCTATATTCAACCCTTTGATCACAACTTTAGATTACATCGATAAATATATATTGTGTCATAAAGGTATGCAATGTTTGTTGGAAGATACGGGGCCCCCAATTATACAACCTCACCGTTGTTTAATCTCGCCAAAGGGATGATTTATGAGATGGGAATAGCATTCTACCCTGTAGAATGGGGAACCTAGACCAAGCAGTTCCTGTTTCCCCCTTATCTTCTGGTTGATTTGTGGAGTTACTATGTTGTTGTTGACATGATGCCCATTTGCAGACACTTGGACAGGGTGATTCATAACAAGATACACTGATAAATATGTGAAACACATTACATATATTCAATGGGATTAGGGCTACGTAATTGTACTAATTGTAGGTAACTATGTAAGTACTTACATAAGTAAGTATGGTGATAAGCAAGTAAGTATGGTGATACTGTGTCATGTTTTTTGAAGGAAAGTTGAAGGAAAAGGTTGATTTCTGTGTCTGAAAAATCTGCAAAAGAAGAGTGACCAACTAATTGAGTAACCAAATACATTTTTGTCCATTCTCCCCTAGACAAGCCTGATCCTCCAGCTCGTGTCCCAGCTGCCAGTGACATCCGTGAATCCTCTCTCACCCTCTCATGGTATGGCCCTACGTACGATGGCGGCAGCGTCGTGGAGTCGTACAACCTGGAGATCTGGAACTCTGTGGACAACAAATGGACAGAGCTGGCCTCCTGCAACAGCACCTCTTACTCCGTCCAGAACCTGCTCCCGGACAGGCAATACAAGTTCCGTGTGCGGGCCGTCAACATGTACGGAGTGGGGGAGCCAGGTGCAGAGTCTGTGCCTGTCACAGCTGGTGTGGAGAAGGTGAAAGGTGAGAAAGAGAGCCCTCTACTGGACATTTGGCAGTATTACAGGCAGAAGGGACCTGTGATAAACTTAATGTGGGAGGGTTTTTTGAAGTTGCATCTTTCTCTCTAACCCTTTCTCTCACACTATCTATCTATCTATCTCTTTCTCTATTTATTTGATTTATCTATTTATATATCTATTTGATTTATCTATATATATATATATATATCTATCTGTCTTTCCTCAGAGACAAAGGGAGAAGAGGTTGAGGCTGCAGATGATGATGGTGGTGGGTGTTCCTTTGTATCTCTATTCTTCCCTCTAGCCATCATTCATGTAACCTAATCATATCTATGTATCCTGATGGGAAACACTTAACACCTAAGTTATGTCACTTCACATGAAGTCAAAACTACTTGATGAGACTCTGTAACTGCCTTTGGAAGCTTTGGCACTTTGACATTTTTTTTTCCTCTTAACTGCTGGTGCAGAGAAAGAACAGGACTACAGGGACGTGGTTGTGAAGAAAGACTGTAGCGTCAAAGAGTTGTACGATGTGGAGGAGAGACTGGGAACGTGAGTGATGCTCTCTGTCTCTCTCTTTTACTTCCTCTCTGCGTATCTCTTAGAAACCAACAACACAACACACAAATGACGCCAACTGTCCAATCTTCTCTCTCTCTCTCTCTTTTCTCTCTTTTCTTTCTTTTTTTCCGTTTCTCTTCCCTTGTTCTATCCTATAGGGGCAAATTTGGACAGGTCTTTAAACTGGTGGAGAGGGCAACGAAAAAGGTGTGGGCCGGGAAATTCATCAAGTCCTTATCTGTCACGGCGAAAGATAATGTTCGGATGGAGATCGACATAATGAACAGCCTCCATCACCCAAAGCTGGTGCAGTGTGTGGATGCCTTTGAGAGCAAGTCTGACATGGTCATGGTTTTGGAGTTGTAAGTGTTTGCTGTTTTTCTAAAACATTCTCTTTGGCGTTAAATATGTTACAATTTTTAGATAATTCAATACTGCATAATTTCATTTGTGCTCTAAACTGCTGACCAGTTATTGCGTGAACCGTTTTATTTTGGGACAGGGACGATCACATTTTGTTGAGCTAAGCTTGTTTTGTCTGTGACTGGAATGAGTTGTTCTTGGGTGACCAGAGGGTAGACTGTTTTGTGCTGTTCTCTCCGAAGCATCACGTGAATATGTTCACACACACACACACACACACACACGCACATACACGCACACACACATGCACACACACACACACACACGCACATACACGCACACACACACACACACACACACACACACACACACACACGCACTAGCTCCTTGATTATTTCACTCATTTTTGCTTTTTATAGGAGAGAACAAAAATGCCAGTTCCCTCTGCACGTGATTGGCCAAATGTCTGTCACATGTCCTTATATAGAGCCAAGAGTAAGAATGGACAAGCAAGGGAGGACAGACAGACAGAGAGAGAGAGAGAGAGAGGAAAAGAGTGAGAGAGAGAGAAAGAGAGCAAGAGAGAAAGAGAGAGAGAGAGAGAGAGAGAGAGAGAGAGAGAGAGAGAGCTGAAGCACTTTTCCTTCTCTTGGCAGTCGTGATGGAAAAAAGCCCAGATCCGAATCTCGTCGAGCATACGATTTGTTTACTGCTCTAGGAACAGAAATATTTCAAGCGGTCTCTCAGTGGAAAGTGGTGATAAACAGTATTGAGCAGGTCTGGGTCCATGCCCCACATAATCCTATGCAATCTGGTCAGTGTTGTTTAATAGATATTTGCACCATTGTGACAGAATAGAGCACACACTTTGTTTTGGCTAGTTCAGAGCATGATAAAACCCTTAGATTCAATCCACAGCTGACGAGGAAATCTAATCGATGTAATCAATTAAAGTATTAATCACCCTATGTCAACACTTACACGTCAGTCAGTCCACTACTGCCAACCGTGAAATGCTACCTTTAATGACATCTTTGGCACACTGATTCCAGAGTGCTTTTGCTGTTTTGCTGTTGTTTGTTTCCTGTCTAAGACAAAATGTGAGATGGAAGTTTACTTCACTGCATTAGATCATTAAAATGTTCACCATAAACACTATGGAAACAGTGTCCATTATGT
>NC_045167.1:16194136-16256636 GCF_900700415.2 Clupea harengus | reverse complement strand
GGCATGCAACAGAACAAAACATTGCCTCCCTTCGCCTATCCATCGCGGCTTTTGGCACGCCCCAGCGGGGGTTCTAAGCTGAAAGGGTTCATTGTGTCGGGTACTGAATGGAGACTTTGCTGTTTAATGTGTGGATGTCGAACTCCGTCTGTTGTAGCCACAGGCAGGATTAACTAGCCAGATCGCTCCACACAATCGCACACTGCCGTATCTGAATCATGCACACTATCGCAAATAGCGCAAACTGGGAGTGGGGCGTTTATTGTGCGCGATACGGGTAAGGATGCGGTTTTGATCCGCTGTGAACCTGTGCATTGTTCCACCGTGGAAAGATGAATGGAGAGACCGACAAAAATCACGGATTAACAATGTAGTAGTGCTTTTGCCACGCATCGGATATCACGTTCTGCAGGTTTCTGAATTCTCACCCGTGGGAACCAGACTTTAATGTGATTGAGGCTTTCGTCCATCGTGGATTTCTCCACTCGACTTGTATTTTCTGGAGGAAACTGTGGGAAAACGTGTTTCTGTCTGTAACAGAGGAAAACAGCGGACAATAACATGGGGAACGCTGAGAGTATGGATGCCCAGCTCACAGACTTCAGGGCGAGGAACAAGCCCCCCAAACTACCCATGCCAGACCCTGCAGAATTGGAGGAGAGATTCGCAATTGCCTTGGTAAAAAAAAATCGCATTTTCACAGTATCCGCTGTTTTGTACACACTGCCCACAACATGTAAATCTTCTCATAGTCATGGCTCTTGTTTTGAGTTACGGGCTCCCGACGCTAACGGTAGCGCATATCCATTGTGTGGCAGAGTCACAGCTTGCTTTGATGATGTTTGCTGCTGTGTGATAGCGGCTAATTAAATGCTTCACTCTGCCTCCCCCCTTTTTTTCGCATGTCTGATTTTTAGTGGTCGCTATATTCGTATGGGCCATTGCCCCTCTGAAATAAATGTATCTGCACCTGACCATCAAAACGTTTGACTTGGACGTGTCATCAAATCACCCCTTATGTCTCCCATGTAAATTAATTATACCGTAGGGTTGCAATGGCTGCGCCATTCAACCACATGGACTGTGAGTAGCACCGTGCATTTAAATGGCCTCGACGGCTTGAGTTGACTGTATCCTCCGTGACGTAGCTCGGATGCATGTATCCTTTCAGCAACAAGTTTGACCATCCGTGGACACAATAGACTGTGACATCGTTTGCGACCACGGGGGTTGCTGCGAATCATTGTATTGCTACAATGTAAACCGGAGAAGACGGGTGAGATGTGGTGAGGAGAGGGGCCTCAATGGTGAGCTCTGTTATGGATAACACTAATGTGGCAAGACGGGAAAACACCCACACGAATCTCACCGGTAGTGTAGAAATAACATCCACTATATTGTGGACTCGTAATCCCAAGCAGACATCAGTCCTATGTGATCTAATCAAGATTAGCTCAGTGGGCCCAGCTCCTTAAGATGCACCCCCTTGAATATCACCCAGAAAGGAGTAGCACTGAAATTCCTCGCTGGTGGGGCGCTGCCTTAATCTAAGCACAAGAGATCAGAGACTTCTCGGTTGTGTCAAGCCCTGGCCAGTTATTAGATGGGATGGAGTGATTTGGGGAGGGAGAGGGTTTGGGGGCAGGGGGTTCCCAGTGGGGTCCCTGATCTGATTATGGCTCCTGTTTTGGTATTTAACACTGACATCCCGGTGCAGGATGGTCTAGACTGGAACTGCCCAAATATGGGGGACTTAATAACAATATGGTGGTATGGTCTTAGGAGCTCACATCTTAAGGAGAGTTTGAAAAGTCCTTAATTTGGCCCCAATTGCATTGACAGCTGAAGTTTGAATGATTAAATTACAGACATGATACTCAAGAGCAGTATGGCAACCTCTCATCTTAAGAACAGTGTTCATCAATCAAAGGGGAAAAAAACAGCATTCAGAATCAGAAGAAGCAAGACAGTGTTTAATGGTGAACATGGATGGATGCAAATCAGCCAGACCTTGTTTGTGCATAAGCATGTGCCTGTGAGGGAGGGAGGAAGGGAGAGGGTGAGAGGGTGAGAGAGAGAGAGAGAGAGAGAGAGAGAGATATGAAGAAAGAGAGGGATGAAGAGAGAATGGGATGAAGAGAGAGAGAGATATGATGAGAGAGAGAAAGAGAGAGATATGAAGAAAGAGAGGGATGAAGAGAGAGAGAGAGAGAGATGAAGAGAGAGAATGTATATGGGGAATCAGTGAAAGCCTCTCCCATCTTCTGATGGATTTGCATCACAAATTCCATCCCGGCAGGAATGGCGAGGCAGGCTCCTCCTCACCACTGAATGCTTTCAGTGTGTGCTTTTTGTGTGTGTGTATTTCTCTCCCTCTCGCTCTCTGTGTAGGAGTTTCATATGCATAATGATGTTTGTTCTATATACATAGACCGAGCGAGTGTGTGTGTATGTATACATTCAGTGGCAGACCTCAGCCGCGTCCCTTCGAATCGAAAGACTTCCTTCGATTAAACTGCTAATTGACCGTGAGGGGCGTTCTGTTTCTGTGCCACGCATCCAGACACGCTCCGTCTGCGGTTCCAACCCACTGGCCCATCTGCTCTTCAACTGGAGCTCAAAGCACACACACACATACACACACGCATACACACACACACACACGCATACACACACACACACACACACATACGCATAGAGATACATGCACGCAACCGAGTCACGGAAGCTGTGTTGTGGTCTCTCTCCAAAATAAACTAGGCCTGATTATCATGCTCGATGTGTTTCCACACAGGGTTACACATGGTGTGTTTGATGGGGGATGTTTGTTTTGGACTAGGTTTATAGGTAGCTAGCATGGTGGAATAGATGAGATATCTGATATGGATTGATTGTGTTACTTTCAAAAGATGTATTTTAATAACTTCTTTGTGGTGAGTGAAGTATGAGAAATCATTTGGAAACTGTGATGTGTGTGTGTGGTTATTTCCATCATAGAATTCAATGAACCTGCCTCCTGACAAAGTGAGACTACTGCGACAGTACGACAATGAGAAGAAATGGGAGCTGATTTGTGACCAGGTGAGAGCGTGTGATGACATCCGTGTGACTGAGAGAGAGCGAATAACAAACAACGCCTTCATTTTCATAGTACCCCTACCAACATTAAGGCATCACCCCAAGACAAGGCAAAACTTAATTATAATCCTTGTCACCTCACACCTTCCTGTAAACAAGCTCATTAGTGCAGAGTTAATGTCTACTGTAGGCTTCTTCATAAGAAGCGGCTGCCCTCCCGACACATGTGTTGCCATGGTTACCGTGACGTCGGCACATCCGTGGATGCCAGACATGGGTGGATGCTACTTTGTGAGCTGAACCAAAAGGGAAACGTTTAAAAAGAAAGGGACTAAAAAAAAAAAAAAAAACAGGATGAGAGATGACATAAATAATAAATGACTGTTTTGCTATTATGTCAGAGAATGCTGGCAGAATTAGGGCAAGGATGCATGTAGATGTCAGGCCGAGAGTCGGTGCGGACGGAGAATGGGAGATTTTTATCATAATGTTGAGAGACGCCAGCGAAGGAGAGGAGGGGAAGAGAGGAGAGAGGGAGAAAGAGAGGTGATGCGTGCTGAAGAAGTCTTCAATAATGCACGTGTGTGAATAAGGACCTAGCCCCTTTTCCCATCAGTGCAAATGTCTCTGGGAAAAAAAATGGTTATTAATTAAAGAAAAGAATTGTGAATAAAACAAGATTTAATGTGTATGTGTGTGTGTAATAGGAACGATTCCAGGTGAAGAACCCCCCACACACGTATATCCAGAAGCTCAAAGGCTTCCTGGACCCAGCTGTCACCAGGAAGGTGAGCATCTCCCTGGAAACCATCTGACCCCTCTACATACCTCTGACCTTAGCATGGCCGTCTGTTGAGAAAACTGCGTGTTTGTTTGTGTGCATGTTAGAGTGTGTGTGTGTGCGTGTGTGTCTCTGTGTGTGTGCATGTTAGTGTGTGTGTGATTAAGTTATCTCGTGATGGGAATATTGACAGTGTTTTTTGTACTCACTGTTGTATGCATTCCCGCAAGATTATGTTTGTGTCTCTACTGTACATTTGTTGTGTGTGTGTGTGTGTGTGTGTGTATTTATGTGTGCCAGTAATACATATGATGCTGAAAGGTTACTTCCCAACAGAGGCTCCAGAGGCAGATCAGGCTCCTGCATAATTCACTTTTCATTTGCAGGAGTACTGCACAGAATATCAGAACTGTACACCCATTTCTTACACACAGAAAAGCTCCACAAACCTGAAATCAACTTAGAACTCAATCAACTCTTGATGCTAGCTACACACTGGTTCTGCTTAGTTGGCTAACTGCTTAAGTGACTGCCCTCCCGAAGAGTCAATGGCCACAGTATTTTTTCGTGACCTAGTTTGGTCAGTAGCGACAGCAGTGTCATGTGTGGCATTTCTCCACAGAAATTTCGCCGAAGAGTGCAGGAGTCGACCCAAGTGCTCCGTGAGTTGGAGATCTCGCTGCGAACCAATCACATCGGGTGAGTCACGAGTCGCTCCCAACTGAACTGAATCACAGCTCATAAATCATAAAGCACTTGTAGTGGGAGGCCTGGTGTGTGTGTGTTTGTGCACTGGAGTGTGTGTGTGTGTGTGTGTGTGAGCGTGTGTGTGTGAGCGTGTGTGTGTGTGTGTGCACTAGAGTGTGTGTGTGTGTGTGTGTTTGTGCACTAGAGTGTGTGTGTGTGTGCACAAGAGTATGTGTGGGGGGTACCAGCTGGTTGTCTAGGCCTGTTGTATTTTTAATGACTTAAAGTGCCCTTGTTCCACATTCAGCTGGGTGAGAGAATTCCTGAATGAGGAGAATAAGGGTCTGGACGTGCTGGTGGAGTATCTGTCCTTTGCTCAATATGCTGTCACGTGAGTAGCTCTCGCTAATGTGTGTGTGTGTTTGTGCTTGTGCTCAGTGAATGTATTGATGAACCCTAGTATTGCCTTATTGTTGTCCTCATAAAGGTTTGACTGTGTTCCAGTATGTATTGTATTCTTGAGTGAGTCTGTACCATGTGCAGTGCGGGTTATTGTTGTTGACTGAGTCTCACTCTCTAACTTTCAAATTCAAATATGATTGACTGCGTTGACACATGTAAACATTTTGTAAGTAGTAAGCTACAAGCTCACTCTCTCTTTCTCAGGTTTGATGGTGATGCTCCTGAAGGCAATCCGGAAGTTTCCGTGGAGACTCCTTGGAGCCGATCCATTGAGGATCTCCATGGCGATAGTAACCTTCCCTCTCCAGTTAGTGGCAGCAACATACCACGGTCCACCCGCCATTCTCTGAGGTAACACCCAGATAGACGCGTACATGTGTACTACACAGACAGCACATACATTATGGGGACACTTCAGAAAATAAACCAGATTGTAAGTGTGCAGGTCAGATCACCACAGCATTACAAAGACAAATTGAATGAGTGGATAATCAAATTAACCCAGTGAATTCAATTCTAGGGTTCAACAACATTTCAGTTTATAAGCCCAGGTATGTCAGTTGTCAAATTTGACAAGTGGGTGTATTGGATGTTAAGTACAAATAATGCCGGTCTTGGCTTCCTCTGTGCCAAACCTAAAGCTTTTATGCTAACTTTCACTTAAGTACACTGTTCAATCACAAGAGGAAGTCATTGTCGACCAAAAATGTTTCCCCAGAATTAAGTTTTTATGTCGTATTAACTTTGTTTCTGTTCTAATATAGTGGCTTTCTTTCAAATCAAGAGTAGCTGAACAGGTAATTCACTCACTAACACTCCATTCCCCACTCTTGTCCCATACCAGTAGGTCCAACACTCTGCCAAGCCGCAGGACACTAAAGAACTCCAGATTGGTGTGCAAGAAGGACGACGTGCACGTGTGCATCATGTGTCTGAGGGCCATTATGAACTACCAGGTAACACACGTTAATCACACTGTTACTAGTAGTACTGCTATTAGTTCCGCTACTAATACTGTAACCGTAGTTGTAATAATAAATATAAGTAGACGAGTAATAATGATAATTTAGATGTGTATTATAGCTAACCGTTGTTGTGATGTAAGGTTTGACACTTTGTGTAAGTAGGGTTACTTTTGCTGAAACTTTTTGAAACTAGACGTATTGCATAGCCGTGCGTAATATGACCATTGCATAAAGTGAGAGAATGAGCAAGAATTAAGTGAAATAACAGACGTTTGTTGTATATCTTATTCAAGGTTTAAATATGAAATATTTAAGGAACTATAGTTTGCTTGTGAGGCGGTTGTACACTGATAGGATGTGAAGCAGTACCTGTTAGTTACATTCTTCGGTTTTGCGACCTGTCTAGTGAATATGAGGATTATATATATGTGTGTCAATATATATATGAGGAATATGAGTGTGACTTTATAACAGATATATTGTAGTGCTCAATGTCAGGAAATGTACAGGATGTAAGGATTTAAAGACAAAGTGAATTTTGAAGATCTGTCAGAAGAACAAAGGAAAACATGCTGTAGCTTGTTGTAGTGACATTTTATGGCTGATTTGTTTGAAATTGGGTATAATAGCTTCTATATGCCATTATGAATGAGCCTACAAAATGTGATGAAGATTGACTATTCACACAGGCATGTGATGGCTTCTGAATTTTGATTTCAAAATTTTAGCTTAAGTGGTTCTTGAGATATTGTCTCATAATATGTCCATTGCATTCCCCCCCACCCCCGACAGGATGTCAAATGTCATGAAGTTTAAACCTTTACATCACAATATTTTGGCTAGTGAAGTGATTTTTGCTTGAGGCCGACTTCACAAATGAATCATAATGAGCTAGGGTTGTGCACCTCTTAGATGCGAGCTTGCCATACACAATTGAGAATTTGATCAACGGTTTTCAAGCTATTGCCCAAAAAGTGCTTTGACCCTACCCCACTTCAGGGGGCGCTAGCACGAGGGTAATGCACACTTAAGGACACAAACCTTATATACCGTATCAGACATGTGGGGCTACAAGCACACCAAGTTTCATGTGGATTGGTGAAGACTAAGTATATGAAATCGTCACCCAAAAATGGATAAAAAAAAGCAAAAGAAGAAGATATAAAAATTTGACAAACACCATATGGCTAGTTGCCTGTGTGCAGTGGCGGTCATGGTGAAGTGAAAGCTATGAAAAGATTGTCTGTTTTAGAATGTGGCTCTTTCCTTGGCTGCCTGATTCTCTTGAATCGGTTGCATTTAATGTTGCACAAATAACACTGTTTATCAGCTTTTCCCTTTTACGCATGTTCGTCTCTGTGTACTCCTGTTGTCCGTTTCCTAATCCCTTGCTACTTTTATCTCTCTCTCTCTTTCTCTCTCTCTCTCTCTCTACTAGTATGGTTTTAATATGGTCATGTCCCATCCACACGCTGTGAATGAAATTGCTCTGAGCCTTAACAATAAAAACCCCAGGTAAGCACCTTATATACACACACACACACACACACACACACACACACACCTTACTTTATCAGTTAAGTAACCCCATTGGGATCCTCTTTAAGACCTGGGCTGATGAGGGATTTTCTCGTCTTTTCTCTTATCTGTCCTGCAATCATGTGTGCTTCTCACCTCACTGTCTGATTGAAGACATGAGAACTTCACATGAGACTTCCCCCCTTTCTCTCACTCACTAACACACACAAACACACACACACACACACACACACACACACACACACACACACACACACTCACTCATCTCTGGCAAATTGCCCATGAACTGTTATCCTGATGAAAGTGAGTCACAAACAGTGCAACAGAGTCCATCACTCAGCGAGTGTCTCTGATAGGCTCCCTTTCCAAGGCCATTACAACTCGATTAATGTTCTCTGAATAAACCATTTTCAACAGAGGACCTGACAGATTGTCACTCATTCACAGATTAACATCACTGAATGGAATTTAATCCCACATCAGTCTGGCCATTTACTCTGTTAAAGATAAGATTGTCAGTACCTCCGCCCATGTAGAGGATGCTGGGATGGCTCTGTGTTAAGGGGTTTACATTTACATTTAGTCATTTAGCAGACGCTTTTGTTCAAAGCGACGTACAAGGGAGAGAAGTCAAGCTACAAGCAATAGACACCTAGTGTAACAATAAATACTATTTTACATAAGAAATAGAACAAAAAAAAGTGCCGGAATGTAATTGCTGTAAGTGCAGGTTAAGTACTAGTCGAAGTGCAAGTTAGGAAGGGAGGTGCTCTCTGAAGAGTTGGGTCTTCAAGAGCTTCTTAAAGGTAGAGAGGGACGCCCCTGCTCTGGTAGTGCTAGGCAGTTCGTTCCACCAACGTGGAACTACAAATGAGAATAGTCTGGATTGCCGTACTTGCACAGACAGCAGTGTTAAACGATGCTCATTAGACGAGCGCAGCATCCTGGGTGTAACATTTGCCCTTACAAGAGCATTTAAGTAGGTGGGAGCAGAACCTGCAATCACTGTAAGCAAGAATAAGTGACTTGAACTTAATGCGAGCAGCTACAGGCAGCCAGTGGAGCTCAATGAGTAGCGGGGTGACGTGTGCCCTCTTTGGTTGGTTGAACACCAGACGTGCCGCCACGTTCTGGATCATCTGTAGTGGTTTCACCACGCATGCCGGCAGGCCCGTTAGGAGGGCGTTGCAGTAGTCAAGGCGGGAACTCACCAAGGTGTGCACCAGCAGCTGGGTGGCAAACTGGGTTAGGTACGGCCTGATTTTGCGGATGTTGAATAGCGCAAAGCGGCACGACCGCGAGACAGAGGCAATGTGGTCAGTGAAAGTCAGTTGATCATCAATAATGACACAGAGATTTCTTGCTGTTTTGGAAGGAACAAGAGATAAGGAGTCAATATTGATATTGTGGTGGATAGCCTGTTTGGCTGGAAAGACCATCAGTTCCGTTTTAGCTTCAGCTTTAGATTCAGGGGTATTTAACATTGGCTGTTGTGGGTTAAGGTTCTCCAGTGGTGTCCTTGGTTAAGAATCATTATCATTAAAATTATTTCTCTCTTTCTCTTTCTCTTTCTCTCCTCTCTCTCTCTCTCTCTCTCTCTCTCTCTCTCTCTCTCTCTCTCTATCTCTATCTATCTCATGTTGGGTCGTCAGAACTAAGGCTCTGGTGCTGGAGCTGCTGGCTGCGGTGTGTCTGGTGCGTGGGGGTCATGAGATAATCCTGGCAGCCTTCGACCACTTCAAGGAGGTAAGTCAGTGTGCTTGGCTAATAGCGGATAGTTAACTCATAGTTAGCTAACTCATAGCTGAGACGTGAGCTAAACGCTAATGAGCCACGACCACTGAGACTCAAACCATCATAGTCACTATTTGAAGTCCGTTGAATCAGTGGCAGGGGTGTGATGCAAGAGCCGGTGATGCTGCTGTATGTTAAATTGTTGTTTTTCTGTCCATTATTTGTTCGTCTTAAATCGTGTCCACCTGAATTAAAAGGAGGTCTCTTTTGAAGGCCGGTTTCAATGTCAGAAAATCAACAGGAATTAAACCGAAACGACTGCAACTGCAGATTTATGAGTGTCAAGGTATGGATTCCAATGACACCCCCTCACTCACTCCCTCCCTCTCTCCCTCTCAGGTGTGCTCAGAGTCACAGAGGTTTGAGAAGCTGATGGAACATTTCAAGAATGAGGACAACAACATTGACTTCATGGTAGGTTTTGTGAATGAACATTATTTAGACCATGTTTGTGGGGATTTGCTGATTGTCAGGAAACGTTTGCATTTGTTGCTGCTGTGGTAGAAAAACTATAGCTAAATATGCAATTAGCAAACACTTTTATCAAAATTGCACTCTTATAGTCTTCAGACTTGCTCTTAGAGTGTCTTAGTATTTGATATTAGTAGTGCAGTGCTCTTCTTGCTGCAGGGAAATAATATTTTTAAATTAAATTGTCTTATGTTAAATAGTCTATCAATCTATTATGGTGGTTTTAATAACTCATTTGGAATACCATGATAATAGCATTATTTTATTAACTGTATTTATTCCAGTGTAGGCCGTTGGACTTCTTTGCATTGTGTTGTGTGTGCCGTTGCTTGTCCTATCCCGGACACACCATTGAAACTGAGTTTGTTTTTTCCTCCTCTCTCTCTGCAGGTTGCCTGTATGCAGTTCATCAACATAGTTGTGCATTCAGTAGAGGACATGAATTTCAGGGTGCATCTGCAGTATGACTTCACCAAGCTCTCACTGGACGAGTACCTAGAGGCAAGGATGTGAAGTCTACATACTTATCCACATTTCGGCATTTTTTTTCTTCCTACATAGTTGCAGCAGCGGCATACAGACATCTATACAGCTTCCAATCTGTCCAGCTTCACCCACAAAACATGTTTTAATAGATATCACTAGGTGTCTTTGGCTGAATTCAAATTCAACAGATCTGTTTACTGCTTTCATGCTGTCCACATAGTAGCTGCGCATCATTTTGCCTGCAGTTTTAATGTTTTCTCTCTGTCTGCCTGTCTGTCTCCCTGTCTGTCTGTCTCCCTGTATGTCTCCTTGTCTGTCTCCCTACAGAGGTTGAAGCACACTGAGAGTGATAAGTTGCAGGTGCAGATCCAGGCTTACCTGGACAACCTGTTTGACGTGGGCACTCTGCTGGAGGACGCAGAGACCAAGAACGCCGCGCTGGAGCGGGTGGAGGAGCTGGAAGAGAGCGTGTCTCAGGTCAGAGCACTCACTCACACACTCTCACACACACACACACACACACACGCACACAATAAGTACACACACATACTGTGTGCCATATACTGTTAGGCATTCATGCACGTCAAGTATAGACTCTGCAGACAGCCATAAACTCATATACATGTAATTGTGAGGATGAAGACACACACACACATACACACACACACACACACACACACACACACACACACACACACACACACACACAACATACATGTAATTGTGAGGATGAAGACACACATACACTCTAACTCTCAGAAAAGATTTCCTGCAGAGCATGGCTATGTTGGATTGTCTTTGGTTGGCGACCAAGAAATGTCTCTTTATAAAATTCAAGTATCTGATCTATCTATGATCTATCGACCATGTGAAATAAGTGTTCAACGCTTTTATTTCCTTTTAATTAGCCTCTGTTTTCTGAAGTAGTTCCTGATTTCTCATCATTCCTAGGGCTTCAGTCTGACCTAACAGCAATGTCTTTGTAAAACAAACAATTAAACTAAAAAGCTATTAAACTAACAAGAAGCTAATGACTTTATAACATACTTTCCTCAGTAATACAGTATTACACTTAATGGTGTTACTTAACATTTGTAAAGGGCAAAAAAAAATCCCATTCCAAATGAGCAGGCCATTGGATATAATCCTAACTGTTGAATTCTGTGTCCTGCAGCTGACCGATAAGCTTCTGGACACTGAGAATGAGGCCATGTCCAAGATAGTGGAACTGGAGAAACAGCTGATGCAGAAGAACAAGGAGCTGGAGTCCACACGAGTGAGTCCTCTAATGGAACACACACACACACACACACACACATATCCACACACACACACACACACACACACACACACACACACACACACACACACACACATACACACCAGTTGTTTTTATGCAAATGCTGCTGTCAGTTGAGAGCAGTGATGTGTACTCATTATCGTAACGCTATTCTTGGTTATCTGAGGCTTGGAGCCTTTTCTACACCCACCCCGAGTACATTAGTCCCTTTTATACAGCTTGATCAAGGCCGTTCTGTTTAAAAGGTATGAACAAGGAATGGGGGGGGGGGGGCATTGTTGTTCCACCTTTAAGCCTGCAGTGGAGGTAGTCACAGAGCCAGATCGACGTCTGTGTGAAAGGGAGAGCCAGCATGGCGGGATAGGGGTGTGATGCAGCCTAGCAGCTAACCAACATGAATCAAGACTACTGTGTTGTCAGAACACACGAATCCGACATGTATATAAATGTGCCTGGCGACACTAACATGTTAGCACCCATCATTGTTTTTGAAAGTAACAGATAGGGGCTAGATTATTTCCAATGTTATGTTATGGCACATTCAAGACCACAACACAATAATGTGGTGATGATTCATCAGTGGATTTTCCTTTTATCTACTAATTATGTAAAAAAAAAAAATCCTGTTCATTTTGACACACTGCCTCTTCATGCATCTTCACACATTTAAAAACGATTTTTAATTTTTGATATAGTCATGGTCTTCAGGTTCGGTACCATGATGATAACAATGTAAAATTGGTCAAATGACGCGCTTCACTGAAGCTGAGTCGGAACTCCAAACGTCAAGTGCCGTTCTGGTTAAATTTTCCGGGTTTGAAATATCCAAGTTCCAAGTGGTCTTGAACGTGGCATTATAAACGCTATGTTCAATGTCACGCCTCTGCTACCAGAATGCCGGCTGGGGCATAACAAGGGGTCTTCTTAATGGCAATATAGCAAGATCTCTGTATAAAAGGGGCTTTTTTTTCATATATCTCTGTAAAAAAAAACATAGACAAAAAGAGAGCCTCTAAGGAGTACACACACACACACACACACACACGCACACAAAAACCTTCATTCTGTTATACGCACGAAATGGATGAACTGTATAAACTGGAATTGTGGAAACTCCCATAACATAGTGCACAGCGTCAGTAGGCCAACATCGATTTTCAATACATTATCATTTCCTCAGTCACACACCAAACCCCTAACACACTCCCCTCTTCCTCTGGCCACCTCCTGACTGTGTGTACCCCCCTAACACCACCTCCTCCGGCTGTGTGTAGGCCGTGTACCGAGACGCCAGCTCCCAGGTGCACACGCTGCGGCGGATGGTGCGCGAGAAGGACGAGGCCATCCTGCGGCAGAGCCGTCTGGAGAAGAAGCTGACGGAGCTGGAGCGCCGCAGCAGCCTGCAGATCACCCAGCGGGGCGAGGGAGACGGCGAGGGGGGCGACTCCAGCGGCGGGGAAGGGGGCGCCTCGGCCTCCTCGTCCTCCTCGGCCCTCACCACCACCACCCTGCTCCCCGAACCGCCGCCTCCGCTGCATGAGCTGATGTCCTCCCCGGGGCCGGAAGATTCTGGATTAGCAGGAGCTGGTGGTGTTGTTGGGCTGTACAGTCCTGGTCTAGGAGGAGGTCTGCCACTGGGCGCTCAGGGGGGCAGAGTTACCCCTACCCCACCGCCACCTCCTCCACCACCGCCACCCATGCCCGGGTCTGGGGATATGTTTATGCACGGGTCTGGGGATATGTTTATGCCCTCATTTGATACACTTGGTAAGCAACACACGTGTGTGTGTGTGTGTGTGTGTGTGTGTGTGTGTGTGTGTGTGTGTGTGTGTGGGATTTGTAGAAAGGTCTCTGTCACAAACATGAAGAATCCATTGGAGTGCTAAGCCAACAATAATCAGCTCTTAGCTTTAGATTTTTCAGTATCATTAACAGTTTACTTTATCAGTAACAGTAGAATATCATTACATGTACGTATATGTGTGAAATTATATGACCTGTGTGTGTATTATGTTTGAGAAGTGAAAATGCAAGCTGTAAATAGTGAAGTTGCTGCCTGTCATTCTTTCTTTCTTTCTCTCTCTCTCTGTCTCTCTCCTCTGCTTCAGTATCAAATGGACCATCGGCAGCTACCGCTGGACCTCCTCCCCCACCGCCCCCTCCTCCTCCTCCCCCTCCTCCACCCCTCTTTGGCCATGCGCTGGAGATCTCTGGTCCCCTGCCTCCTCCTCCTCCCCCCATCGCACCCCCTCTGCCTGGCTGTGGCTCCCCCACTGTCATCTTCAACTCTGGACTCACAGGTACTCATCAGTAGGGTTGGCAGAGACTTTCAGCCCTAGTTCTGGAGGTCTGATATTTACAGCATATATGAGTGTAATGTCAGTAAGCCGTGATGAACAAGTGAATTATCTGAAACTGCCATTTTGAAAGTTGTGACCTAATTGGCTTACTGTATGCATTTGTTTTTCATCTACTTGGATGTTATGTTAGGGTTTTACACTCAGTCCCAGATTGTACACTTTTTAAGGCTTTGTCGATAGATATGTAACAGAACAGCCCCCTATTTATAATATGAAGCAAGGCAGGCCGTTTTGATCAGATGTGGAACCATTTCTTCAAAGAGCGTTGCTTAATCTGCTGCATATCCCCCACGTCCTTAATCAGTGATTTGTTTTCGTTCTCTGATTCCTCCTCTTTAAACTGTTTGTCTGCTTTTCTTTCTCTGCACACAAAGACGGACCGCTCAAGCTCTTCTGTAGGTTTTCCTCTCTGCGAGTTTCTCCCCCCTTCATTGTGTTGTGATGGTGTTCTCCATCTTTCATTTTAGTCCATGTCATGTCTTCGCTCTGTTTTTATGGCTCCATTCCAAAAAGACTCCTGACCCCTACTTATTTAACTCATGTTGAGGTCTATTGTGATGTTAGAATGAATGTTCTATGTCACTCCTTAGCCGTGAAGATCAAGAAGCCCATCAAGACCAAGTTCCGTTTGCCAGTGTTCAACTGGGTCGCCCTCAAACCCAACCAGATCAACGGCACGGTCTTCAACGAGATCGACGACGAGCGGATCCTGGAGGTACTGGAATATGGTTGTGTAGAGTGACCTTTGTGCCCTTTGTGCAGGCAGATGCAGTATGTCTGTCAATCCACATACCAATCCTTCACTGTCAGCTAGCTGTCTGTGAGTTAGTTGAGCTGCCAGATCATTTGAAAAGATAATCACAACATCTGCCGAAAAAAAGCCACACTGAATGCCTATATTCTGGCAAACAAAGTCATTTTCCTTTTCTTTCATGTATTTACCCAACCTAGAATTGGAATGTTTTAGGAATATTTCAGATTGTGGATTCCTCAAGGAACATTCCTTTCAGAATGATAAATTAACCATATTAAATATTACAAGCTGCTGAGCATTCTTTACTGACAATCTATTGAACTTTATTCCATTGTCTGACCCTTCCAGGACCTGAACGTGGATGAGTTTGAGGAGATGTTCAAGACCAAAGCCCAGGGGCCGGCGATGGACATGACCCTGAGCAAGCAGAAGGCCCCGCAGAAGGGCCCCAACAAGGTGTCCCTGCTGGAGGCCAACAGGTCCAAGAACCTGGCCATCACGCTGCGCAAGGCTGGCAAGAGCCCAGAGGAGATCTGCAAAGCCATCCACACGTGAGTGCCACCTGCTTTCAGATTGAAACCTCTTCCTCTAAAGGCATTATGTAGCTAGAATCTGGACGTGCTAAGGTGGTAGTCATGAAACATTGGAAACATCTTTGAAACATTTGAAGAATGATATTTATAATTTTGAATGATATTTCAATTCATTTATATGAATATAGCTATATGTAGTTCCTTCACTAACTAGTATTGCATCTTAGGTCTGGTCATGGAGGGTTTTTAGTCTTAATCACAGTTGTAGTGTTGGTTTGTTCACCGTATAAAGTGAAGGTTTCCAAATTCGACACAGAGAACTCCATTCTGTTCACCTTGGGTTACCATGCCAACTCGGTATTCTCTTCAGCTCCTCTGTCCTCTGCTTCTATGGGGTCTACACAGAACACAAACCTCTGGCCAGAATGCAAAACAGCCTGAGTGCTTCCCAGGGAAATCATTTATCAAACTTTCAGACATTTTAGAATTAGCATTATTTTGCCCTCTGAGTAATAACGCTGCAAATATACATGTTAAGAGAAAATTATGCAATTGAAGATGTTAATGGTATCATTGGGGGCTAGTGGGCATGAAAACTCTCAACATTCCTCATAAAAATTTCATTTGTATACACTCGTGAGAAATGAGTATGTGTCTGACATTGGTGAGTAGGACTGATAGGAGCTATATACGTAACAACAGTTAATAACACCTGTGGTCATAGTCATCTTTTTCATAGTCTTCACAGTCATTAGTCATTTTCTGCTGAGGACTAACACTAGTTGGGACTGTTAGTAATAGTTAATAGTACTGTTTTCTTGGTACGAAAGGTGACCCTTTTTCGGTTTTAGCCAGACTCATGTACAGTAATGTGTTGACTGATTTGTAGGTTTATACATTATTCTTGGAGCAGAGAAACCTTAGATCATGATTACCACGAGAGTTATGTTTTTTGTGTCAGATTTGAATGGTATCATCAGAGGAGAGGAATTTGTTCTCTCCTACAGAGGAGTTGCAGCACAGCTTTATCTTAGTAGGACTTAATATTCATGATATTATGAATATTACAGAACTGATACATGATATTAAACTTGCATTGCATCTGATATAATGCAATAATTATAAGGAGTACAAACGATGTATGAGAATTACATAAATTAATATAAAAAGTAAACAAAATAATATGTGCATAAATGTATAGGCATAAATGTTACATTCACATTATTCATGTGCAGTTTAAAGTCTAAGTATAAGTTTACTTCAGCAGTGATGTCTGAGGCTGACCCAGATCCTATCATTCAGATCGTTCAGTTTCAATCCATTCTCCTCTCTTCAGTCCTACTCAAATCTTTTCCTTTCCTGACTTTTAATTATGAATACTAAAATAGAATTGCTGAGTGAGTAAACAAAACTGTTCAGTGTTGAACATTGTACTTCAGAGAAACTTTGTGCTTCTGGTCATAGATCTGCCATTTATAGAGAGGAAATGTCTTTAACTACAGTGTTGTCTGCAAGTTTCCACACAAGGCTCTAGGTTTAACATGTCACTCTCTTCCTGGTTCATGGTTTGCTGATGCTGTGTTGTGGTCTGACACTCTGTAAGTTGTCAGTTCAAACATGCTCTCAGAACTCAGTGTTTATCCTTCAACACACCCTCAACTGGTCTAGAGTGTGAACTGACCTCTAACAAACAAAAGTAAATAGTCCCTTCGCCTGAGTGTTGCGCTTGCGCCCCCTGCAGGTTCGACCTGCGCACAGTGCCGCTAGACTTTGTGGAGTGCCTGATGCGCTTCATGCCCACGGAGTCGGAGGTGAAGATGCTGCGTCAGTACGAGCGCGAGCGGCGCCCCCTGGACGGCCTGACGGACGAGGACCGCTTCATGATGCTCTTCAGCAAGATCGAGAGGCTGCCGCAGCGCATGAGCATCATGGCCTTCATGGGCAACTTCAGCGACAGCATGCAGATGCTTACGCCGGTAAGGAGGGAGGGAGAGAGAGAGGGAGGGAGGTAGGGATGGATGGATGGATGGAGGGAAAGATGGATGGATGGAGGAATGGATGAACTGTGCAGTGGATGTAGATGTGTGGGTAGAGTTCATTGATTGATAAATAGAAGATTCTGCCAATCCTTGAGTTAAATTCCCTTTCCTCATTCACTGCCACTCTGTGTCCTACACACACACACACACACACACACACACACACACACACACACACACACACACAGCTCTGAAAACAAAAAAGTAAAATGAAGAGCTGAAGGAGCTTCCTTAAGCCTAAATGCCCTATGCAGTTGCAGCCAGGATTCTTTTAACTTCTTTGAACAGCAAATGCAGAATGAAGTCAGGGAATGCTTTTCTTCTTAACAATTGAAATTCTGGCTAGAATGGCATACAAGGGTTCTTTTGTCTGTGTCCATGAACAAAACTTAAAATGCAGACGTAGACTTCGAGCTCTCCAGAATATGTCTCCATGTATAACCGTTTTGTTTTTTGTTTTTTTTCTAGCATCAGTTGTGTTGTGTACAACCATTGCATAGATGTTCATGCTTGTGAACAAGACCTTACATATACAGTATAACCCAAACTTGCAGGGAGAAAAAGGAGTGTGTGTATATCACACACACACACACACACACACGTCTATGTTCAGTACACTAATTTTTCTATATATTCCTCTTCACAGCAACTTCATGCAATCATTGCTGCTTCTGTCTCTATCAAGTCTTCACAGAAGCTGAAGAAAATTCTGGAGGTAAACTATGTCCTGTGTCTGCTTCTCTGATGAGTTATTTTGGGGTCCAGCTCTATTTCTGTGTGTATTCATGTCTCTGTGTGTGTGCTTGTGACTCTCCTCCTCAGATCATCCTGGCCCTGGGGAACTACATGAACAGCAGTAAGAGAGGAGCTGTCTATGGATTCAAACTACAGAGTCTGGATCTGGTGAGTACACAACAGTTACATACTCATATATACCTCCTGAACACACTGCAGTCACATACTCATATATACCTCCTGAACACACTGCAGTTACAAACTCATATATACCTCCTGAACACACTGCAGTCACATACTCATATATACCTCCTGAACACACTGCAGTTACAAACTCATATATACCTCCTGAACACACTGCAGTCACATACTCATATATACCTCCTGAACACACTGCAGTCACATACTCATATATACCTCCTGAACACACTGCAGTCACATACTCATATATACCTCCTGAACACACTGCAGTCACATACTCATATATACCTCCTGCACACACTGCAGTTACAAACTCATATATACCTCCTGAACACACTGCAGTCACATACTCATATATACCTCCTGAACACACTGCAGTCACATACTCATATATACCTCCTGAACACACTGCAGTCACATACTCATATATACCTCCTGCACACACTGCAGTTACAAACTCATATATACCTCCTGAACACACTGCAGTCACATACTCATATATACCTCCTGAACACACTGCAGTTACAAACTCATATATACCTCCTGAACACACTGCAGTTACATACTTACATACAGTATACTTCCATTCACTCTTTGAACATGAAATTGTAATGCACTGCATTAAGTTAAGAAATGTTCTCTCTAGCATAAAACATTTTTTGCTTCTCCAAGGAACATTTCCTGTAAAACACTGTTAAAGAGACAAAAAGCCAATTGCTTCTCTGCATGTTTTGCCTTTCCTGATTTACTTAAAAACTCTGTTTTGGCTCTAGGCCATGTGCATTCTGTATTCGTAAGTGTACGGTATGTGTGTCTGTACTATCCTGTCTAATTAAAGTCATGCTGGTCACTCACGGCCCCTCTGCTCTCCCTCAGCTCCTGGAGACCAAGTCCACGGACAGGAAGCTGACTCTGCTGCACTACATATCAAACGTGGTGAAGGAGAAGTACCCCATTGTGTCTCTCTTCTACAACGAGCTGCACTACGTGGAGAAAGCTGCCGCTGGTGAGGCTCGTGCTCTTTTTCATCTTTCTGTCATTTCATATTCCTTCTTTCTTTCTTTCTTTCGCCTTCTCTCCCCCACGCCACCCTCCTCCATCTTTGGACCTTCCTTGGTTATTGGCAGTTTTTGCTGGTGAAGTCTTTTGTGTCAGCCTTTTCCATTTAAGAGGCCTTTTTCTGCACAAAAGCATTTTTCATTCGGAATGTGAAACATTCAGCTAAAGAATTCTAAAGGGTTCTAGGCTTTTCCTCAAGGACATTTAGTGTAGATGGCCACCTGATAATTAATATTTAAGTCTACTAAAGCTCTATCTTAAATGATCTTATTGATCATTACACTAATATGTATTGATTAAGTATTGATCAGTCTATATCATTTGCATATGCCTCTTTTTGCATATTTCATATTGCATCATGACATGAAATTAAATGAGGCAAAGTTACTTCTGTAAGCGAAGTACATAGAACTGAATGGAATGGATCACCAGAACAACCATACAGATTAAGATGAGGATATGCGAAGGCTGGAACATACTGTAGATGGAGATGGTAACAGGTACAGGTTAGACTTAACAGCTGTAAGAGGATGTATGTGCATGCGGGTCGGTGAGATACAGGTTAGACTTGCATTAAGATGAACAGCTGTAAAAGCAGGGAGTCAACTCCAGGTGGAACATAGAACATGCATGTGAATGTGAATGGAGGTAACCCTGAGCATGTTTTTTCATCACCAGTGTCCCTGGAGAATGTGCTGCTGGACGTGCGGGAGCTGCAGAGGGGCATGGACCTGACGCGTCGCGAGTACAGCATGCACGGACACAACTCCCTCCTCAAGGACTTTGTCCACCACACCGAGGCACGCCTCAAGAAGCTGCAGGACGACGCCCGCATCGCCCAGGTGAGGCTGACGAGGCACCGCCTGAGTTAGGGTCGCGGGTTGAGCTGTGGGGGTTGGGGGGGTGTTCTTCAGTTGAAGCCATTTGTGGTCAGTTAAGTTCTATTGCGGTTGGGTTTCTAACAAAGAGCGTTTTCTCAAAAAGAGAAGACATAGAGTGTAGCCTTAATGAAGGAATGGTAGAGGTGTAGCTAGGCACAGGTTATGGTCATGGTGGGAATTCAGGCGAAGCGTTAAGGGACACAGTGAATACAGCCGGAGAGTAGGAATGTGCTAAACTGCTGGGATCCACTGGGAATATTTGGGCATGATGTCAATAGTATTACATTTATGTGAAGTTGGAGTACAAAACGGTTGTTGTGGTCACTATGCTTCGATAATGTGTAATTTGTTAAACTACGCATCCACGGCTACCTGAAAGTACTGATGAAATGGTCAATGAAAAAATCTTTAGCCTCTTAATATTTTTACTATCTTCAGAATGTTAATGTTGTTGTTTTCTATTGTAAGGATGCGTTTGATGACGTTGTGAAATTCTTTGGAGAAGTTGCCAAGACGATGCCACCCTCCGTCTTCTTCCCTGTGTTTGTTCGTTTCGTCAAGTCTTACCGGGTGAGCAAACACAAATCACACACTCCTTTGTGTGATTATACTCACTCACTTTCCACTTTATCATGCAAACATAATTATACCAACTAACATCTTTTTGGCATTTTTTTTGACTGTCTGTGCTGTGTCGCGCTTTGCGTTGCGTAGTCTGTTTATATGACACAGAACGAGATGCATTTTAAGGGCTTTAACGTTTCTCCTGTGTTGCGCTTTATGTTGCGTAGTCTGTTTTTATGCACAGAACGAGATGCGTTTTAAGGGCTTTAACGTTTGTCCTGAGTTGCGTTATCTGTTTATATGACACAGAACGTTTTAAGGGCTTTGATACAATATCCGTCTCTGAGCATTGCTGTCGTGTGTCCCACAGCAAGCGGACGAGGAGAACGAGCAGAGGAAGAAGCAGGAGCAGATGATGATGGAGAAGCTTCTGGAACAGGAGGCCATGATGGAGGAGCAGGAGGACACGCAGGTGCGTTTGGCTCCCAACATCCACCTCCTCGGGGCAATGCCATGTTCTAATGGAAGGTGCTCTTCTCTAGGAAAGAGTGTGAGCTTGTTCACAGCTGGCCAGTTGTGGTTATTGGCTTTCGTTCCATCCACACAGCACATCTTCCATAGTTCAGTCAATTTAAACCTGCGGCCACAGTGTGGATAAGAAAGCCTTCCTGTCACCAACTCTGTCCACACTATTGCCTATTCGAATGCTGCAAATACCTTGTTGCTGTTACTACTTTAGGAGTCTGTAGAGCTGCTAGATATTTGTGAAAATAAAGAAGAATATATAAACATATGTGGCTGTTTGGGGCTATAGGGTGAAATGCTGTAACACGTGTACAGTGTAGTCTATGATGGAAGAGTGATGCTGTATCTTTTCCGACAGTCACCGTCTCATAAGGGCAAGCGGCAGCAGACGGAGCTGATCACCGAGCTGAGGCGGAAACAGGGTAAAGACAGCCGCCACGTCTACGAGGGCAAAGATGGCGCCATCGAGGACATCATCACAGGTATGGCACAGTTCAGTGGGCCTCACCAGCGACACATTCTCTCTCACACACACACTCTCACACACGAACACAAACAAATAGAGTGACAGTTCAATGATGTCAATAAAGTCACTTTGCTGAATTATACACATGAATGCTCACACGCACAAACACATACACACACAAAGTACATCACATCACACTCATGGGTGAACATGCACACAAAGAAGTGAAACTACTAATATGTGAAAGTCAGGAACATTTCTTGTGTAAGGCATTACAGGAAAAAATGTCCGCACCATGCAACTGCAGTCATTATTTCCCACTCTCGTCTTACATTAGAAATGTGGTAGTGAAATAAGGTATTTGAAACTTTGTGTTGATGAACACCAACTCAATATTAACACCTGGGACAAGGTCAAGTTTTCTTCTTTGTAGATTTCAAAGTGTATATAGACACTTCTCACTAGTCATGAAAAACCTGAAATGAGAAATCAGTGAAACCTGGAAAATGAAAAATGTAAATGTTTTTGTTTTGTTTAGAGATAGAAGAGCATGTTTTATCCAAAAATGTATAATTTCATGGTGTAAATATATGTTGTGGGTTTATATCTTTGAGACCAATAGGTAAATGTTAGTGTATCTGTGCTCTACATTCACTGAAATTACTTTTTGGTCAGGTTATAACCCTAGAAACATGCCAATGATTATTGTAATAGTCTAGCTTTAGCCAGCTAGCTAGCTAGCTTCCATAGCGACTCTTATGTGCTGCCCCAAATGTTCTGTTTAAATGACCAGTAGCTGTATTTCTGTCTTGTGATTGGCTGTTGTCTCGCTGCAGTGCTGAAGACCGTCCCATTTACAGCGCGATCAGCCAAACGGTGTTCGCGCTTCTTCAGTGACCCCGTCCACAACGAGGATTTCCACTATTAAACAAAAAAAACAAAAGCCCTCTCCTCCTCCTCAGCAAGGTGGCTTTCCGAAATCCTCTCTCTCTCTTTTCGCTTCATTCTCCACTCTCTCCTCCTCTTCCTCCCATCGCCGTCTCCCCTGCACTCACCGACTCTCTTTCACCGTCCGTCTCCCCTGCACTCACCGACTCTCTCTCTCTCACCGTCCGTCTCCCCTGCACTCACCGACTCTCTTTCACCGTCCGTCTCCCCTGCACTCACCGACTCTCTCTCACCGTCCGTCTCCCCTGCACTCACCGACTCTCTCTCACCGTCCGTCTCTCGGCCATCCTCATTCATTGTCCCGCATTGTCCCCCTCACTGCATGAGTCACTGTGTTTCTGTGTGGGAAACGAGAGGACATCTCTGCATGCATGCCACTCCGACGACGTCGTCCGCTCATTCACCCCATGGCCTGTGACGCATGTGCCATGGTGACAGTGAGGAGCTGAATTGCATTCAAATGCACTAACAGTATGGTGGGCTGAAAGCCAGAGCAAACTTTCAGAAAAGATGTTGCTTTCTCAAGAGTTATCCAAGAAGGTTTTCTTACACTGTCTCAGTGGAAGTAGCATGAGGCATTCTTATATTTGTTGATTTTAGCAGATGTACATATGCACCAAGAATTGGGGTTTGTGAATGCAGTTCAGTCCTTTATAGAACTCAATTTTAGTGTGATTCCAACATATGAAGATATTTTGTTTGCTGACTGTGTGTGTGTGTGTGTGTTTCTATGCAGGTCTGCGCAGCCAGCCCTACAGACGGATGGATGGGCTGAGGAGGAGTATGAGGAAGAAGCTGGAAGATCAGCTGCTTCAGTCACTCAGTGTGGAGGTCACTACCTAACTGTTGAAGAAAGTCAGAGAGAGCAGGGGAAAAGGAGAATGGTGTTCCTCTCCCTGAAGGAAATCTCAACCTTTTATTTTAAAACTGTTTCTGGACTTATAGCAAACAGTGAAGGAGTGAGGATGTAATATAGTTTTTTTTTTTTTTATGGGAAACTTTTGCCAAGTCGATGTCCAGAACACTCCTACTGCTAAGGAGTGGAGTTGGCGAGGAGTCTTGGCACTAAAACAGACTTGTCACTTGTTAGCTCCAATGTGATTCTTCCCAGCTTCCCCTGTCCTATGTTTTTGTTTTCTTTTTTGCTGGAGCTAGGCAAGTGCCCACCATGCACTTTTTAACAGACTTTTATCCGTCCGTATTAATCTGCATTCACGTCTTAAGGAAGAAGGGATGCGTGTGTCGAGTCAACACACTGGAGGAAGCTCTGGAGAGAAGACTGTTGTAGAATCCTTGAGTGAATCTGTGAAGGCATGGCCATCCCATGTGCTAAAGAAAAAAAAAAGTATGCATTTTCATTTGTGACACTGACTGTTGTTTCCTGCTGGTTGTGTTCACGTGAATGAACGTCGTCATGAGAGTTCGTTCTTTTTTTTTTTTAATTAGGAAGTAATCATGTGAAAGAACAAAACAAAAAAAACAATTTGTAAATGTACATATATTTTGCTACGAAAGTCGAACATCTTATTTTTTACATCGTCCATCCATTGTAATACTGTAAATATCACACGAGCCGAACTAACTAACCCCTTACGATCCCTGAGCCTTTTTTAAGTTATGTTGTTTACGTAGATTTTATTTAACACTGTGGTGAAGACTACCTTGGGTTAACTCCTATGAAAAGTGTATCTTCCCGTTCTTTGACCTAACATCTCACTTCTCTCTCGTCACTCCTGTAACATGTGATAGATTTGTCTGTCCTTGCACGTTATTCACTGAAAACCTGAATGGACACCGAGTAGCACACCTTCTTTTTCTACCTTGTTCCTGTACTGCAAAACTGGAACCCTGATCTTTCAATGGCTGTCATCAAATAAAACAACAAATACTGTCACTTTAACTCTAGTCATAATTTTGACTCTGTTTGTTTTCATGCTCACCTTACTTATAATTGTATAGCATTTGCATGCTTAAATCCCTTCGTGCACAAATAGTGAGGCTGTGACTGATGACCTACTCTGAAATAGAATGAGGTCATGGGAGACATACCCAAAGAGATTAACTGTCTTTGTCTAAGTCAGGCAGCCCTATGTGGGACAAATACCATCCAAGATTATATCGTATTACACACGTAGCTGATCTGACACAGAGTGGTAAACAGAAAAAATCTTTTAGCTTCCAGTGTCTGCATTATATCATGTTCACCACTAGATGGCGCCAAGTCACCGCCATATAACTCCTATGTCAATAGCGCACCATAGACAGTGACTTCCATGTCCAAGTCCTAAATATAGTTTAAGTAATACTGATCCTGTTAAGTATTTTTAATTGCATATCTGTTAATGATGAATATCAAGCTCATGTCCATTTTGCAGCTCTGTGCAACTAATGTTTCTCATGAACTAATTGGGTTAAGTGCCAGCTACAGTGGATTAATGTCACAGTGGAACAGGAATAATGGATTGCCTAAGTGAGAGGCCACTTGTTCACGTTTCCAATCCCACATCTGTTGATGTGGTGTCCCTGTCCATTCACATCCCTTGTGTGCTTCACTATGGAACACACATACAGCATTTTCCATAGTCAGGATGTCTTTAGTACACAAAGTCATTTTCTCAGCATAACCGGGATTATACTCAAATCTTAGACTGAAGTTTAGTTCTTGTATAAACCCATCAGGAATTTGTCGAATCATAGATTTTGTTGTGTGACTACCAGAAGCTACTCTTACGTCAGCATCCCTCCTTCTCTCTCTCTCTCTCTCTCTCTCTCTCTATCTATCTATCTATCTTTTTCTCTCACACACACACACACACCTCTCTCAGAGAGCGGAGATCAGTCTACAGAGCAGAACTAAAGAGGAGGTGAATGCAAGGTGACAGCTCCTCACGCCACAGGGGGCATGCCAGCAGACCTCACAACTGCCACTGTCACAAGCTCTCGGGAGGCGGCCTGTGGAAAAGGTTGGCACGGGAGGAGGGGGCGAGGCGGTGGGTGGCCAACTGTGGCATCCCGTGAAGCACAGCACGGCACGGCACGCCCCGTTGCCGAGGAGAAGCTCTTGAGGGTTCAGGATGAATCCCTGGCTGAGCACAGGGAAAGGGGACCAGGAACGTGGATCAATCTGCATTTGGGGGAATGGCCAGTGGAGCCTCACCAGTGCTGCTGTCATGACAACCAGAGGCAGAAGTCCCAGACCCCGGCAGACCTGTGTAAAACGTTGAAAAAAACGTCCAAACAAATCCAGCAACAACAAAGAACTAGTCAGAGAACACAAGCTAGAACATTTGTTTGGGTAATCAATTAACAGACTGCACACCCTGTTGCACTCGTTTAACTAGATGCATGAATGATGTTCAGTGCATTTTGGTCTTCAGACTAGACCTTCCAGATCCAAACCTGACCAAACCAAGACAATTACTGATTGCTCACACTTTAACATGCCAGTATGAAACTACACTCATCCAAACAAAAACTTAGTCCTAGTTTAGGAAATAAATAATCTGACCTACAGGGTGTAAAATGTACAGGGTGTAAGATATACTGGTAAATTATATTCCTTGTACTTGTCTTTGTACTCCAGGCTTCTAAAGCCTACTAAACTTACTCCACAAAAACCAAAAGAAAAAACGAGAGAGGGACAACAGCCACCTCGTCTATAATGAGCAAATATCACACAGCACCTCCAGCTCTCTTTCTTTGTATCCGAGTCTTATTTTAGCCCTCCCAGTGCACTTTGGCGCCATCCGTCCTAATGGAGGCCTGTTTCTCAAACGGAAATCGCTGAAATACATCCTACTCACAGAGGAGAGGAGAGGCACGACAAAAATAGCCAAAGGTCAACACATAAAAAAGGAAAACTATAAAGAAAAAAAAAAACCTGCCAACATTAGCCAGGAAAGAAAAATAGTCTGTCTTCGTGCTGGGAGTGTATTAGCGGAGGTTGTGCAGATGCACCTTAAAGCTGCAATTCTGACATTGTCCCTTAAGCAAGACCTCCATCTCCGCGGGAGACAGACATTACAGGTTGCTGGCTCTACCTCATCTGACCCTGGATTCTCAGATGGGAGAGGGTTAGCCACTGCTTCAGCTTTTTAGTCAATGAATGCAGCAGCATATGCTAATGGGCCCATTTGCCATCGGTGGTTGGTAAACAAGACTTTAAAAGGGGGGGCAAAATGGCACTCAGAGAACAACATATTACTGTGTTGTTGTCTTCTTGTTAGTCTTAATGGTGCTGCTTCCCATTAGCGTTTTGTCTTTTTTGTTTTCAGTCACAGACCATTTGCATTTTATTTCTTCCTTGTGGGTACCAAAGCTGGGATCTATTAGTGCGGTAATTTAAAGTTGTGTGTCAGTAATTGAAATATGTGACATGGTCGTCGTGTGATCATTAAAGCAACGACCAATCTGTGCTTTATTTTGACCAATGTGTGCTTTCGCTTCCAAGAAATGCATGTTATGGTTCATAATAGTGAGACAGACACAACAAGCCAGCCAGATTTATCGTCGAAAGAGTCAACCGTGAATGCTTGCTGTGGACCAGAGGCAGTGTACGTTCCAACAGAGGCTTTTAAACAGTGACGGATACGAACTGACAGGTGCAAATTTCCTTGAATGTCCCTCACAGCACGAGGCGAAGCAGGCGGCAGCAGTCAGACACACCTTGTGCTGCCAAACCCAGGCCATTCTTACGCAAGAAGGATGCCTAGCAGACACACATACCCAGCACTGTACAGCCACACTCTAAGAGAGGCTTATATGAGGAGCATTTATGGGCTTGGAGGGGCATTTGTCCACATATTGCAAAAATTGACTATTTTTGCCCTCTCACCTATTCTATCACAGCCCAATACACTCAGAACAAGACCTGAACTAAATACAAGTTTAAAAGGAATCTACGTTACATGCTTATGGTGTCATGCGATAGCCTACTAGTTTACATGAGCACAGTAAGGACAGACACAGCCTGGGGATAATCGTGACCAAAACAAACCACTCTCGACAGTGTGAATGGTGACATGCGTAAGTGTTTGCATTCACTCTTTCTTACACTCTCTCTCACTCATTCCTTTCATTCTCAATTTTCACCTAATTTTGAAGATGCTGTGCATTCGTTGACCGTGACCACAAGGCTACCCTACAACACTCACTTTTCACTTCTTATGGAAATGTTCCACACAACAAATTCAGCAGGGGACACTGACGCTCAGCAAGCGTGCAGCAATTATAATATGTGATGACAAACTGATGCTACTGTTTAGAGTGGAGAATCCAATCCACTGTACCCAGTAAGCCCAGCTTTGATTTACAATTACGTTGAAGTACAGGAGTTGGCTGAATGTATCAAAGGATCACTGTGGCCTACCCACTAGCCTACATCTATTGATGGTCATTTTTTTACTACCACAGAGAAGGAGACTCTGTGATGGTGATCAGTCGGAGGACAAGGCTTTATTCTTACATCTTTGTGCACAGAGGGAGAGACTAGCTTCACAAATCTGACTCTCTGATAACCTCAGAGCATCAGATTGATCTGCCCATCTCTGACTAGTTCAGAGAAGTCTAAGATTCTTATATCCAAATCAACATCATATCAGAACACTTTTTCCAAATCAGTCGTCACTCAACAAGTATATTGACATTTACATTTAGTCATTTAGCAGACGCTTTTGCGACGTACAAGGGAGAGAACAGTCAAGCTACGAGCAATAAAGACCTAGTGTAACAATAAATACTATTTTACATAAGAAATAGAACAAGTTAAGTGCAAGTTAAGTACTAGTAGAAGTGCAAGTACATACCGTTGAACCAATTAATGTGTGAAACCCCAGTCGTCTCAGTTAGAGACTCTGTTTCAGCATGGCAGAGTTAACAAGAACAGAGGGACCCTATCTATGGCTCTAGCCCAAAGCCTCTCAGCTGGACAGAGAACAAAAGGTACAGAAAAGCATTCAGTAGCAAAAATTCAACATTTCATAATAAAACAGAAATGACCTAACAGCCACTGTTCCATGTGTCTTGGATTTGCATCCTGATAAAATAGACAAGAATTATTAATAATCTGTCACCACTGTCCAAACACAATGAAACGATTCCTAAACTTTTTAGCAGTACCGGCTCTCTCTCGCTCTCTCGCTCTCTCTCTCTCTCTCTCTCTCTCTCCTTCTCTCTCTCTCTCTTTCTCTCTCAGTGATTCACTCCCTTTTCCATTAGTCTTTTTTTCCGTTTGAGAGTGGCTTAACAAGAAATCGATGTTTCTTGAGGTGAAAACCCATTCTAGCGAAACACATGTCTTATTAGGGAAATTATGATGGCCAGCATTGAGACTAAATTAATCTCATATTGCGTAGCCTAATGCACGTAGGACCAAGTTGGTGTAGTGACTTGCATGGGGTAGATATAAAAAGAAAGGCAGCCCATGAGAATAGGAAATTAATATAATGGGAAATGGTATAGAAAGGGAGAGAAGCACATATGGAGGAAATAAAACAGGTGTGAAATGTGTGACTTCAATCTCACACCACAATGGGCAGAGGCATCGACTGAGAGCGCAGTATCAGATAGTTCATTGCCTGGTGCTGTGAAAGAGAACACCATTACCTGCGCCTACTGACACAACACTGAACATCACCCTCTCTGCAGTCACAGGGCCATTTGGAGAGACAGAGGGAACACATTGATTCGGTGTTCATTACAAAGCCTTTCAGGGCAGGTTGTGTTGAGGAAATTACCACACAACAAAGGACATTTTTCAATTATCTTCACTTTACTCTTCCACCTTTAGGCACAGGATAAAGGCACAGGATCCTGTGTCTGTCCACAGGATAGGCTACTAACATTCTGAACAGAGCTTCTGCCATGACATTTAATTTAGTCTTCAGTCATTGTCAGCTGTCAAGTCACAATGATCTGGGCACAGACAAACCGGTAAGAAGAAATGATGAAATGTAAAAGTGTATTTCTAGGTGCCAACCCTACAGAAGTCTTCACTGATCAATCAAGCTAAGAAGACCACTAGGCCGTGCGTTCGCTTTCAAGCCTAACCTACGTGTTCTCTCTTTGATTGACAGTTACCAAGGCCAAACAATGTGCTGTCAGCACACCGACTTGGGCCTATGATTGTGATAGGTTGAAAGCAGAACAGGCGGTGTTTCCCGTTCGATACGGAAGCCGAAGCCGCGCTGTTTTGAAAGTTTGAACAAACTTTGCGACAGCCTCAGAGATTATTTTTTTCGCAGGTGGAAAACTAGTCCATCTTTTTGATTGTATACATACTGCAATTTCAATTCACGTTGAACATCTTTGGTTTTGTTTTGTGGTCTTTTTACCTTCAGGATACTGAACCTTTTGCTGAGGTGCGTTTGGATGTCATCCAGAAACTTCAGGTAGCGATAGCAAGGATTAGGCGCTTTGCTGAACTGTCTTCGTTAATAGGTGTAACTGATCGATTTTAGTTTTGTGACTGACTATTTACTGTTTCAACTTCTTATATTCAGAAATGCCCCGTGTTGACAATGATGCGGCAGCCGATAGTGTCAGGTTGACGACTGAGCATTTAGCTCGGAGGCTAATATTTGCGCAAGGGTTGAACAAGGACGCAAGCAGACAAGAACTTGATGGGACCGACTTTCAGAGAGCCTCTCTCCACGAAACAACGTCTCAGCAAAGCATCTCTATGTCGACTAAGTCACCTTTACAGCAAACATACTGGAGCGACAGCAAGAAATGGTCTGCCCGGATACTGTCCATACTCCTCTGCGTCATCGTCGCGTCTGTTATTGCATTATTTTTTGCCTGTATCTATCTTGTATTAAAAGGTAAGGAAATAACTTGTAACCCCCATTCGTCTTAAAGTGAACTCTTTCATTGATAAGAAAAAAATATTTGTAATCTAACGCTACAATAAGGATGTTCTCTTTCTTTTTTTTAGTGCTTGAACAATGTCTAATGTTTTTTACTTAATTTTCAGAGCTTAAATCAGAAAAAATAATAAAAGAAGACGGAGCAGAAGTCAAACTACTAGGTTTGTGAAGTTGTGTGCAGTTTTTATGATTGAATGGGTATCATATTGACGTCGTTTTAAAGGTTCAGACTACGTTTCCACTTTGCTGTACATTCTGTTATCTGAATTTTTCATTTCAGCTGTTTCATGCAAGATGGTAGAAAAGTAAACAAATGCGATAAAAGGTCTGAAGCAAGCCAGCACAGGGTTCTTTGGAAAGACAGTATTTAATCAACCTCCCAGAATTAAACTTTTGTTGTACTTCTAGGAACGTTGATGTTGACGTTTTTCTGTCAAAACAAAAAACACATTTCAACTTTACATTTGTATTCTAATTGCCCTTCTGAAGCTTATGTGGATTTGTTTTGCTTATGTTAACAGGGTTTTGGAGTTTGCTGATCCTTTCCTCATTGGCTGGGATCTCCTGTTGCAGTTTCTCCTGGACGCTGACCTACTTCGATTCCTATGACCCTGGCATGTTTCCTCCAACCCCTCTCTCTTCATCGAGACTAAGGTGAGCACATATGTACATATAGGTCTAACTAAATACACTTTCCTTTGAAAAAAAACCTTCTTCAGGGTACATAGAATATACACACAAGCTTTGTGTTAAAGGGTATATCCATGCTTGGACCCACTGTATCATCTGTCTAGGTTGTTGTTGTGGCGTGTGATTGGGCCTCCTTTCACAGCTTTTTTTTAGTTATTTTTCCTTCTACATCCCAGAGTCATATCTCTTCAGCCTTGCATTGGGTCAGTCATGACCTATTACACTGTGACTAAGCAGAAACCCCTTGCCTGTGACTGAGCAAGGTAGCTAAGCACAGTTTCACAGAACATTGGGGCGGGGAGGGAGGCGGCGAGAGTGCTGAAAGAAAGGGCAAAGATCTTTCGGCCTGTCGGCTTCGCTTTCCATGCTTATCCAGCCATTTTTCTCTCATTTCAGCCAGGGGCTGTCAATGGTGGTGTAGCATGTCAGACAGAATGAGTCTCTTTTTTTTTCTCCTGCTGAGCTTGGCAGTGGTAGCCTTCCGTTTTGAGTTAGTCCCTCGGACACGCTTTGGCCCAACGGAGAACAGAAAAGCAATTTTGCAGTAATTGGTTTTCATCTTCCGAGCAGACATTCGGACACGACAGAGCTGGCAAAGCTCTTCTAAAATTGGCCTCCTGAGGCCTGTACACATGCAGGCCAGCCTGCCCCTACCTCCCCACCAAGGTCCTCTAACCACAAAGAGAAATGGATGTGTACATTGAAAGACAGATTTATGTACAAAGTTGAAAGTTTAGTTGAAAATGAGGGAATACATTTTTGTAATGACAGGGAGAGAAAGAAAAGGATTAGTGAAGAGGAAAAAAGTAACAGTAAACAATAAAACAGTGAAGTCAAAAAATTACTACTGATTTCTCTCGTAGGATTGGTGGAATCTCTTACAGTAGGCATCTGTAATCCCCATTTCTGTCTTTTGGCTCAGACACACATGAACCTCCTGATAACTCATTTCCCAGACTCTGTGGGTCTGTGTAAGATGTCTGCCATGTGTGTGTGCGCTTGTGTTATAAACACAAGGCCATTGGCCTTTTGTTGACCTTTTAGCAATTTCCCTTGCATTGACATTAGTGGTCAGGCTTCTAGGTCATCTCAGTCGCCCCAACCACAAAACACATCAACTGAACACAAAACAATGAAAGATACTAAATAAATTGGGACGGAAATTTTAGGAAATTTACCATTAGTTTTTATTTTATTTTAAGAATGATTTAATAGTTTTTGACATTCAAAAATGAAATACCCTACAGAAAGATGGTCTGATATGATGGGTAACCATGTGAATGCTCCACACTGGCAATGCTTAGTCATGCACTCACCAGTATGCTCAAAGCAGCTCTAGACTGTTCAAAAAATAGCAAAACTGTTGGTCTTGCACACAATATCATGCGTTAAACATATTAATAGTTCAGATTAACCAAGCGATGATCGAAATTATGAATATCTAGTCTCTGTTTCGCATTATCACAGAACAGTTTTCTCCCAGCAGCTATCGATCTGTCATTAAGAAAGCTATTTTTTTTAATGGCAGTATGCCTACTCTATTTCATGCAAGACAGTCCTGAAAGTTGGCAGCATGGCCCATATTAGGTGTCGAACATGGTTAAGAGTAGTCTGCCGCTGACAGAGTATATTTTAGCTTGCCTAGTTTTTGCAGGGATTGTAGTTTGGAAATTGGCAATAAAAGTACTAACAAATAAACCATTCATCCGCTTCGTGTCCCTGATGTATAAAGGGTGTTTAAGTGTAGCAGAGTTAGTGAGGTTCATGTTCTTTGTAGGATATGGCGTCTCTCTCTACCTGACTGTTATTTGGCCTCTGCATTAGTTACACCTATCTGCATTCAACATCCTGGTTAGAGGAATAAAGTACTTAGCCAAACCAAAGGACCAAACTTCATCTGCCACACACACACACACACACACACATAAACAGAGAACCTTCCTCAAGGTCTTTTCTTCTCATCCATCATCTCTTGATGTCACTCTTGACTTCCCATCCCATCTCGTATACGATTCCATCTGTCATCATTCTGGCTGTGAGCTGGAGCATATTGTACCGCGTAAGCTGTACGTTTCATTCTACAACTAGTTATGATTTAGAGGCTGTGCGGGGGAGAACATTGGGTAGGTTAATGTAGGTCCGATCTACTTTGTAGCCTCCGTTTTGCTCATGTGGCAAGAGTACTTTTGCGATGCTTTCAATTCCCTTTTTCACTATCCCCTCCTCAAACTGGCCTTCTAACCTTGTATTATGGTACTATCACAGACAAATAGATAGTGCTGCAACCACAAAATGTCTTCAGGTTGCAAGAAAGAAAGAAAGACAGAAATTAATTTCATGTTATTTTTATGTTTTTTTTTTTGCTCTGCTGACACACACCAAGCACCAAACATCTAACTTGCTTATTCGAGCCAGAATTCTCCTGTTTTGGGTTTTGGGCCAAGCAAGGAGAGGAATTGGGATTGGCTCGGTTGTAATCAAGTGAAAAATATTATGTCACCAGATATGTGATTGCAGATTTCCTGTTGAAGATATAATAAACATCTAGATTCATTAATTAGCTATGAATAACAACAGTGTTCATGTGGAATAAACCCTGTATTTAAGAGGACACAACTGTCTTCCTCTGTTTATCTAACTTAGCAGTTTTTGGGGGTTGTGGCTGTTTGTGGCAGACACAGTGATAAGAGAAGACTCTAGACAGTACGGCGTTTCATTTTTCCCCTCAGTTATGGCCAATAGTGAAAGCTGTAGTTGAACTGTATGTAACCCTTTATTAGTTCTTTTTTTTTTGTCAAAATATTGCGCTAGTTGCCTTAGTAACAGAAAAAGGGAAAGAGAGAAAGAGAGAGAGAGTAAGTACGTAACAAAAACCAAGAAAAAGACGAGGAGCATTCACTGCTGTGCCCCAATTGTCTTGACTGCATAGCCCCTCTTAGCCGGGAGTCATCTCCGTTTAAGTTCAGACCCCGCAATGCCTAACAGTAAGCCCGGGAACCCACGTCACTCGGAGACAGAGCGTCGGTGACGACAGCGGGGCCCGGCCGTGACCGGGTCACACAGCTGCTGCAGCACGGCTCCAAGTCACTGCAAGGGGTTCCGTTAGGTTGTCAGGGGGGACGCAGGAACTCCTGAAAGCAGCCCTCTCGGCCTCAGCAAGATGAGGAGATTTCATTTGAAGTTTCATTAGCAGCTCTTCAGGCCCAACGAAGCAGAGGTTCTTTTTTTTTTTTTTTTTTGAAAGAGGAAGATCTCGAAATCATTAGCACTGTAGTAAGGAAGTTAGAGAACTGGGTGATCGACACTCCCTTTCCTGAGTCTCGGACAGTTATTCGTGTTTGCATGTGTGCGTGTGCGTTGTGCTTGTTTATTGTACGAATTCTTCCCTAATCTCGTGCGTCAACACGCTATGGGCTCGAGGAAAGCGAACAACGATCATTCCTTTGGAAGTGTGGGAGGCAGGGACGCTGCATCACACTGAAACTACACCAGGGAACAGACACACAACGACGACAACAACAACCCAGCCAATCTAAGGTGCAGTTGCTCAGGCAGAACTCCACCCGCCCCCACTACCCTTGGCTCTGCTCTGCCCACACTCGCTCTCTCTGAGTCCACTGAGTGGTTATCGACCCGGATCAGGGATGGTCCACGGTCGTCCAATCTCCGCCTCTGCTCCACGTCCATTATGTTGTGCTTGTGGATGTTCCGGCCACTCACCCTGAAAACCACTGTTTGGGTGGCAAGGTCCGGAAGAGGCTCGGACCGCCTGGAGGGCTATTGTTTTGTCCGCGTCGTTCTCTTAATTTGGAATGATTGGTCTGGGAGGGTCTGTGACCACGGGGATGTGCTGTTTGTCGCTGAAAGGGTGAAACAGCGAAAGGCCATTGAGAGGCATGTGAGCAAAAAACAGGTGGCAATAAAGAAAATGGATTATTTGATGAGGTCTATTGTGGCTGTGTTTCCACGGAAACCTAGGCCTACTGACACTTATCCTCTGCTCATCAGAGGATAAGTGTCTTTATTGAGATTCTTCTCTCTCTCTCTCTCTCTCTAACTGTCTCCCTCTTGCATACACACACTTTGGTAAATGGCTCGACCTTTAAATTCTAATGAAAACCATTCATTCAGCTGGCAGGTTTGCCCACTAGCCTAACAGAAATGAGAACTACAAAATAAACGAGAAATTCTCTGTTATGTGAAGGCCTTGACACCTTGCTCCTTGTTCACTTCCTGTGTGTGTGTGTGTGTGTGTGTGTGTGTGTGTTGTCAGTGTATGTACCCTTCCAAGGCTACTCCCAGTTCCAGAGTGTGTGCCCCTGAATCTATTTTTAATGTAGTTGGACTGTCGCAATCAGATAGCCTGTGTGTGTGTGTGAGTGTGTGTGTTTGTGTGTGTGTGCACACAGGCGGATGTACCCCTACCCCCAGAGCATGTCCTGTTGGTCCTGTGGTCGGCTTCTCATACAATATACCCACACAAAAAAAAGTCACACAATTGCAGGTCAAAGGTGGCTGCACCCTGTTCTTAAGCCAGTGGAATTTTCCTACACATGCCCAACCCTTTAACACGTTGCACTCCACCACTTATCTGTGACCAGTGGAACTATGGCTATTGATGATCCTGAGCACTTGTTTTTTTCCCATCTCCTCTCCATGCTGTGTTAGGAGGATACAAGCGAGCCCCAACAGTTCTCCTAACAGGTAATGATTCCAGGTGGATATTTCCCCAGAGATGCCGCTGGTACTGTCTGTCGCCATTTAAATACCTCAATCAGCTCGAAGCCGCAAGCAGCACCAAAGGCTCAGAGGTGCTCAATGTGAAAAATCTGTAATGATGTGTTTGTGTGCCTCTACACACATGTATAGATCAGTCTCCCTACTGTGCACGTGTGTGTGTGTGTGTGTGTTTCTGTCCGCGTGCATGGGTGTGTTTCTGTCCGCGTGCATGCATGTGTGTGCGTGTGTCATGGTGCAGCTTAATATTCCAGTGTGGGAATTGATATGTGTTTGTCCCCCCTCCCCGCCCCTCCTGTTCACTCCATTTGGTACCCTTAACATGCTCTGATGGCTTGATGGCCGGAGAAAACTAAACCATAGTGACGCCGGTCAGCTGTCTGTGAGGCCTGGGGGGAAGTTCAGACATGGGCACCTAATGGAAAAGTGCACTGCTGAATGCAAACACATTTAAAGCATTTTATTGACATTCATGTTTATGTGGGTTTTAATTAGGCCTGTATTATATCACAGTAGGGTTCAGCTGTCAGTGAAGGGTCATTATAATGTCAGAGAACTGGAAGGATGAGTCCAGTTTGATGAGGCACAGGACGGATTATGACCGAGACCAGATTAACAAGCATTTTGCTGATAAGAAGAGGGGGTTTTGGCGATGTGCACTGTCCTTCAAAATCAGAATGGGTCTAATGCTGCCTTGTGTAGTATATACAAGAAGCTTTTGAAGACACAACTCTTCAGAGACCACCTCCCTTCCTAAACTGGCACTTCGACTAGTGCTTAACTTGCACTTACAGCGGTTACATTCCTGCACTTCTTTTTCTTTTCTATTTCGTTTTTTTTTTAATTATTTATTATGTAAAGTAGTATTTATTGTTACACCAGGGTTCTAATGCCCGTAGCTTGACTATTCTCTCCCTTGTACATCGCTTTGGACAAAAGCGTCTGCTAAATGACTAAATGTAAATGTAAATATGTCGTAAGCTCATACTTCCGAGTTCAGAAATCGTAATTTAGACTTGCATTCAAGTCCCTGGCCGGAAATCTAACATAAACAAGGAAACATCTTTTAAAAATGGACAACCTGTCAAAGACACTGTTTTTATGGTTGATGTTTTCTCATCAAAATGAAATCGTACAAAGCGGTCTTGATGACAGACGACCTCTTAGCCAGTGAACCTTAGACATAAGAAGATATGTGTAGAGAGAAACATGCTTCGCCATATTACGTCAATTTAATTCAGGAAATTCAGTCACAAACAGAGGTTCAGCAATCATGTTAACTTGAAGCAAACTTTCTGTTTATGAAAAGGACTTTGCAATATACACACTTTTAATGTACAACACGCCCCTTTTGACGTCACAACTCTGGTATCATAGAAAAAAATGTAGTTTCTCAGTAGTAGTTACGGGTTTCTCCGGTCATTCATGTGCTCAGAACTCATATTTACGATATTTACGATACCGCACATGAGGACCTACATTCGAGTCTTTGCTGAGGTCATTCCTGAGGCCCTCTCCCCAATCTCTGTCCTCCTCATTTCCTGTCTGCTATCCTATTACAATAAAAGCCTATAAATAAACTTTTTAAAGGTCTCCTACCGGTGAACTAATGAGGATGGCTGTCCCTGTGGAAGGTTCACAGTGTGATTGTAGATTAATCTTGGCACACAAAAATGAGGCAAATCGTGCATAATAGAGTGTTTGTTGGAAGTGTTTATGAATAAACTTTAAAAACAAATTATATGAGCCCCAGGCCATATCCATTTTTATGTTTCGGACTTGTTGCTGTTTTCCCTAGTAGAAAATTGGCAACAGAGGTTAAGTGTATTTTTTTGTATTATTATTCGTACTTGAGTTTGTGTTGAATTTGTCAGGACCGGGGTCCTTTTTTTTTTTGCTGATGACTGGAGTTACCAAAAGTTACCATATTAACTGTAGTTCAAATTTGGGATGTCAAAGTTTACCCGTTAATGATATGATGATGCGATGAATATTCAGTGTTATTTAATTGTTGTCCTCAACCCAATTTCCAATGTGACCCTCTGACTCATCAGTTGTTTTGCATCTGAAGCCCTTTGAATAGCTGTTATGGTGGAATGATGGAGTCTGGAAGAAGTAGCAAATGTTGTATGAGATACAGTTCTATACAAGGGATGGTGTTACATTAAATTGGAGGTATGGCATCACCTCAATGCTTAATTCTTCCATCTATAGCCTATCTATAGGCTACAATGAGGAACTGCCTTACTTATACCCCCAAAAAAATCTATGAATGAAGCTGCTCACCTGCGTGATTGGTTCTCTCACTGATGCGACTGCTATCGTTGTAGGGATGAATGTGATGTTTTAATCTGTTGACACTTTAGTACATACTTTAGTTGACACACTTGACCCCATAATGGGACATTCAGTCGCTTGTTTCAAATGAACAGCATTAGTGCAGAGCAGATTTCATTTGAGCTTTGGTCCAGTTGGTTTTGAAATGTAAGAAAAAAAATGATGAGGTCATCCTTTAGAACAGATTAACCTTTCTTTTTTAGATTTGAAGTACATTGCATGTTTTCAGAAAAGCATCAGTGCATGGTTATAATTGTTTGTACACAAGGCATTTTCTTTTTATGGTTCTATTTTATCCGTAATCCCAGCTGTGGTCTTTTCACTTCTTTTTTTTTTTTTTTTGTAAGTACAAGAACTAATGTTTGTGGTAATGCTCAGGTCACTACCAATGCTGCATGCACAGATGAAGTTGTTTCATTAAATGCTTCAGTCGTGGTCATATTCAGGTACAGCCTGGCTATGTTGCATTACTGTAAGCGTAGCTCAAAATGCCAGTATTCTTTTAGCCAGTAGAAACAAGATCAATTCCTTAGGCACATGTGTGCAATTAAAGTGAGATTTAAAATGACAAGCAGTAGTTACAACAAGTCAGAAATATTCTTTGCCATCCATTCACTGTGTCTGTTGCATCATGTGCTTTGTTTGCAGGCGAATGACTGGACACTCCTTTCATATGGGCTATTGCATGGCTATTCTCAATGGCATTGTTGCAGCACTCACAGTCATCTGGTGTCTCACCTGATTGCCATGCGACTTCAACCTTTCTACCAATGGCTGCTTCACCTGACACACGCCTCCCATGATTCCTTGTTACTCCAGTGCAGTAATGACATCCTGTATAAAGTGCCTTCTAGTGGCTTAAGTAACCACAGTGTGTTATTATGTGCCTTCATAATGTAATGTTTAATGTTGTCCTACACTGTGCCTTTTGTGTGTTCGGAAATGAGAATTACCTATTTGTTTGTCTTTAGTGCCATAATTATTCCCATCGTGTACGTTAATCAGGGTGTTAAATTGGAAATATTCCTTTTTAGTTGTGTAATTACAATGATAATAAGGAAACCTTTGCTTTGTGTAAGAAATGACTTGGAGAATGAAAAGCTTAGGAATGATAATTTGCTCAGTATTTGCTCTCAGTATTTTGACGTACATCCTTTGATGTATAATGCTGTTCCTTATCATTTGTTTGCAGTACATAGCTACAAGTACCTAGCTCTCTTAATAATGCTTCGAGATGATCGTTAAATAATTAATGATGTTTTCCAATGATGTTTTGCAACGACTGAGTGTTGTTTTAATAGGATGTAATGACTACTAAGTGAGCTGAGAGGGGAGCAAAGGAGCGCTACCTACAGCAGAGAGAGAGAGAGAGAGAGAGTGCAAAAGAAAGAAACCAACCTGGCATCTCGATGTGCCAAAGTGAGGAGTGTGCCCCAGAGGCATGGCAACTGTTTAAGTGTGGATTCAATTTGGTATTCTCATCACTATACAGCCAAGCGTACACACACACACACACGCACCCCCCTCGTCCAAGTATTTTTCACTTATTTTTCTTAAAGCAGAGCGTCCCCCTTGTTACTCGTTTGAGCTGAGGCCAGCTTTCTGTGCTCTTAATTGAGTTTCACTGAGAGCCCCCCCACACACGCACACACACACACACACACACACTCACACACACACACTGTCTCAAACAGAGAGAACGAGTGCATTGGATGGATGGTTGGTTTGTGTTTGAGACGAGGACTGCTGTTTGCTCAGTCTGATTGTGATTCTCCGTGAAAACAAATCCCTGGTTTTATCCATACAGCCGGTCCGATTTTGATTTCATCAAAGGATTAGCATTAATACGCTGCAGAAAATAAACAGGATGCATTTGTTTTTGCCAAGACCTTTCAAATAAAGGACCAACAGTGTAATGAATGTAACGACATGTTTGCTTCGTTCACTTCTTCATATTGTATCTTTTCCATTGTTTCTCTGTATCGTTGTTTCCCAACACATACCTTTCCCAAGAGTGATCTTAAGTTGTGTGTCTGAGTGCATGCTTTGTGCCGTGCGTGGCCAGTGAGTCTGTCGCGCTTCGCTGAGCCTGAATGGGTTCTAGCTTACCTGCAGGAAGTGATTAACACGATTAACACGTCTCTCGTGTCCCCTCTCTCTGCACCAGGGAGTTCACCCCCCCCCCCCCCTCCCTACTCATGTTCTTCCTGCTCTATGGAAAGTGTAATTATTTTGTAAAACAGAAGGATACTGAGAGGGATTTTGTGACAGCTAAAAGCAGGAGAAAACTTTTTATTTGGGAGCCCCTCTTTTCAGGCAAGATAGACTAATGTATCTATCATAGAGTGCCATGTCACGTTATTTGTGTCCTAAGGCTGTACCATCCCATATGTTTCTGCGTATGAGATGTCGAGGGAAGATGGCTGGTGCTTGCGTGCGTGTGTGTGCGCGCTGTGGCTCTGACTAAATTTACACACAGGTTGGTCTCTCGCTTTGGTCTGTGAGCATGATCCCAGCCCTGGCTGCCAACAGAGTGAAACAGTGCCTGGGGAATTATGCTGTCACACACAGAGGCAGAGTGCAACAGGAAACAGAGGCTAGAACATTACAACACACTCGCACTTGTCAATGTGAGAAGCCTGTTCCCTTTGTGTAATGGAACATTGATGAAATACTGTGGGGTCGGTTTCGGAGATGCAAGGAGAAGGAGCTGAACGACGATTTTACTGCAAAAATCCAAACCTAAAGCACTACTCTTGATTAGTAAAGATATTAAACTCTCATTAGATATCGGTGGTATTGATGGTTGTCAGTGTTGAGAACACATCCGGTTATAATGATTATTAAAATGTCATCCCAGTCCCCTACTGCTGAGCTAATGAGGATGGGCGTCCTTAAGGAAGGGTCACAGTGTGCCAGTAGATGTCAATCTTGACACATAAAAGGTGGCAAGTCTTACATAACGGAGATTGCTGAAGTGTTGTTTGCTTGTTTGACTGTGTGTGTGTGTGTGTGTATGTGGTCTAACCTTAACCTTTGTGGAATCATTAATGAGATGGACAAAATATGCGTACTCTGTGTTTGTGTCTGTGAGTGTGACAGTAGGTGAGTGGTCACTGCTCACACTTATTATTCTGCCTCACCAACCTAACAGTCACATTTTCAAGTAAATATATAAAAATATAAACTAGAAGGGCACCTGGAGAGCGCAGACCTCAGTCAAAGCCAAACTCCCCATCACGTATTGTTACAGAAAGTGAAAAAGAAATTCCTTTATTTGTATTTCGCTACTACCCTCCACCATTTCATTGAAAATTGGCCTGGTAGTTTTTGTGTAATCCTGCTGACAGACAGAGAGACACAGACAGACAAGCAGACCAACAAATATCAACGCAAGCATAACTTCCTTGGCGAAGGAAATGAAAACATCATGAAGACATCAATGCAGCATTATGCATGTGAAAAGCAGCCCCAGTGTTGGGCTCGTTCTAGCCCCATCCTCTCAGATGCTAAAGGGGAGCAGGGCTGCGAGGGGGAGAGGAGCAGAGGGCAGGGCGAAGGGCAGTCGATAATGAGAGCATCCCGGCACATTATTATTTGCGCCCCGGGGCCCAGTTTTGTGGAAAGTATTCAGATGCTGACCTCGGAGAGTGTCACCACTGTACAAGCCCATGAGAGAGGGGAGGGGAGGGGAGGGGGGGGGGGACGAGAGAAAAAGCACCACAGGCTACAGGGGGGTTCGAGACTGACATGAGAAAATGAGGACGAATTAACGGGTAACTCTGGCAGTAGAGTAGGGAAATAACTGGAAAATAGGATATACGATGGAGTGATGATTGGAGCATTGCCATAGTATCTATTCTAAGAAACTATAAAGGTTATGACACACATCCATCCTTTTACAGGGCTACATTCACACATCATGGAAATGTGCAGACTTGTGTAGGATGTGAGGTTGATGGAAGCCAGTGGGTCGCTGTTGTGTCTCATACATAGACGATGTTTATGAAATTCCTCTGAGATTAGAGGCGTAGTGTTTGTTTCATAGGCCAGCGTTTTCCCCAGGGAGGATTTCGTTGTTATTGATCGAGCTTTCATCAAATGGGATCTTGCCCAGGGCTTCTCTGTGCACGTGTCCCGTCCATTACATCATCTGTTCCGATCTGATGTAGTTAGAAAAACCATCACTGTTCACACGAAACGTTTATTGACTGACGTGTTTGTGTTTTGAGGCGTGGTGGTCATACCAGGTGGAGGGTAGACTCTATTTTTCCCCAGGCTTCAGGTTTTCTATGGCCGGTGCTCGGTGACCGGTTCAATCACTTTAGACTTTCAAAATGCAACTTTTGTAATAACAACTCTCGTGTGCTCATTTATATGTGCAGTGAAAAAGGCCATGATTGTTTTTTTTTATTATTTTTTTTACTTGAGGATATTGTTGATTGTCACCCATATTTAAATTTGAACTTTGCTTCCACTAGTGCAACTGACATCAGGACAGAGTGCTTGTGGAAAAGGTTGACTCTATAAGAGAGACTGCGCCACCCTTCATTCCAGTCCATCTGTGTTGTGTGCTGTGAGTGTGCAACAGCTGGTGAGAGGACTGACTCTAATAATCTAAATATGCACATCAGCATATGGTCATTCAACAACCTTTCTGAACTGAATGAGCACCCTTCCCTGCGGACACAGCTGTTTCTAAACTTAGGTGCTTTTAGTCTTGAGGCTGTATGGTCTATAAGCCTCCAAACTCGTCAAGGTTGTCATATGACAAGCCATGGCATTCTCTAGGCTCCTATCTATTATGTATCAAGCACAACTTTTTGAGTGTCTTCACACAATTGTGGCATCTCCACCACTGCCCTGTGTCAAAAAAAGCAATTCTGTTTGATGTTTCATTCTTTTACCCAGAAAAGCACCTGGGACCTGCATTCTCAGTCTGCCATACGATCAGCCCAGGGATTTTGCACAATGCTCGCTTCGATTTTTCTCTTGTTCTGCCTGCTGCCTGTTTTCATTCTGGTTGCACTGGAAATGTTGCTAGACAAGCCTAGTAAAAAATATAGTGGTGTATGTTGCTTGGATACTAGCAAAGGTGGGATAAAAATATCTTGTCAGATTTAGTTTCTCAGAAATGTACTAGGAGAAGCTTGTGCATAACCTTATATCATCGTGTTTTCTGCATTTCTTCCTCGTCCTCTTTCTCTTTTTACACACATACACTGCTTGTTAGAGTTGGCCCTGTGATTGACAGGTAATTATTTAGCTCATGGCCATGCTTCATACCACTCTCTCCAGCCACAGGTAGCCGTTTCTCATTATTAGGGCATTTTAAAGAAGTCGTTCTAACCTACAGCTTTAAGATTTTTTTTCAAATCCCCGATAAATATGTGAGGTGATGAACCTTTATTGATTTATTTTATTATTTAGCTTTATTTTGTTTTATTGTGCATGTTGAGTTATGATCTTCTGTATGTTCGTATGTGTAAGTGAAGACCACACAAATAAAGTACATCTTATCCTATCCTGTGTACCAAGGAATTCATACAAGTACTATATGACAAAATGGTCTATGATCCTTTATATAATTATTTAGCCCAATTCAACTAGACTACTATATCAAAACTTAGGAACATTGGTAGCTATAAAGAGGAAAATATGTATGCTCTTAAAAGTTTTATGACAAGTCAATACAAGCACGACACCACATTTCCCAAGTGTGTGTGTGTGTGTGTGTGAGATGGGTAGACCTCACACGTCACACGCTATGGTGCAGCTGGCGTGACTGATAATATAATGCGTGGGCTTTCTCGCCCTGTGTGTTGTGTGTTTAGTAAACTCTGGGCTCGCTGGGAAAGGCACCTCCCTCAGAAGTCTGACCACAGACGACCCCCGCAATGACGCACTCTCACCCGCGCGGAGCGAAGCTGTTTATCACAGACCCATTTGCTTTTCTTTGCCCCGGAAACGAGACGTTCCTGATGTTTCAGTCTGTATAAAAGGGGGGAGGGCTGCCAATAAGCTTTTGACCTAAAAAATACCCCACTGAGGTAGCCACACCTGAAGTGTTATTTGAAATGTACATACATTTCTGACATTATTTAGTTCATTGAATATAATTACACACACATATATATATATATATATATATATATATATATATACATATATATATATATATTTAATAATTATTATTTAATAGTTTTCTCATACAGAGAGATGATTGTTTTTAATACATCAGTGATGCTTAGGAACTGAGCACTATGCACTATGGTTGACACTCACATCTACACGTGTTTATTTCACTGTCACCCAACGAAACACTCTCCATATGTACACATACATGGCAAATGTGCAGGAGTGATGGATGACATAATTAGACCAGTGCCTACATAATGAACGGTAACTCAATAACACTAAGGGCAGGTTGGTTGCATGCTTTATTATTGCCAAGCAGGGGTTTATTTAAAGCAACAATCATTGCTGGCAGCCCAGGAGATGTAACCAGATTTGGCAAGTTGCTGTGGTCACTAATGTCATTTTTACTCCGGCCCTCTCTGTTCCTCTCTTTTGACAGACTGCCTGTCTCTATGTGTGCTATCAGAGAAGGAAATACATGGAAAGTTGTGTGAGGGTTATTGTATTAAATGCAGGGACATTATGAACAGATATAACTCACACTAATGACAAATTGGCACAAAAACCAAATCAATAGTTCAATCAATCAACAAGCCATTTAAGACTGGTTGATCTTCTTCCTTCCATGTTATCATGAGTGGTATTTTGCAATATAAGTAGCCTAATTTGTTTTTTGGTTTTAAATTAGGCACTCCTACCATGATTTTTTACATCTTGGAATCAAAGGAAATGCGCAAAGGCACCACTTGAAACCCAAAATGATTAAGAAGAAACTGTTCTATATAAGACAAAATAAGACGGAGCAGAATGACAGCTACTGTATGCTCCAGGTTGCATTTATTCCAAAATACTGTGGCCTACATTACACTTTGGACTACGATTTTAAAAACATGCATTGTATCACTAGTGGAATGTTACCCAAGAAAGCATTTTCTGAGCCAGATTTAAACAAAACAAAATACAAAGGCTCTTCACACACCACGTTGATCAGGTTACATATAACATTCATTTTACATTATTTCCAAAATCTTGCAAAAGTAAGGAGAAAGCGTAGCAAAGCACCACACTGTCAAGGTTCCAGGAACCTCTCCATATTATATATTCTTAGAAACTATAAAGGTAATGACACACATCCATCCTTTTACACGGTTACATTCACAATGGGCAAGCCCCGATTGGAAGTGATCCATAAAGACTGAAGATTGGGAAATGCCGTTGACCTCTTTTCCAGAAGCAAGAGTCTTAGTCCAGAAGCAAGGGTTTGTCAAGCGTCTCTGCCTGGACAAAGATCTTATCCCCTGGGTACACCGACAGGTATAGTGAATAGTGGCATTGCATGATACTTAAGTTCATCTCTCAAATGGAATGTCTGCTCTAATACGTGCCACCAATATCGGCCTCGACATCTTTGGATGCTCTCCTGTCCGTCATAAGAAAGTTGATCATCCCCTGGGACTTGATAAGCAAATTGCAGCCGAGGAAGAAGATGCCGAAGACCACGGTGAGTGAGAGCACGCACATGACAGCGATCTGGACCACTCGTGTGATGAAGAAGTTCCGCTCGGCCAGCGCAGTTGCCTCAAAGCCTCTGTCCGTGACCACTGAGGACGCGTTGCAGCACTTGAAAAAGCCATCGCTACTGTTGGAAAATAAACCGGTGTCGGTGTCGTTCAATGCCGTGTAGTTCATCTCGGATAAAGTTCAGGGTGACACGCAAAAAGTTGAAAAATATCTGTTGCTTTTGTTGTAGACATTCACCAAATTAAGAGTGCTTAAATCTTTTGAGAATCCCGGCGAGTGTTTGTGGGGCCGAGTTGTACAAGGTAGATACCTCACGGTTTCCAGTGACATCCTTCTAAACAGACCACAGTGCACAGAACACTGGTGCACTGATGCTGATTGGACCTGGGTGAAACCATTCCATACGAGAGGAGTCAGTGTAAAGCCTTTCAGCAAGCTAAACCGTTGATTTCTACACTCATATAGCGCCACCTATAGGAAAATCATCCTGTGAAATTCCAATCTAATTTTTCTTTTATTTATTTATTTTTCTGGAGAATTAAAAAAATATAGGCTATTTTTTCGAAATATGTCAAAAACACTATATTGATACTTTCCTTATATCTGTTGGTTGACACGTTTTTCAAAATAGTAATCTGCTTCATGTTATCGGTCCCATAGCGCCAATAAAATGTAGCCTAATAAACCTATTGCAAGGGGTTCTCTACCACCTGACCGTGTCATATGTGAATATATCAGCTCAATCTCCACTCGCAAAAAAAGATAATTTATCTTAAGGTAGCTTGGGTCTGCCAGTCAGGAAAAAAAGTAAGAACAATGGCCTACGTAAACATTTTTAAATAGATTTTGTAACTTACTGTAACCTATACGGGAAGTTCGTGACCTTCCGCTTGTAGGCCTATAGGGAAAATATTAAGTACATACATAGGTTCGATTTGATTGAATAAAAACTCTTTATCCATGTACTACACTTGTTATAAATGAATATGTGATACCTGCATGACGTATTAAGTATAATACTGAAGATACAGTAATAATGCAAAATATATTTGCTACAGCACTTCTTCATGTTGGGACAAAAACAAATCCTTTGAATATGCAGGTGTCACACAGGTGACATTTCCCCCATGCCAGTCGACCTATCTGTCAACAAAAAGTTTATAATTCCTTCCGACTTGATGAGCAGGTTACAGCCGAGGAAAAAGATCCCAAAGACCACGGTGAGTGCTAGTACGCACATGACCGCGATCTGAACCATGCGCATCGCGAGGTAGTTCCGCTCGTCCAGCGCGGTGGCGACAAAGCCGTTATTCATGACCGCAGATGACAGGTTGCAGCACTTAAGAAAGCCATCGCTACTCCCATTGGAGAGCAGCCCACCATCAGCGTCGTTGAATGCGGAGTAATTCATTGAAAACGACTCTTTGGCTTAATGGTTATGTTTAAAGAAATTTTGAAAAAAGATATATAATATTTGGTGTAGACATTCACCAGTAACTAAAGCAAACTCACACGCGTTAATCTCGACTTCCTTTCTTAGTCAAACAAATAAGCATAGTCCACTGTGCATCCAGTTAATCCTCCAACAAACAAACAGTGAGACACAGAGCCGAGAGACGATGCTTATAAAACCTGGATGAAACCATTCGGCAACAGAGGCAACATTGGATCTCTGTTTAGCCTACAACAGATCAAAGTTTTTCATTCGCAGTGTAGCGCCACCTACAGTATACAAAGTACACTAAAGGTTAGTGTCTTGACAACTTCGCCGGATCCCAACCCATCCTACTGAAATCTATTGGTCAGACCGAAACCCTGACCTGTAACACAGAGATAGTTGCAGCAACACTAATACTATTTCAGTGATCTTTTCTTCCTAATTCTTCATTCATTAAACTGTGGGATTTCAGTTGTTCCGCTGTGTTTTTCTCTGTTTGGCATTTTTGTACATCATCCGCTCGGCCAACGCCTTCATGTATGTTAGAGACCATACGCTTTCACTGCCATCTGTCGGAGAAAGAGCTCCACAACCTGTATCCGTGTTGTCTACGTTCATGTCTTGATGTTTGTGGCAGCCTAATTTCCAAACACAAAATACCTATGGAAAATACAAACAAATTGTATTACATTTTTAATACAATTAACATGATAACATAAACTATAAACAAAAATGTTTTTAGTGTTCTATTGACCCCCGAGGCTTATATTTAAGTAACAGCAGATGGCAGTATCGCTGTTTCCACTAGGAACAGAGCGCGTAATAGAAGGGATACACTCAGTTTTTCGGCCTTTCAGCGGTGCACCTATTAGGAGACAAATTTACTAATCCCAAATGTTTTCCCTCCCCTTGCGACAGCCATTGATCGCAAGTTGTGCCTGTCGTAAAACACACCAAGTGGTTTAACTAGTTGTAGCTTTTCTTGAATTAATAAGCAATTAAGTCGCTATTACTTATTATTAGCTCTAGACCAAGTCCTCGAACCAACCTGAGCCAACCCACGTTTTCAACGGGGAAGACTCGTGTTGAGGGTTGTCATCATAATCTCACATTCTGCCCATGGTCTGGGTCTCACCTGAAGGACCAGCGAGTCAACACAGGTACATAGGAAATTCAGATATTACGACTGTTGAATAATGCATTTCCTGGGAGAATATTTTTTTCCAAGCCAGAGATTTGTCGCCGCTGTCAATCACATGCCTATTTTTAGAAGCTAACATTAATTCCCATCGGAAGCTTTTTCCACTTCTTTCATTCTCTCATGGACTTATATGTGAGCCTGTCCCCTATTTCCCTGTCACTCATTTTGACAATTTAAGTGGCTGTCTCTACTGTCTTCACATCGGCACAGAGATTACACACAGTCTCTCTGTGAAGACACTGTTGCCATCTGAACACTCTAAATTAGTACAACTACAATGAACAAATACTTTCATGTTCAAGTGCTATATTGATGTATATACATTTACATCTGAATTCAAATACTGTTAAGTGCATAGCTTGTAAGCCTGAAATGAATTTTATGGTATTGAGTTCACATGCTGCATAGCTCACTCCTTTATGTCATTTTTAATATTGCTTTTTATATTGCATAGAGTTATCATTCATCTCATTTCTGTAGTTAGTCTATGTACCGCTTTGAGAGAAAGGTTCATCTTCATGGCTGAATACACATTTAAAAAATCAACATTAAGCCCTTCAGGTGTTGAGAATTACCTCCCACCCCTGTACTTCCAAAAAATGGAGAAGCACCTGCTCACCACTTTTACCTAAAGTGGGTTGAACCATAATTTGTCTGTGAATCACTCATAAGAGCAACAGACTCATATATATATATATATATATATATATATACACTACCGTTCAAAAGTTTGGGGTCACCCAGATCATTTAGTGTTTTCCATGAAAACTCACACTTTTATTTATCAAATGAGTTGCAAAATGAATAGAAAATATAGTCAAGACATTGACAAGGTTAGAAATAATGATTTCTATTTGAAATATTAATTTTATTCTTCAAACTTTGCTTTCGTCAAAGAATGCTCCATTTGCAGCAATTACAGCATTGCAGACCTTTGGCATTCTAGCTGTTAATTTGTTGAGGTAATCTGTAGAAATTTCACCCCACGCTTCCTGAAGCACCTCCCACAAGTTGGATTGGCTTGATGGGCACTTCTTGCGTACCATACGGTCAAGCTGCTCCCACAACAGCTCAATGGGGTTGAGATCTGGTGACTGCGATGGCCACTCTATTACAGACAGCATACCAGCTGCCTGCTTCTTCCCTAAATATTTCTTGCATAATTTGGAGGTGTGCTTTGGGTCATTGTCCTGTTGTAGGAGAAAATTGGCTCCAATCAAGCGCTGTACACAGGATATTGCATGGTGTTGCAAAATGGAGTGATAGCCTTCCTTATTTAAAATCCCTTTTACCTTGTACAAATCTCCCACTTTACCAGCACCAAAGCAGCCCCAGACCATCACATTACCTCCACCATGCTTGACAGATGGCGTCAGGCACTCTTCCAGCATCCTTTCACCTATTCTGCGTCTCACAAATGTTCTTCTGTGTGATCCAAACACCTCAAACTTTGATTCGTCTGTCCATAACACTTTTTTCCAATCTTCCTCTGTCCAATGTCTGTGTTCGTTCGCCCATATCAATCTTTTCTTTTTATTGGCCAGTCTGAGATATGTCTTTTTCTTTGCCACTCATCAGGCCAGCATCCCAGAGTCGCCTCTTCACTGTAGACGTTTATGGTGTTTTGTAGGTACCATTTAAAGAAGGTGCCAGTTGAGGACCTGTGAGGCGTCTATTTCTCAAACTAGAGACTCTAATATACTTGTCTTCTTGCTGAGTTGTGCACCAGGGCCCCCCACTTCTCTTTCTACTCTGTTAGAGCCCGTTTGTGCTGTTCTCTGAAGGGAGTAGTACACACTGTTGTAGGAAATTTTCAGTTTCTTCGCCATTTTTCGCATGGAATAGCCTTCATTTCTAAGAAGAAGAATAGACTGGCGAGTTTCACATGAAAGTTCTCTTTTTCTGGCCATTTTGAGAGTATAATCGAACCCACAAATGTGATGCTCCAGATACTCAACTAGCTCAAAGGAAGGCCAGTTTTATAGCTTCTCTCACCAGCAAAACAGTTTTCAGCTGTGCTAACATAATTGCACAAGGGTTTTCAAGGGTTTTCTAATCATCCAGTAGTCTTCTAAGGCGATTAGCAAACACAATGTACCATTAGAACACTGGAGTGATAGTTGCTGGAAATGGGCCTCTATACACCTATGTAGATATTTCATTAAAAACCAGACGTTTCCACCTAGAATAGTCATTTACCACATTAACGATGTATAGAGTGTATTTCTGATTCATTTAATGTTATCTTTTCTTTGAAAAATAAGGAAATTTTAAGTGACCCCAAACTTTTGAACGGTAGTGTATGTGTGTGTGTGTGTGTGTGTGTGTGTGTGTGTGTGTGTGTGTGTGTGTGTGTGTGTGTGTGTGTGTGTGTGTGTGTGTGTGTGTGTGTGTGTGTATGTGTATGTGTATGTGTATATATATATATACAGCTCCGAAAAAAATTAAGAGACCACTTCAAAATTATCAGTTTCTCTGAAGTTGTCTTTGAAGAAAACTTGCTTCCTTTTGCTCTGACAATGTTCCCCAACTCTGAGGAGGGTTTTTTCCAGCAGGACAATGCTCCATGCCACACAGCCAGGTCAGTGAAGGTGTGGATGAAGGACGACCACATCAGGACCCTGTCATGGCCAGCCCAATCTCCAGACCTGAATCCCATTAAAAACCTCTGGAATATGATCAAGAGGAAGATGGATGGTCACAAGCCATCAAACAAAGCCGAGCTGCTTGAATTTTTGCGCCAGGAGTGGCATAAAGTCACCCAACGGCAATGTGAAAGACTGGTGGAGAGCATGCCAAGACACATGAAAGCTGTGATTGCAAATATTTTTTCCGGAGCTGTATATATAAACTCAAGGTGTGGCTATTAAATAATGAGACTAATGCTGTAATTCAATTGTAATAAAGATAACTCGTTATACTTGCGTAACTTGTATATACATGTAATAACAGTCTTGTTATTTAATAGCCACACATTGTGTGTGTGTGTGTGTGTGTGTGTGTGTGTGTGTGTGTGTGTGTGTGTGTGTGTGTGTGTGTGTGTGTGTGTGTGTGTGTGTGTGTGTGTGTGTGTGTGTGTGTGTGTGTGTATATATATATATATATAGAGAGAGAGAGAGAGAGGAGAAGAGATGCCTTTTAAACAGTCGCCAACACTCTGGCATATGGGTAAACAAACCCATACTCATATGCCCCCTTCCCCTCTGAGAGAACCAGCTCTCCACCTCCGCTCTCCCTGGCTGTGTAGTGCAGCAGAGGCTCTCCCACGTAAAGAGCCTCAGAACGGGCCCTGAATCATGTGCTTCGTCTGTGGAGGGTTTGCACTGAGGGCACACAGCGAGCTATTCCTGTCAGGAAGGTTTCTGTGCACACAGGAGCTGCAGCATAGCGCTCGCATCAAAAGCCCTCTGAAGAGCTCTGTCTCCACCGTCAGGGATCTGAAGAGAGAGGGAGAGAGGGAGGGAGTTAGAGAGAGGGTGGGGGGGTGGGGGTGGAAGGAGAGAGAGGGAGTGAGTGAAGGGGGAGAGTGAGGCAGAAAGGGAGGAAGATAGAAGAGAAGCAAAGACCTAAATGGAGAGAGGGAGCGAGGGAGAGAGCAGGAGAAGGGAAGGAAAGAAAAAGAAGCATTTGCCGTGGATAAGGGGAGGAAGCGCAGCAGAGCAGAGGGGATGCGAGAGGGAGAAGTGCATGTACGTGGAGAGGGAGAGACGGGGTGCTTAAATTGGGGGATACGCAGGGAATAGAAACAGACGACAGAAAAGGAGGAGGGCAGACTTAAAAAGACAGGTGTCTTGGGGCGGAGGTTGAAGAAAGAGATCTCACATCTGAAAGTAAGACTGTGATAGAGTAAGAACTGGCTAATGGCAAATGCCATAAAGGGATGGAGAGACAGAAATGGGATGGCGTGATAGAGAGAGGCACAGTGAAGGGGAATAGTGAGACAAATATATTTTGGAGTGAAACTCAAGTTGGAATGAAAATGAAGGGCACTGGAGAGCTAACATGAGAGAGAAATTGCATAATACCACAGAAATAAATAGAAAGAGAGGAGAGATGTTTTGCTATATATTGGACTACCTTTCCTTCAATCTGACACTTCCCAGGCAGATCTGTTCCATCTATTGCTCATTCAGCTGAATGTGTTCCACACTTGTACTCGCTCAGCCATGTCAGTGATGTAGAGTCTGATCCTCGGCCAAGCCCATCCGCTCGCCGACTGTTTAGACCACCCAGCTATGATCGGCACTGGTAACCCATCCCACACTTGTACAGTCACACACACACACATACACACACACACACACACACACACACACACTCACACACATACACATACACACACACACACACACAGAGACAAACACACACACACACACACACACACACACACACACACACACACACACACACACACACACACACATACAACACAGCTGGTGAATTACAAAAGGCAGGACTATTCTGTAAAAATCGATAGGCCTGCACTTTCCGTGAGGATTGCCCAAATATAGCGCAGCTAATCTTCAGCTCATACGTTTGCACTTCGGAAAGGCGTTCCACAAACATTTATCAGCTTTGCCATTCATGCAGCTCTTCTTCAGCGGGGCCCCAGATTTCTTGCTGACCTAGTCATCACAGAATAACTCACACTTCTCCAAAAAACAAACATGGCCTGCTGGGCTGTAATGACTTTTGTCAGCCTGAGAAACCAGAAAGCTATTGACTATAAATTAAATGACTAGACCCCTCTTTGATACAAGCAACAAATGGGGAATGTCTTCACTTTGATTCAGTGAGTCATAACTGACAATCAAAGAGGATATAGCTGGAGCCAGAAAAAAAAGCAAAGCTGAAGAGATCAATTCTATGAAATGGGAAAAAAAAGTGCTTGACAAGATTTGTTAATGCCTTTTGGTTTTCACTGAATAGTTCCCCTCGAAAAACACTATTTCAAGCTTAAGGAATGGCCATAATTAGGACTGAAATGATATTACAACAAAAATAAGTGAAAATGTTTCAGTAGTTGTCAGTAGTTGTGATTTTATTGGTCTTATAGACCCACAGAGTAGCAAACACACATTTCCATGGTTCAGTGGTGTCTACAAAGAGTATACGATTTTCTGTTGGCTCTGTTGTCCATCGTCTTTGTCTACTGGATATTTTACAGCAGCTGGCGTGTGTGTGTGTGTGTGTGTGTGTGTGTGTGTGTGTGTGTGTGTGTGTGTGTGTGTGTGTGTGTGTGTGTGTGTGTGTGTGTGTGTGTGTGTGTGTGTGTGTGTGTGTGTGTGTGTGTGCACGTGCTCTCTCACCAGCCCTGAAGGTGTCCTTGGTTCCGCACGGACATCTCTGGGCCAGCCATGAGCTCTTCTGTCTCCTCTCACACATAATTACACACCCACCATATCTGAACGAACACACACACACACACACACACACACACACACACACACACACACACACATGTGCACACACTTAACTCTCTGCCAACACGCAGCCATTTATACATCTGAACACACAGATACACACCATATGTGCATGGCATGGATAGGTGAGCTGTTAAAGTGACGGATTCGATAGGGGCAGTGGGGTTATAGAGGAATGAGAGCCTTGAGAGATTGAGAGAGAGAGACAGGGATAGAGAGGGACTGAACGAAAGACTGATAGAAAGAGTGGAGGAGAAACGATGAGAGAGAGAGAGAGAGAAAGGGGCTGCTGGAAGGGAGAGGGATGGGTGATAAGAGGTAATGTAGAGAGGAGAGGAGTGCTATCTCTGTGCGCTGGCATGCCTGCTGTCGGGGGCAGGGACTGGGGGGCCATCACCTGAAGAGCAGTACAGTCACCCCCATTAAGGGAGAGGTGAGGGAGATTGAAATAACACAATAATAGACCCTGTTATCTGCTGGAGCTCCAAGCATCACACAGGCACATGCACACAAACACCACCCCCCCCCCCCCCCCCCCCACACACACACACACACACACACACACACTCACACGTGCTAAAGTACCTCAAAGCTGAGGGCAATGGGCTGGCAATAGCACCACTTACTGTTGCGAAACATCGCATTAATATTTTCAAAACCATTTTTTTTCACAGTTGAGCATATTCCGCTTTATTCCCTCCCAAAGAGATGAAAAATACATTAAATAAAATCTAGCCTATACGCCTTGACCTGTTTTATTTTTCTCAGCATTTGCGACAATGAAGCCTCTGCCTGTCTCGTGTTTACGAGAACAAGGCGAGGGAAAATTTCCAGGTAAACAAGCATCATCCGTCATCATGGTACCCTGCTCCTCCTCCATCAAGAAGGAGCCCCAGCCAGGCTAAACTCATCACAGGGGGGAAACATGACAGATTACCAAGGTGTTCCCCTCTTCCCTCCACCATCGTCCTCTCTCTATATCTCGCCCATATCCCCCTGACAAAGCATTTATCACAGGCTTCCTCTATGCAACACAAACAGGTGCAGGTCACAGAGGGGCAGCAGATGGCACACTGGTCAATTGGACAGAGAGAAAGATTTTTTTTTTAATTTGCAAAAAAGACAGGGGGTGTTTTTTTTATATTTTGTCATTTTGAAATATGTGTGTTGTGTCACGCTTGAATAATCGACTTGTTGAACAGGCTGTTTAATTAACTTAAAGCACGACTGTGTGTGTTGCACAACAAGCCGCGAGACTCTGGGTGTCCAAGATTGCATTAGGATACACATAATTAAATATGAAGTAGAATAATGTAGCCCATACCGCGCACACGCAGGAAACACCACCCACGCTGATCTGCCTTCGCTCCCCACCTCCGCCCCCCGTAGTCTGAAGTTGTTCATATTCGTTAGTGCGGCTGAACGACCCACCACAGAAGGAGTTTGAACGTACGGACTGTAGGAGCTATGCGTGAAGACGGTAGAAGAATTATGCTCGGGAAGGAAAACTCTACCGCCGAACGATGACACAAGCCATCGTTCAAAAGCTGTACAAAAGACAGTGACTGTGAGAGGACACCTGGGGTACCTTGGGAACTTGAGTCGGACAGCTGGTGAAATCTGTGGGCGTTGTCTTATTTGGTTCTCGCGGACGGCTTTAGTGGGGGGGAAAAAGAAACAGTGACTTGGAGGTACGCACCTGCCGGCGCCAACGCACTTCGTGTGACTGGGAGGATGAAACTATCAGATAGAACGACTAGGAGCAGCAGTGCTCCCACACGTGCATTTAAGAAGGGAGAAATTCTGGGATATGCGGCATCGTAACTCCATCTCGCTATCCCCAAACGAGCCAGAGAGTCCAGAGCGCACCGGAGAAGACCCAAGAGCGCGGAGGTCTCAGCACTGCGCACACAGGAGAGGTAACCTGTCCCAAAAGCTTTGTCATTTGGAGTTTTAAGGCGGCATTTTATTGCGCCAAAAATAATTTCGTCTCCATCTAAGTTCATTTTTAGAGGACATAATAGGGGGAAAGGAGGGTTTATCACAACATATTTTTAACGACTTCTATGTACAGGGTAAGCGCTTTATAAATTCGTCGGACATAAAGTTGTAATCAGCGGTCACACTATGGCAGCGCTGAGGAAGAAATTTGGGGATGATTATCAAGTAGTGACTACTTCGTCCAGTGGCGGCGGGTTTAACCAGGCTGCCCCAGAGAAGAAAAAGAAGCGGCAGCGCTTTGTGGACAAAAACGGCCGCTGCAACGTCCAACATGGGAACTGGGAGACCAGTAGGTATCTTTCGGATCTCTTTACTACCTTGGTGGACCTCAAATGGCGCTGGAACCTCTTCATCTTCATCCTCACCTACACAGTAGCGTGGCTATTCATGGCCTCTATGTGGTGGCTCATCGCATTAATACGAGGAGATCTCAATCAGGCCCACGACGACAAATACACTCCCTGTGTTGCCAACGTCTACAACTTTCCCTCGGCCTTCTTGTTTTTCATTGAGACAGAAGCCACCATTGGTTATGGCTTCAGGTACATCACCGATAAATGTCCAGAGGGGATTATTCTCTTCCTTTTTCAGTCAATTTTGGGGTCGATTGTGGACGCGTTTTTGATTGGCTGTATGTTCATAAAGATGTCCCAGCCGAAGAAGCGGGCCGAGACACTGATGTTCAGCGAGCACGCAGCAATCTCCATGCGTGATGGCAAACTGACGCTCATGTTCCGAGTGGGCAATCTCAGGAATAGCCATATGGTGTCAGCTCAAATCCGCTGCAAACTGCTCAAAGTGAGTAGCCTACACGATCACCCCTGTGAAGATCTTTAAGTTATTTAGCCTTTCAATGATTGTCACTAATGATTGTCAGTTCCTGATTGCTAGCTGCAAATACCAGCCCCTGTTTGGATGGGCCTTCACAGACTCCTTTTTAAATGCCATTTACAAATGGATAAAGCTGGATTAAAAATAAGAAATGTCATCATGTTACAAAGACCAACAGTAATATGACAACAGCTAGACAAGCCTCAGTTTTGTTAGACTTATATTTGCTTTTAAAAATGCTAATTCCTCACTAATCAGGCCTAGTTGCAGGGCCTATTGTCAACAAGCAGTCACCACCAGACCAAGCTATAGAATTTAAATTGGTTTCTTAAAGACACATTTTTTTACAGTTGTGTTATGATGTGGTTCTTTGAACATCAGAAATTTCTCCTGTGTTCTCCCTCCCTTGCACTCTCCCTCCCTCCCTCTGTCTCTTTCTCTCTCACACAGTCTCGACAGACACCCGAGGGTGAGTTTCTCCCTCTGGATCAACTGGAGCTGGACGTCGGTTTCAGCACCGGGGCGGATCAGCTCTTCCTCGTTTCTCCCCTCACCATCTGCCACGTGATCGACTCCAAAAGCCCCTTCTATGACCTGTCCCTCCGCTCCATGCAGACGGAACAGTTCGAGATCGTCGTCATTTTAGAGGGAATAGTGGAGACAACGGGTGAGACAGTCGTCAGAAATCCCTTATACGGTTCTTATGAGGGAATGCAAATATGCTTTTGTCCTCTTGGGAATATGGATGATAACCTTCTGGCATCCTGAAAATGGTTGGAAGTATTAAAACTTGAATTACTGAAATGGAGACATTTTTCTCAGAAATAATGACTCAAATAAATTGATTCCTGAAGTGATGAACTGAAGGAATTGACAGTTAGCTACAGTGATTAAGTGGAAATTATTGACAGTGTAAGTCTTTGTTGAGTGGAAATTATATATTTTTTTTATTGGAGTAAAGATTACAAATACAAAAATATAATGATTGAGGTGTCATGGACATAGGTTTTATGTTATTGTTATAGGTCAGGGTGATATTTTAGAATCAGTATTAATCACCCCGAATTCAGCTAATTTTGAAGGTTTACTAAGCACACAAATAAATGCAATTTATAAAGATTAAAATGCAGTAAGAAAAAAGAATTGAGCAGAAATACACATGTTCTGTATGTTATGTGAACATGGCTAGTCTGAAATAGTGCTCTGTAATATCTGTGCTGGTGAGAGAGTGGAATATCTCTGATTCACAGGTCACAAAGTCACCAAGTCACTTGTCTGATGCTGTAGTCAGGTGCTGCCGTTATGTTACAGTATTATATTTATATGATTGGAGTGTTTTTGTTTAGATTCTATGTTCCTAATGTGACTAACAAGTAATACAATTATATCGTAAGATAAAATCATGAAAGGTTCCAATCAGCAAATTAAATAATTTTGGCCCAAAATGCTCGGTGGTGATGGTGCAATCAAAAAGGTTGTTTTGGTGCCAGAAAAATAATCACATTTGGATAACCATGCCTAAATTATGACTCACTAGGGATAGATTAACAATACTTTTTTGATTAATCACAATCGATTATTCTTTGTATTGTAAATATTACACAGTTCAATTTTTAAGTATTGAAGCTTAGAGGGCTTTTATCTTTCAGGAATTATGAGACTTTGACAAACTTGGTTTGCTACCATAGTTAAACAAACATATACCAATGTACCTATAGCAGATTAACTTAAACTAAATTTAGGCTACTAGGTAAAAATAGTAATCATAACAGTATTGAATGTTGAATGTCGTTAATACTTTAATTGTCCAGCAACTCAGGTTCAAACACAGACAAGATAAAGCACAGATAGACTGAGAACTACCGCAGGGCAACTCATATCTTTTGATTATTTCTTCTGACCTACGCAACATTTTCCTTCAGTACTGTGAAGTGGTGTCTCACCCTCTTTTTCTGGTGAGAGATACCCAGAAAGTAGGAGCCTAATTGTTTGCTGATTTGCATAGAGGCCTTGAGGCAGGGACTTATTAATATTTAGCACCCAGCGAATTGTGGTGATGTTGGCACTCATTTATAACAAATCCTCTAATGCATATTTCCTCCATGAGGGGAAATCCAGAACCATCCGTGATAATGGGTCGCCTCTGTCAGTGCTTTTGTACTTCACTGCTCACCGCTGATGCAGCTGTCTTGTCATAGGTCTGCTGGCCCGCGTTTTATGGTAATTTGTCTTTCGAGAGGTAGTTAATGGACCAAATTATCTATACCGATAAAACATTTGCACAAATATATATATTAAATATAAAAGATTAAGTTCTATGGATTTACTCATTTACAGTATTTATGAAGCCATCTGAAGCGAATGGAGATGATGTCAACAAACTGATCAACAAACCAGAGCACTTTCCTTTCCTGTAGGAGTGTACTGTAGGATCTTTTGCACTGTTTGTGCACCGCTGTGCCTATTTCAAGAACATGCCACAGGCAGGTTGGATAGAAAGACAGCCAGATTACTTTTCACCTATCCGAGCTCTTCTCAGATCAGGGAGAAAAAGAGAACACAATGTTTACACAACCAGGAGAGATGGAGTCATTTGGTATAGTTCTGTGCTGATTGTGTGGGATACCTCAGATGATTTAAATTTGGATAGCTGAAGTGTTTTGTTGATTTCTCCCTCTCTCTCTTTTTTTAATCTTTCCTGTTTGTTTTGTCATGCTGTTGACCTGCGAAGAGATAATTTCACCTGTCAGTCATAATTGACCTCTTTTCTGTTCTACCCCTCCCTCACACTCTGACACATTACTCATCACGCACACACACACACACACACACACACACATATGCACTTGCGCATTCATGCATATATCCATCTATCCATATATACATACATACATACATACATACATACATACATACATACATACAGTACATACATACATACATACACACACACACATACATACTGTACATACATACATACATACATACATACATACATACATACATACATACATACATACATACATACATACATACATACATACAAGTCTTTAGCTGTAAAGCACATAAAAATTGCAGACATAGTGAATGAAAAAGGTGCTGTCAAGCACACAGTGCCGTCTCAGATGCATAGAAAATAAATGAAAACATCAGGCAGAAAGGCACAATGTGTACACCCACACACAGACCCCATGAGGCTGTCACATACCACCCACAGTAAGGTCTTAACTGCTGAACTGGTACGACAGGGCAAAATTTGGCTGTTATACCCACCTCGGGAACGATGGTTGAATTTGTCAGTACAAAAAAAAGGCGAAGGGAAAAAAAAAACGGAATTATATACAGTTAGTCAGCACTCTCTTCTCCCCATTTTGAATCTGTTTCCATAGCAACTGAATCTCCCCCTCCTTGAGCACATTCGGTACAGTAAAGTCTGTGGCTGTCTGTTTGAGGTGCTTCAGCTAGCTCAGCTCGGAGAGGACTAAAACGACTTAAGCTCGTTTTTATCACAGGCTCTAATCAAATAGTAATTATAAGATATTAGGCTTGCCCTGAGCTGTGGCTAATTATGTTTGTGTGAGCATTTCGGTGTTTATGTGGGGGACGGTGTCTGTGTTTGTGGGTGTGACTGTATGTGTGTGTGTGTGTCAGCTCATGCGTATGTGTCTGTTTGTGTGTGGGTGTGTGTGTGTGTGTGTGTTATCGTGTCTTTGTGGGAATTTCCTCATCTTTTCGCTCTATCCTTTCTGGATGCTGTAGGCTGTACAAAGAACATATCCCTGTATATCCGAGCACATACAGTAACAGGGAGGAAGAGAGAGAGAGAGAGAGAGAGAGATAGAGAGAGAGATAGAGAGATAAAGAAAGAAAGAGGGAGGGAGTTATGCCACCAACACGTTTATAATGCGTCCCCAAGGACGAACCCTTTTCTGGTTTCAGGGTAAATGGTTTGGACAGGCAGTGTGCTGTTCTCAAGGATAAATGTGTGGCTGGTGTCCGCAGGGAGGTTATGTGTAGCACTGCGTGAATCTGAACTTCAACTGGTCTGTCAGCCCTCTCAAACAACCAGAGACACCCCCCCCCCCCCCAAATCCTCCCATCCTCCCATCCTCCAGTGTTGAAAATCTGAAAAGATAGATCTCCATGAGTCCCTAAAAACCTGCTGCTGAGCCCAAGCAAGACATCATATTGTACAGTTCCAGTTGATTGCCTGGACATGGATGAAGGTTTATCACAAACCAAATTGCATTCTCAGTGGGGGTGGAGTTTGGCATGTGAAATGCAATTGAATCCAGGATTTGGTTTGATCTTATTTGCGGCCATCTCATAGATCTGCATTACGGAATTTCACCTCCTCTTAGTTCAGTTAGAGAGGAGTTGTGTTTATGCCCTTCGTTTTTTTTTCGTTTGTATGCATCGATTTGTGTCTCAGACGTACTAGGAAAGACTTCCTGTCAAGGTGTTTTAGGCAACATTGGAGTGCTTTGGGCGCGCTTGGAGCCTAATGGGTAATTGACTGGTAGAATGTCAGAGATCCTCCAGAGGCCTCTGGCAGGTAATCAGCACAGGTGTGGGTACATTCTATCAGGGACCGGAAGCAATGTGGGGGGAAGGAGGGGGCTCCTTGTCTCTGAGTTACAATCCTGCAGGGAAGGTATGCGGTAGGAGAGGGTGGGTTTCCTGCCCGGTTGTCAATTACAGTTCAAGAGGGCGGCTCCAGGGCACACTGCCCTATGTGAGTTAGAAATTGATGGAAAGAGAAAGAGAGAGAAAGAAAGAGAGATAGAGGGAAAGAGGGCAGGACAGATAAAGGGAGGGCAGGCAGCTAAAGGGAGGGCAGGCAGGCAAGAGAAACTGAGGGCAAAAAACACTAATGATCAAATGGTAAAAGCTATTTATGTGAGAAGGAGAGAGGGGGGGGGGGGTGTAAAAAGAGAATAAAGTCCAGATGGAAAAAGAGACATTAAAATGAGATTAGGTACGGGGGGAACTGTGCGTGCTGGAGAGAGAGGGTTACAGAGATGGACTGGTTCGAGTCAGAATGAAGGGCAGATGAGGAGAGGAATGGGTCCAGAAATAGCAATGCAGAGTGGCAGATGAAGACAGGGAGATATGGAGAGATATGGAGGATAAGAGAAAGAGGAGGACAGTTTGAGAGAGAGACTGATGAAAAGAGAGGAGGGGAGGGGATGGGGGCAAGGATGAAATACAGGCTTAATAAGATGTGGATGCAATGTTTAAGGCAAGACGTCAGGGAAGCGCAGGGTACAGGTTGAATGAAGAGAACCAGAGGTGAGAAAGCAACACGCAGAGACAATGATGCTGGGAGAGATGGAGAGATGGAGAGTGATGACAGAAGCAGGTCAGTAAGAGCACCTCTGCGCTAACCAAACAGAGCACTTGATGACGGTCACCATAGAAACTGATTATCCCTCTCAGATGTATAAATTGTTCATATAACAGGCAGCTGTAGGTGTATAGTGAGACCCCTATTTTCTCTCTCTCTCTTTCTCTCTCTCTATCTCTCTCTCTCTTTCTGTCTGTTTTTTTTTCTCTCTCTCTGTCTGTCTTTCTCTTTCTCTCTCTCTCTCCCCCCCCCCCCCTCTCCCTAATACGCACAAATGTTTTTCCTCAAACACGGTAATAAGATTTGTTGTGGTGAGTGAATATGAAATGATTATATAACTTGA
>NC_045167.1:15969136-16191636 GCF_900700415.2 Clupea harengus | reverse complement strand
ATGCTATGAAACAGAGAGTTCATGCAGACTTGCAAGGACGTGCAAGGATTCATGAATAATTAAGAGGTTGGTGACCACTATGTAAGGGACTCCGTTAACACAAATTCCACAAATGTCTGGTACTAAAAAGAGCGTCTTAATATAATGTTTGTTGTTTGTGTATTGAATGTTTGATTTATGATTATAAATATATTTTAAGAAATGTTACGGTGATGTTTTTTTTTGTATTTCCTGTCTATCCAGTCTCTAGTCTGTCCAGAGAGTAAGATCCACACATCCTAAATAGGGGACTACAAGACACTCTTGTCACTTGCCTAGTAATGCTATTCATTCATGTGTTTGGTTGCGCCTTGTTTTTTCCTCGTTTCAGGCATGACTTGCCAGGCCCGGACTTCGTACACAGAGGACGAGGTCCTGTGGGGCCATCGCTTCTACCCCGTCATCTCCCTGGAGGAGGGCTTCTTCAAGGTGGACTACTCACAGTTCCACGGTACCTTTGAGGTGAACACACCCCCCCACAGCGTCAAGGAGCAGGAGGAGAGCCTTCTGCTGTCCTCCCCGCTGACTGCGCCCTCCCTCTGCCACAGCACGGGTGGAGGAGGTGGTGGAGGAGGTGGGGGAGGTGGGGGCGAGGCTGGCAGCATCACGCTGGAGGGCTCCGACCAGCAGGGGGAGTCGGAGAGTGGTTCCATCAACCCCCCGGCACCCATCGCCACCAGCAACACCAAGCTGCCCGCTAAGCTGCAGAGGCTAACGGGGCGGGACGGCAGCGGCGCGTTGTGTGCGGAGGGAATGCCCCGGAAGCTGCTGCGCATGAGGTCGGAGATCACGTACAACCTGGGCGAGCTGCCCGCCAAGCTCCAGCGGATCAGCTCCGCGCCGGGCGTGGCCGAGGAGCGCCTGCACGCGCTCAGCTCGCCGCTGGCCGAGGAGAGACCCACCCCTAAGATGGGGCGGTCGGTAGGGGGCAACGCCATGAGCCAGTCAGTGTCGGACCTGCCCCCGAAGCTGCAGAGAATGGCCGGGGGAGGAGGTATGGGTGGACGGCTAGATGGCAACCTGCCGCCCAAATTACGGAAGATGAACTCTGAGCGGTTCACAGGTTTAAGCCTGAAATGAACAATCTCCTGCAGTAGTCTCACGGAGCTGGGTGTGTTACAGCACACACCAAGGGACAACTGCTTTGGAATTTGGCTTGAATGTGTATGAGAATGATTAGATGGTTAATGACGGTAATGATGGTTTGAAGTCTCTAAACCAATCCAACGCCTCGTGAAATCATAGCTCAAAGTATTTGCATTGATTCAGACACAAATTTTAAATGCTGAATGGTGCGTTTGTGAAGTTTTGTGTGAGTTTCTAGAAGGCAAGCCGGTTCTCAACCTTGTCTTCTCTCGAGTTTGCCCCAGCCAACACCAAAATTGATCCCTAGATTCGTACTCTTGTTGTGAGGCACAGAAGTGACACCTGGCTCCGTGAGACTACTCTTGTTTGAACCCAAACCTGTCAACATCCTTCCTGCAATCAGTAATGTCCTGATCAAGTCGTCTTTTATGAAAGCGAACAATAACGTTACCACAGAATTTATAATCATCACAGAATTTATTAACAAATAACCTTTTAGAAACTCATTTTAAACAGACTGGCATGTTTGATCACATAGAGCATGTAAATTATACGTATAACATACTTGTGTTATAAATCTCATTAGAGGAAATATCCTAAATCAGTCACATAACTTCAACTAAAACTTAAAAGGTTTTATTCCATTCATAAGGGCACATATATTATGTTTGTGTTTGAAAAATATTTAGTCACCTGTTGTAATTTTCATGCATGTGTAATAATGTACTATTTAAAGATAACAGCTCATACAGACTCAAACAATAAGCCTTAACTTTGTCAAGTGGGTACAATATCCTGTTCATTCAAAGGTGTTCTTAGGTCTGTTTGTGTTTGACAGCTCCACTGAGTCGCAGGGTCTGTCTGTTTGGGTTGATTTGTGTTAACTCAGTTGGTGGGAAATTGAGGAGAGATCATCTATTTACTGATGTATGTAAAACATAATCTTATCAGTTACAGCTCTTTCCAGCATATGTGTTTTGAAAGACGGAAGCAATAACCCCTGAGCTATGTTAAGAGGAGCCTTTTAGTGTTATTTAGCATTTCTTGTAATACCTCTCTGAGATGCTTTTGACGAGCTGCTGCAACTTATATATGAATAAATTCTGACTGAAATCACAAGGCACAAAACCTGAACTATGTGGCTCTAATAACTGTAATCCTGGGTCAGCAAAGTTTCACTTATTCTACATACTCGTGTTATGACACAAACAATAATCTTTATAATAGCGTTATAGCTCTGGTATACATGTGTAATAAATACAAAAAGTTTTTCCCTGTCTATGGCATATCACAGAAACTACTCTGTCGGTTGCTGTCTGTACTGGATGTGCTCATCAGTATTGGTCGAGGTCTTCCTTCTCAGAAATAAAAGTTGTGTGATTTGATTCTGCTCTGAACTCTGCCATGTGGATGATTGACAGGTTTGCTGGCTGGGGGCTTCTGTGGAGCCGAGACGGAGATCAGGGGGGTTATTTGTGCCAGGATCTCTCTTCGGCTCTGATGCTGCTGTACGGCTCAATCTGCCACAAGTTACTGTGGCTGGGCTGTTTGTGCATGCTGACGCTCAGTGAGATGATGGTGTGAAATGAGAGGAAGCACGTTTTGAAAAAGACTCGGCTCATGAATCTGAAACTTGGAACAAAATGTATCTAAATGCTTATGACCAACATAAAGTCTGAATAACACTGAATCACTGAATAATCATTACTCAAATCAACTGAATATATATGTAATATAATAATCATGGCATTACGATAGTGCTGCTTTTGCTGTTGCCACTGTTGTTGCTTGCATCCCATCTACTGTAAATGAATGGTATGTAAACTATATATTTTTGGCCTTGATGCTCTCTGTTTCTTTAAATCCCTCGTGTGAACATTTTGACTTTCAGATGATCTCTCATCAGCCTTGGATTGATTTTTATTTCAATTAATCACCATCAGACCTCTTCACTATGCATAATTTAAACATGAACATCTTAAACATTCATTTTAATGGCCAAAGACAGATTTGAAAGATACTGAAATTGAGAACTGCCAATCTGTTCCCCAGAACAATAAGAGTTGCATAAGACCCATTCATTAAAGCAGACCGAATATTACTTTTCCGGTTTTTCCCTTTCCTGTAGTGTGTTATATAGTTTTTTGTGCATGTTAACGGTCTGCAAAGTTACAAAATGCCGAAGTACACACAAGAGGGAGTAACTCTGCCATCAGTGTTGTGCATGAACGCGTTCAAAAGAACGCGTTCATTGAACACGTTCATTTTTATGAGAACGATGAACTGAACGCAACTTCATGACAAATAATGAATTTGAACGGTGAACACGTTCATATTATCTGAGGTCCAGCGCCACTGAGGTCTAGCTAAAACATTACGGAATGTTTTCCTTCTGCTGAGGAAAGACGCTGTCTACATCGAATGCTTGTACCATGTCGTTGCTCAGTACCTGTTAAAAAGGCCATAGTAATTATTTGTTAAATTGCCCAGACAGACCATGTTTCGGTAAATGACCATATTTGGTAATTGCGTTGGTCATGTGACTCCACTTCTCACGGTGCAATGTTTTGATATCGCTTCATGGCATATTTAGATGGAGTAGCAGTTAACTTCGGGCATATTTTCACATAATTGAACGTTGCACTTTGTTGAAGTTGTGTGCGTCCATGTATACGTGAGTTTGACTTTGTAGCCTACCTTGTCATGTGTTTGTTATAGTTTAGCTTTGTCATCATTGTTACGAGCACTGTCACTTAATTGATCTAGCATGATGCACTGTTCGTGAACTCGCTTAGCATAAGCTGCTAATGTACAAATACGAGTGTTACAGGGTTTACCTATGCTAACATTTGAGTGGTCTTTCATTTAGTGTACATGCCCTTGTTGATCTAAGATTAAGCCAGTAGCATATCATTGCTGAAGAGCAAGTTATTATTATTAGTTCCCTGTATAATTCATTATTTAAATGGTACTACATACTAATTTAAAAAAAAATTAAAATGAACTGAACTATGAACTAGTTCAGAATTTAAATGGTGAAATATGAACGTGAACGATTCATGTTTACTTGTATGAACTGAACTTTGAACTAGTTCATGAGAGGTGTGAACGTATGGGGCGCCGTTTGTAAAATGTTGCACGTTCGAAAATCCTGCTCAGTTTTTCTACATTTAGCATTTTCATATGGAACAAAAAGCACGACAATATTCGAATGTCACTTTTTCAAGCATTTAGAGAGAAATTCATGTAAATTCATGCGATAACTTTTCCAAGGATATTTTTTGGCAGTAACACAAAGTTGTTAAATAATATAAATATTTCATCTAAATGTTAATGTTAAATGTTAAATGTAAATGTTAAATATAAATGTAAATGTTAAATGTAAATGTCAATGTTAAATATAAACGTAAATGTTCGATGTTATATATAAATGTTAAATATAAGTGTTAAATGTAAATGTTAAATGTAAATACAAATATCAAATGCTAAATGTAAATGTTAAATGTAAATGTTAAATGTAAATGTAAATGTAAATGTTAAATGTAAATGTAAATGTTCAGTCTACATGTCAGACTTGACGACAGAACATTAGAATATTTACGGTAATTCATAGCTTTCAGTAACACTACCAGGGATACCTTGCGGGCAAAATGTGTCGACCAACAGTGGACATCGTCGAGCAGTGCAACCTACTCAATTACGATCGCCATCAAACACAGATCATACCACAATAGCCAGACAGAGATATCTAGAAAAAAATTACATTTTGGGAACCTGTGATCCCTTTACTGCACCCGCTGATATTTGTATTTCTGTAACGTCGTAGAAGTCCCTGCCTGAGCTCCAGTTTGGAGATATTTACATATATCTAATAGAAAATCCGTCCCCCTACACACCTCAAAAACTGAAAGCCTACCAAAAGCACAGATAGTAATTTAATTTTCAGAAGGGGATGGGTTAATAACGATGTCGTCTGGAAGGTGAAAACTAATAAACATCTTCATTATCAGAGCAAAGATGATTGCCATTTAATAGCTAGCTACCAGCTAGCGAGCTACATGCTGTTAGCTAGCAACCTTTAGCCTACCCAACACTGTTCTTTATCATTTTACACAATTTCCTGGTTAACACAAGTACAACCACCTGGTCTGGCGAATGACAACTGAAATTATCTTCCCAAGTATTTTCTACTGGCATTGTAGTATTACCAGTTGGATGACAAAATACAGTAGCCTAGCCTAGTTGCTTAGGTACTTGTCGCAATCTCAGAGCAGAAACCGGGTAATCCAATTTTAATCGTGTTGATGCTTTGTTTCTTGACTTTATTTCTTGATCTATTCCCGTTTTAGGTAGTTATTCTGATGAATGAGGCGACCAAAACAGGGTTAATGCTTTTATTGCAAGCTCCAAAAAGAAGGCTAGTTTACTGCCCGCCTGAGAAAAGTTGACCCAGAAGACGTCTACAATCAGCTGGAAACAGCCGGGCTTGTCTCCTCGCCGATTTGAACAGCCAACCGAGCAACAACTGTCTGGCATTTTACTACCTATGTCAGACAATTTTAAAGCGGATATATTAAATAATCTTGAATGAAAGATGGTCAGTTCCAGTATAAATTCCAGTGGTAGACAGCTGTGGAGTGTATTTTCTTGCCCGCAAGCTGGTAATTCTGACGTGACGTGAAAACTATGAAAGCCAATTACCGTAAATATTGTAAGGTTCAGTCTTCAAATCTGACATGTAGACTGAACATTTAACATTTACATTTAACATTTACATTTACATTTAACATTTAACATTTACATTTAACATTTAACATTTACATTTAGCATTTACATTTAACATTTACATTTAACATTTATATATAACATTGAACATTTACGTTTATATTTAACATTTACATTTACATTTATATTTAACATTTACATTTAGATGAAACATTTATATTATTCAACAACTTTGTGTTACTGCCAAAAAATATCCTTGGAAAAGTTATCGCATGAATTTACATGAATTTCTCTGAAAAAGTGACATTCGAATATTGTCGTGCTTTTTGTTCCATATGAAAATGCTAAATGTAGTAAAACTGAGCAGGATTTTCGAACGTGCAACATTTTACAAACGGCGCCCCATATGAACGTGCACAACACTGTCTGCCATATAAACCACTTTTCTCAGCAGCCTGAAACACCTTGTTGGAATTCCAGCCATTTCCTCTGTTACATGATGATGCAATCTCCTAATTGCCCATTGACGATATTATTGCCCTCGGAGCTGACCAATCAGAGCACGCTGGGCCTTAAAACCAGGAGCTCCAACAAAGCATTTCAAAGGGTGAACAGAGTTGTTCAGTATGACAAAAATAATGTATTTTTGGATCATTGTAAATCTATTCTAGTAGACCCCAAAACTAAAAATTACGAACATTATAAATGAGCATAAGATGTCCTCTTTAAAATAATTTCTGAACATTTAATCTACACACTCGGAGAATCCAGCTTCCAAAATCACCGTGTTAGTTGGGTATATGAGTCGACCAAACAACCAAAGTATTCTGTGTCAATAGAATGACATTACATAGTTAGTGCTTTAATTAATCAAAAGCATGTTACTCCATCCTAAATGCCTCTGTGTCCTTAATGAGCCATCTTATACCAAGAAAACAGCATTTTGTAACCAAGCAACAGCAGGGAATGAAAGTTTAAAATATTAATGACATAAGTATTAAATATTGTAGTATAATGGCTTTTTAATTTTTTATTTTGCACTGCATTAAGTGTACATAGATACTATTGTCAACTGTGAGTTATGTCATCAGCAGGTACCAGCATGGTCACCCAAATTGAAAAACACAAACAATGTGAGAAATGTTTTAATTAGTCACCCAGTAATGACAAATACATTTCATATGTTTCATTGCATTACTGAGTGCATTAGTCCATTAGTGCATCGGTCCATTAGATCACTGCTGTAGGCAATGTTTTGAGACAGTTTCCCTGAGGGAAGACAATGAAGACTCATGACCTGTGTAAGTCGTGTATGAGCCCTCAATGACACAATTATATTTAATTGTGCTCTCTCTCTCTCTCCCTCTCTCTCTCTCTCTCTCTCTCTCTCTCTCTCTCTCTCTCTCTCTCTCTCTCTCTCCCTCTCTCTCTCTCTCTCTGAGCACTGAATAATACTATTCCTGCCAGATCAGCATGCTTGGCAGCTATGCCTCATTCCGATCATTGTATTTAATGAGTCCAGCAGTGAGAATCCCTTGAGACGCATTAACACGTTAATTCTCCACAGGACTCCAACGTCCTGAACTTTTAACAGCAGGAGGCTAATTAGATTGGAGATGTGGGTGTGTGTGTGTGTGGGTGCTTGAGTGTGTGTGTGTGTGTGTGTGTGTGTGTGTGTGTGTGTGAGTGTGTGTGTGTGTGTGTGTGTGCTCGAGTGTGTGTATGTGTGTCTGTAAATGTAAGCATACACTGCCACCAACCTCGAGGACGAGCACTCTTATGTGAAAATCTGACCATGCTTCTCTCTGACTGCGCAAAAAGGAAGGAGAGAAATACAAGCAATATTTGACAGAAAATATATATATTTTCTTTTTTTACATAGCAATCTGTGTAATAACAACAATTACTATGTACTGTATGATAACAATAACAGCAAGAATAGTAATTACTGCAATCAAATCATAGTATCATAGCTGCCATCATCACAGCCTCTTAACAGTGTTGGCAAGTAGGTGCAATCAATTTTAATTTAATCCAAAATGGAACACGTTCAAAAGAACATCTTACATAATTTCATCAATTTCATACCTCATGCCCTAATTGTATTTGTGCCAAGTTAATGCATCCTTAATGAGACAATAATTAATACATAATTTACTGTTTGCACATTTCACAATTGAATTTTCAATTTGAATAAATACCAAGTATTTAAAGTGTCTGAGTGTTGCTCCAAAGCAGCAAAGTATTTTGAAATACTTAATGAGTCAACGGATTTATTTATTAAGACAAAAATAATCCCCGATAGATCTCTCAGTTGAACAGCAGCTGTGTGCACTTCAAACTGTTCAATTAGAATGTGGTATCAAAAGGACTTACTGATGCAGAGGAGGCAGACGGTCGACAGATCAACGGTGTACAGTTAATAAACTGTGAACTGACAGAGTGACACAACACTTGGGCCAAAAGACACATCATGCCACTCACACAAATAGGTTTTGACAGCTGAAGCCCTCACACAAGTCCACCTCTTCCTGCAAAACAAGAAACAGAGGCTGTAGTGAAAACAGAAGCACATCAATGGTAGAACACAGGTTTGGGGACAGAGGAACAGAGAAAACCACAAGTCCAAACCTCCATCATGTGGTTTGGCAATAATACAGGGTTTTGATTATTCAGACTTTCAATGACCACTTTGACGAAACACTGGAGCATCTGGACATGAAAGCTAGATTAATGATCAAAGTGTGCTCATCTGCAAATTAAGTTTTTGCCAGCTGGCAGGTGCTTCACAACACAAGGCCAAGACGATCCAGGAAGGCTTCCCAGGACTTGACATTGAAATTCTGATTTTGGTCACCATCAAAACCGGATCTGGACCCACTCAGATTGGATTGAGCAAGCTATTTGGGTGAAAGATCTGGTAGCTACCACACCAATGCCGTGGTCACAAGCGAGCTTTGGAAACAGCACTGACCAAGTTTCTACTTGGATGCATTCTACACATTGTTTAGTCCTTCACACCCAGTAAGGTGAAACACAAAATGAGCCCCAACAATGGGCCAGGAACTGTGGCAAAGGAAGGCCAGGCTTATGTGAGATAGTGGAATGTACCTGGTACAAAGGCTGCAACTACTGCCACAGTTTATTGGATTGGAAGTGAAGTGGCTGGAAACACTGAAACGAGACAAAACAATTAGGCATTCCTACAGAAGTCGCCTTAAGGCACTCTGCAAAAAACAAATCCCAGTTCCATCAGTTCCGGGCCTGTTGGTAAACCTTGAATCTCACAAATCCATTCGACTCACTTTTGAACTCTCACTGTAGCATTATCAAGGAACTACTACTGGTCATGGTCAAGCATTTTAACTTCTTTCATATTCAGCCTATCAAGTCCTCATGTCGAACTCAGCAATGAGACTGCTGGATGCGGATTCTGTCATCTACAATTTGATGCATCAGACATCAGGCTCAGAAAAGTCTACCCGTGGAAACCTCGAGCCCAGTGTTGCCAGGTCCGCGGTTTTCCCGCGGAATTGGGCTACTTTTGAAGTGTTGCCGCGGGTTGAATTTTTTGTCCGCTGGTTCGGGTAGACCTATTTTGCATGCAAATTAGATGAATATCTTTAAATAAAAATCCATATTTTAAATTAAATCATTTATTTACACCCAAATCCTACCAAACTGACTTAAGACCAGCATGTGCACAACATGGGACACGCCCACATACACACACGCACTGTGCGTATTATTAATGATAATATACTGTATCTAATTACACAAGGCCATTTTAGGACCTTGGTGAAAGAACTGTTTAGGGAAAACTGCTTTTAATGCTGGCATACTAAACATTTGGTGTTACTTTGTAGATATTACAATTTATTTGGCAATGATAGCAATGCTGTTGGACTTTAAAAGCAGTGTATATGGTTAGGCAGGGGCATATTTTGAGTTCTGATATTGGGCTGGTTTTTGGGCTGGTTGTATTGGCCATTGGGCTGGTTTTGGGCTGGTTTTGATTGGCCATTGGGCTGGTTTTGTCACACAGACCTGGCAACCCTGCTCGAGCCTGAAGCTAAGACTGGGTTGTTAGAGAAACAGCGAGTGATACGGCTGCGCCATGAATGTTTCAGCAGACGGGTTTCAGCAGACGGCGACTGCGATACTACACAGAAATAGAAACAACAACGGCGGAGTTTGGCCAGGCACTAAGCGCGAGAGGGTACCGTACCGGGGTGGTTGCTAGGCAACGCCAGTGTCTGCTCCAGAGTGAAAGAGCGTGCGCCCAACCTCTCGCACTGAAATCGGAATAAACATGATAGGCCTATTAAAGTAAGTGATCAGTGAGAAACCTGTCTCTCTCTCTCTCTCCAGCCGTAACAGCTGCCCGCAAAATAGTTTCATAGTGAGATGAATCAGGCAACACAAATTACACTATTATTGCAAATATCAGGAAACACTGTTGCAAACTGTTGTTGTGGCAAGGTCGATGAGTCGCACTTCAAACATGGGTTTTATTAATCCCATTTCATGTTAATTAGGGTTCAGGGAGAACCAGGAAGAACGTAGACAAAATTAGATGCTGATGGAAAATGCAAAATCTGGTGGATTATATTTAGAACTTTTTTGGGTCGTAAACCAGGTGTTAGTAGTCTCCATTTAAAACTATGGGCTACAAGACATCTGTATTGTTTAACCATGTATGGTTTTCATCCTGTTGTGGCAGGATGCTGGTCTATTGTAAAACATTTTTTTTTTACTGATTTAAGGCTACTAGCCTATTCCATCTAGCCTCTATCGCCCTCTGCTGTAATCATAGAAAGATGACCCCATCGGCATTACGAGGGTTTTAACAAACCTGTGGTTTAAAATATTAGCCTACGACGTGTCAGCCATATTCCTATCGCTTCCGTGACCAAAATAGACCATTCACATTTATTCTCCGTAGACCACAAAAATCAAAACAATACATGGTCACAGCAAGTTTAATTCACACATTGAAAACCAAAACTGAAAAGATATATTCTCTCACTATACAGAAAGTACATGTGTATTGCGCACATATTACAATATCTGTTCAGAGAAAAAAATATAAGTAAAAATGTAAACATCTTGAATACATAAAAATACCTTTAACACATAAAAAGTACTCATAAAAGCTTGTTAGACTATCAGACGCTTCATGTGATGTTGATAACAATACATTCAATGAATACAAGGGAATTTTAAAGGATTTATCTGAGTTGTCCTCCATTTATTATAACGTGTGTTGGCAAAAAGCAGCTTTAACTACCTTATACCCTTAAAACCCCTCAAGTTGTTTTGAGAAAATTACCCAAAATTTGGCCTCCAGAATCCCTGAGGGAGGAAAATTGCCATCAGTCTTCATTTTCCTGATCTTGATAGCAGGATAGGTAGAGGCTGAAAGCATGCACAGGGAAAGTTGATGCCAATGCATGTTTTGGCTGTTTTGAGTGGGACTCCAGGAGATGCTGTTGTACTTAGAGGGTCCATGAGGGGGGGGGGGGGATCTGACAAATATCTGTGCCACCCACTAGCCACACAGTTCTACAGCAACCAAAAGCATGTTAACGACACCATCAGTCACAAACCACGACCATTTTTTTATCGACATAGAACAAAACTGAGGGCAAATTACCTTCTCCACCAAATTCGCAAAACATTCCACATTTTTTTGTTTGTTTTAAATATTCTCACATTTTCCACCAATAACCACACGTTTTCACTCGTCGATAAAAACCATATGTGCAGACCACTAACCTATTCATATACTCATAAATATGCATGTTTTATTTCTAAAAATTCCAAGGTTGTCCACCATTTCCTATGAACAAAAACAAAACGGTACTACTATACTGAAGGGGAGTCTTTATTGCTTTGTGTGTGTATATATATATATATATACCTATATACTTCATGTGACAAGAAAAGACACTGTACGACCAACGAGGAAATTATCTTAAAAAGAAAAGTTACCAGACAGACCCTTGACACTCTGTAACATGATCCCTGAATACTGTGTGTGCTGTAACCAACGGTCTTCTCTCTGTGGCTGTGATTGGGCTGATCTACTGAGGCAAGATGGGGTTTGCAATTTTATGCTTGGTCCATCGGGGGCGCTGGTGAGCTGTGGTACGGCTGAAGGTCGGTGGGGATCCCGCAGTGGCTCAGCAGTAGGGGAGAGGGATGCTTGAGGGAGGCTAAGGAAAAGAAAGCGTCCTGAGGCGGGGAGGTGGAGGTGTAGGTGTAGGCAGAGGAGGAGGAGATGAAGAGGATGTCGGAGGGGTTAAGGGCGGCGGTCAGGCTGCTCTGGGGTAGCGCAGAGAGGGGCGACGTGGGCTGGCAGGGACCTGGGGGCAGGGGGGCCGGCGGGGTGGAGAGGGCAGTGGACAGCAGTAGGGTCTCCGAGCCAACCAGGCTGTGAAAGGGAGGCGCGTCAGTGAGGCTCAGAGGCAGGCCGCTCCAAGGGACAGAGCTGGGGTCCTGGAGCCTGTGCAAGTCAATGTGACAGGCGGCACCACTGCTGCTGCTGCTGCTGCTGCTGCTGCTCCCGTCAGCGGCAAGGTGTGGGGGATGCCTGCGGATAAAGGTGCCATCGGAGAGGACTGTGGAGTTGGGCACTGAGGACGGGGGCGTGAGGGGGGGCTGAGGCGAGAGTGGCGACGGGGGAAAGCCATCGTCCGTAGGGTGGAGAAGGGTGGGGTCCAGCTCCAGGCTGGAGAAGGTGTCTGCGGAGAGGCGCGAGCTCAGGAGGTCCACCACACCACCCGGCAGGGACCGGGACTCCACGCCCTCCGGGTGGCCCAGATCGCCCATGCCACTCAGGCACGCAAGGGATTCTGGGTAGGAGCCCATGGCCTGTAGCACGCGCACCAGCTCATCTGCCTCTTCTGAAGTGGGTAGAAGCTCGCTGGTCTTACCTGCAGCTGTGCATAAACACAGCCAGTCACAAAATTATTTGTTATTGTTTAGTGACACTGCACCAAGGATGGACAAGCAACAGAATACAGACCAATAGGAAATGAATACATAAAAAGAACTAACCCGAAGTAAAGACAAGAGAGATTAAGATTAACATAAGGTCATAGGAAAGAGAAGAGTAATTAACTGCACCTTCAAACAAGTCAAAGTCTTGCATATCATCTGGTAGCCTTGGAAGAACATCGGAGAAGTCTTCCTGGTTGAGCTCCAATTCATGTGAAATGTCATGGATATCATTGTGAATGTCATCAGGGAATTCATCAGTGCTTAGGTCTGGGGTCAAAGGGCTTCTAATATAAAAAAAATGACAGATGATTACAAACCATACATGCTGAAGTATATACATGCAATATCATCTTCCAATGTCATCAAGGTTCTATGCATGCAAGGTAGAAACAAAGATAAAGAAGGTAATAGGCTCAAAATGGAAAGGACCGTCCCTGAGACCAAACTCAAACTCACCTGATGCTAGAGGACTGTGAGGGGACACTAAGTGCAGAGGGCATCCCCAGGTTGCCCTGGGGCAGTGCAGGGGGGATGGGCTTCTGGGGCCGCCGTGGCCCTCTCTTGCCCTTCTTCTTGTGCTTCTTGGTGAGGGCGGCTGCCTTGGGCTTCCGCAGGGGCTTCCTCTGCTGTTGCTGCTGCTGCTGCTGATGGTACATGCGGCGACTCACATCCCCACGCAGGAAATTATCCTGAGCAGAAGCAGAGGCAGGACAGATGGGCATGAGTTAAGAAATGCATCACCTTTATGGTGGATGAACAACCAGGATGAGGGTAGAAGTAATGGGCAATATAGTGAGGTAGGGGGGCAATGAAAAGACATCATAGACCCAAACTTCGACGAAATAAATGAGCACAGCATCTCTACAGTGACTAACCCAGTTTAAGTGTTTACCTTCTGAATTTGTTTATGTAGAATATGAATCATCGTGTTTATCATCATTTCCTTTAATGTCAAATAAAGCATAGAGGGAACGAGATGGGAGTGTGGGCATGGGTGAAATCTGAATTTTGAAGGACAACCTCCATTCAGAAAGCAGTTTTATTGAGGGCAAGGTTTCAAGTCCATCTGAGAAACTGGGACATAATGTGCTCAAACACACTGAAACGCTAAGTGCTAGTATGCATCATGCTTTAGACCCCCTCATTAGGGGCTTATGGAGATCAGATGAAGAATTCAGCTCACCATTTTCTTGGCATGTTCATCGCAGAGTGGTGTCTGGTGCGTGATGTCAAAGACAGGAACGGAACATTGCGCTCCGTCTGCGAAGCGCGCGGTACAGCTATTGAAGAGCTGCTGGGAGCCATTTGACAGAATGTCTGTAGGGGTTGAAGGTCAAGGAGAATGCAAGGGGCACACAAACACACAGCACTGCAATGTCTATATGCTACTTTATATACTATTATTATATGCATGGCTCGGCGCCTGTGAACCCTATCACACATCAAGACTGAGACATTAATGTCAGGCTGGTCATTATTTTAGTTTGGGGATCAAGCTCTACATCCTACTGATATTTCTTAATTAGGCTGATGCCTTTTTACCCACATGGGCACCCGGGACCTGTATCACCATCATGCACTCGGCTCTGCTGTTTCTGGACCAGGTGAAAGGATACGCTGGAAACAGTGTTGTGTAAAGGGCAGAGCCCCGTTCCGACACAGCTCGCCCTTGGTGCCGCCAGAACAGAGTCCTGCTTTAGAGTTCTGTTTCCATGACAGCCTGGTACTGGAGAGACAATAGTTAACAGCAATCAGAGGTGCAACATACACAACATGCACCTTGCACGAGGCACACAAGTTGATTAGTATGTATTGATCGGAACTGAGTAGTATGTAAGAGGTGTGTAATTGAACTTTAGAAGGAGGCCACTGGCATTTATGACTTATCTGAATGATGCGGACGTAGATGTGCGTCTCTTTGAAATTACATCACTGAGTGAATGAGTGTGTCTGTGTGTGTCTGTATCCATGTGTGTGTGTGTGTGTGTGTGTGTGTGAGTGAGTGACATTTACCTTGAGGCCTTTGTGTTCGCCGTCTGCAAGAACCCGGCCGTCTCGGTGGGGTCCCGGTTGGCTGCCTGGACCAGCGCCTCCCGCAGGACCCGCTGGGACTTCCTGTGGCGCCGCAGGGCGCTGTCCTCCCGGCGCAGGTGCGTGTACTTCTGCTGCAGGTAAGAGGCCAGACCCGCCACACGCTGACTGCGAGAGCTACAACCCTGAGCACTGAGGGGGGGGGGGGGGGGGACGGACAATTAAAAACACAGTCAGTATAAACTAATCGGAATATAACACTAGCCCTGTGCTTAGGGAGCTGAGAAGGGTTATTGAGCACATACAGCTCGATACCTCATTTCACGGACATTTGACAAGGACATTCTTGCAAACATTCAATAGGTCACACAAGACACGCACCAAAATGCAATGTTGTGTAGAAATGTGAGGAGCAAAGCCAACTATTTTTTAATTAGTATTAATTTATTCAGCAAGTATTTATTTTTCAGAGAGAGTGCATTAGTAATGTTTACATCCATGTTTATTATGACACAAAAAAAACCCTCTGTTGTTCAGGCTTGAGGGGTTAGTAAGAGGCCAGAGCAGTTTTAGAGCTGGCTGACATACCTCTCTTCTGAGTGTCTCGCCTGAAGCCTCCAGTACTGATAGGATGCAACTCTGGCCACCTCCTCATCGTCATCCTCAGCAGCGCTGTCCTCAGACCAGTCTAGACCTGTTGCGAAACATTTAGTCCTATTAGATTCAGCCTCCTTAATACTGACAACACAGGCTGTTACATCCAAGAAAATCAGCCTGTCCCCTAGTAGCAATGGGGAGTTTAGAGCCTCTGAGCCCAAACCTAGTGGAGGAGAGGAAGGTGCATGAATGGCAGACCACAAATATAATTATAGTTATAATCACAAAATCCACAATCAAAGGTATTCTCATGTCTCCTTGTCCATATGAATTATTACATCTGCATATGAGGTGCTGTTTGTTTGTCTGTTTGTCAGCAGGAATACGGAAAAACCACCAGCCCGATTTTCATGAAATTTGGTGATAGGGTGTACCATGGGCCAAGGAAGGACCTGTTCAATTTTAGATCAGATCCGGATTGAGAGGCCATACACTCATTATTTTCTACTTTTGTAAACATTGGAAGATACGGCATTTGGCCTTGACGGAGGTCTTTGCTCTCCGAGTCCCCTTTATAGTTTTGAAGAGTTGGGCTTTGTAGAGATTTATTCTGGGTTTAGCCAAAGACTCACCAAAATGTGTGTGTAAGTCACTGGGTTTGCCCGAGTGCTCCTCCATGACTCTCTGCAGCCGCGTTAGCCTCCCAGGTGTCATCGACAGGCGCCCAGGTGAGATGGCACTGGTGTTGGTGGGCAGGGTAGCTGGCATGAAAGGGGCTGACTTCCTGTTCGGAGCAGGCCTGGGGCCCAGTTCCTGTGTTTGATTGGAGGAAGCTGAACTCATGTGGGTCTGAGGTGGAACAGACTTGCATAAACCCTGCTGAAGTCCAACTGAGTAAGACGTGCTAGACACGGAAGCGGGAGGGACTAACGGCTTTTGCTGCGTGCTCATTTGCTGAGAGAGATGAACAGCCAAACGGCTGGGTGTGGGTGGCAGGGGAGATGGCCTGACTGGCTCTGCCTCTCTGACTGGCTTCTGTTTGGGGTTGGGGTTCTGCCTACCCTGAGAAGGTTTCTTCTGTAGCAGGGTCTCCGTCTGAGCCACGCCCACACCCCCACACAGGCCAAAGGGGTCCAGCGACAGCAAGGAGGGGAGGGATGGGGGTGGAGAAGGGGGTAGGTGGTCCAGTCCATTGGGTGTCTTCAGTGCCAGAGAGGGAACCGTGATGTTGAGGGCCAGCGATTCCAAGGAGTCGTGCCTCTTCTTGCGCTCCTTCTTGGGAAGGACGCCCATGACTTGCAGGTGGCTGTTGCAGTACCTGACAATCAGACAATCGGGCATTAAGTATTCCTTTTGTAACATAAGTTGCATGACCATGGCACTGGCAATGCACATCACAAGAAAAGACAAATGTTTGAAATTGTTCAGTCTGGATTACATACCAAAAAAAAATGTTCTCTATCTAAATAATTCCCGGAATAAATAATTTGATGCCAGTTGATGTCAGTTACAATTGTGGCAACAGCAGGTCACATGCCTGCAGCAGGAAATAAGCTTCCTGTTCGTTCCTAATTCTACAGAAGGCTCTATAAACGGCCAACAAACCTGAGACCTTAGTAAGTCTTCACCAGGTCTCAGTGTAAAAAAAAACAATATATCCAAAGCATGTTTTAGCTATCTGAATGGAAACCTGTTAGCAAACTTTCCTAACACATAACTTTACAATGGTAAGATTTGTGCAGTTGAGGTACAGTGAATGCAATCGTGCAACATATATCAGATAATGAGTAGACTGCCAACTACAACTAACTTAACTAACTATCATATATAGTAGTTTACTAGCTAACTGGTAACATCATAGGATTACAAGGCACTGAGTGCATTAAACATTCAGATCCTGAACTTTCTCACACACACAGACACACAAACAAACCTGCGATCTTCTGCTTTTGGAATGGGGTTGGTGCAGCGCTGGCTATTGTACTTGGCCACATACTCGCACTGCCTGAAGGGAGCACTCCTGTCCTCCAGCACGTGGCGTATGCAGAAGGCATAGCCATTGAGGCGTCGCTGCTTGCACAGCTTGGGACTGTAGGAGCAGAGGGGCTTGTGGTCCAGCTCCGAGTAGTGGATGTGTTTGCCTTCGTACATCCCGCGCTTTGAGTGTTGGAGCACATTAGCTGCACACATGTAAGGGGACAAGGTAAGATGAGGATCAGTTACTTCTGAGGGAACAGTAAGCACACATGTTGGCCTAAGCCTAATATTGCTTGGGTACTTGGGCCACACTGTTGCACCCGAACATCAACAGTGCAGCCAACTTAAAAACATTTTTTTTTTTAAAAGCCAGATCCGTTACTGTGTGAGCAGTTAGATGGGCGAGGTTCTCATCAGCAGATGTCCTAAGATAATGGCTGACTCTGGAATAGACTCATACCGGATCAGGGCCAGATTCTTTCCAATCACCTACTATCATGTGGTCCAGACCCTCATCACGTTGAACACGACTATATATACACAACACAACATTTTCCAAAAACTAAAACGGGGTTGAAGAATTGACTGACCAATGTCAAGTAATGTGAAACAACGTAGGCATGTATTTTTGATAGTGAAGACCCAAGCTTTTTTCTGACAAGAGTTTGAAAGTGTCGCTTTTAGAAGATTCATGAACAGTTTTCAGGGAACTTTTCACACATGCACCTGAGCCAGTTTATTGATTTCTAACACCTCTATTAACTAGATCCTTTATAGACCTGGGATCTCCGATCTGCTCCTGTCAAATTTGGACAGAATATTATAATCGGACCTGATCGATGATCATTTTTTGGGGGGAAGGCGGGTAATGTGCCCCTGTATGCGTGTATGTAGCCTGTCACATATCAATTGCAATGTACGGGGAATTAAATTCTTCTTGAAGAAAAAGTTTTCCGTTGACGTTTATGAAATTATACTTATATGAAAGACCCAGAGCTGATCCAAGAACTGGAGAACTCTTCAATGTTTTCCTTGCAATTATGAGAACATTTGGTTACAATTGACACTCAGTTCATCATGTAAATCAAAATAATATTATCCAAAAAAAGTACGGATAATAAAAAGAAAACTGTCCACATTGGTAACCTGATGTGTTTATAACGAAAAAGGGTTACCGTTGAGTTACATACTTCGACAACTAACCTAATTGAAACGGTCAAAACGTAATAGGTGAGTCACAGTTCTGAAAAAAAAGATGTATCACTTCAAGTGCTGTAGTGTTACCAGAGACGTTACGCTTGTAGTTCACAAATATTACTAGACAGGCAAGGTACTTGTCATGCTTAGCAACTTCCAAAAACGTAAGAGGATGGTGGACAGCCTGTCCGCCCACTTTAATGTTATGTAGAAAGATAACGATATAGTTCATTTGAATACTCAAACATTAGAAGCGATATTTTAATACCTTAAAAATTACATTTGAAAAACTAAAAGGAGCGATAAAATCTTGAGGGATCAGGAAGCGGAAATAAGTAATAGCTAACTCGCTAGCTAATGCACAACTAGCCTTAGCTAGCCTGGTTAGCTTAATTAACGTAACAAGCAACGTTTAGTTATTTACGGGTTTCAAAGAACTGTTAAGTCGGATTTAAAAATGCATAATACAAATGTCTGGTTATGCAACCGTTAAAAAATATATTTTTTTAAATATATCGACGACTCTTTAAATATTTGACGAAAGTAATCCATTTGGAAAACTAGTAAACACTATTTTGCAAAAAAAAATCGTTTAGGAAACACCTAAATCAGTCGACTGTTTGTAATTGTATTTGTACAATGCGTATTTTTGTATGCAAATCTAAGCAACATTTCAACAGAAATGGAAATAAATGTTACCGTTGGCCTGTTACACCATGTAATCCCCAGACCTCGCGTAGAGCTTCAGACGCCTTTTTCTGCGCACTAGGTAGGATGTCCTCAGCTCGAGCCCGGTGCTTTGCGTTAGCCTCGTCTCCCTTTGATTCTTCAGTGTCTAATACGCTATTCACCACCAGCGCTACCTAGAAACAGCTATTATACCCTATGGGGCGCTTCTATCGCCAGTTTTAGGTTTTTACCGAGCAATTACCTGCTTATCTCCATGCCTGAAAATTTGCTCGGCCACCAAATGCATTTTAGTGTCGATTATTTGAGTAACAACTGTCCGTATACAACGACAAGGGGGTGTTGGTTTTGTCATCGGATGTGAGGCTTCTCACAGCACAAGCCTACTACAGGCACTGCGGGGACATGACAACAGGCAACAGTACAACAACAACCTTTGCAACCATATTGGAAATTAACTTTGTAGAGATATTGTACCGGAATGACGGCTCCTAATTTTAAAGTAGTCATGTATGTGATACAGAGACAAAACAAAGCAATTTATGATTGCAATACAGACGGGGAAATCCAACTGATTGGGTTTAATTTAACCTATCGTGCTTGACATTGAGTACAGGGGTATCTCTCCCGAGTCGACAGTTCATCGTCTTACGCCTAACTCAGATGACATCACATCATCCAACGATCATCACTAAAAGGTTTTACAAAACTTAAAATGAAAGGTGTTTTGCTGTATTTAAAAAAATTGAGACATTGGGGTACTGCAAAAATAACGAAAAATAACCCCTTTGCTGCCTCACAGTGGAAATGCAGTGTTTTGTTACTGGCAACAATGTTGCAAAACAGGCAATAGATGTGAAGATTTGATAGGATTCTGATATAAAAACGAATTCACTGAGAGACAGTATGTTTAAACAGCATGTTTCAGGGCTCAGCCATATAACAATTATGAAACATAAGAACACTGTCAGAGGGTCAACTTTAATAATAGATGTTTTATTCATATTCACTTTTGTATAAGCTTTCTTTAACAAAGCTGCGCCCCACGACTTTCACTTGGGAATGAAATCTTTACAACGACATGTTTTGCCTAAGCATACCACACTTAAATATATAAAGCAAGAATAAAATTTCACACTGTTGTATTTGAACTACTTCAACACACCCAGTTCTGAGAGACTGCAGGTCAGAGTTGGCATGGAACATTGGACACACTTGTGAGGTGTGTTTAAGGTGATAGTGACGGAAGTATTCGTATTTGTGCATGTGTATGTGAATTTATGTTGGAGGTTTGGCTTAAGGACAGAGGTCTCACACAGGTATGCATTTGATTGGACAGACAACGATGTATTCTAGCAAATAGACGGCTCATCAACGGCATCTGCTCCCTCAGTCACAGCCTTCACACACTTGGCCATTGTCTGGGAAGCACGGCTGATGGAATCTAAGAGAAAGACAGACAGCATTACGCTCAAACCTTTATAAAACCTTGCACGTAAAGCCTCACCAGGCGCTGTACTAGTCAAGTACTAGATAAAAGAAAGCGGTCAGACCATCAAACTCCCAATCTGACATCACAGGTTTACACCTGTAGGAAGTCAAACCAGACTGGTCTGTAGTATGGACACCTACATTTTCAGACTATATTATTATCTAATAATTACATTCCAACATATCACTGACATACATATTATTCAAAGAAAAGGCTGGACAGAAAAACAACTGTTCTATTTAGAAATACCATTACACAAAGAAACAAAAAAGGTACCAGTCATGTAGAAGTCTTTCACGGTTATCTGAAGAGGGACCAGGGGTTCAGCCAGTAATGTTTGATCTACAGACTGAGAAAGAAAACCCACACACATAAGACTGACAGGTGTAGGCATAGTGACTTCAAGTGAAGTCAAGAAGGTTGCAGATGTAGTGTAAGAAATGGAGTGGTTACAATGGCGGACCTGTGAGAGCTCGTTGGCCTGCTTGAAGTAGTTAGCTTGCTCCACATCGTCGTAGCGCACCAGGTTGGGAGACACTTCTTCCAGTCGGCCCCTCACCTCTTCCAGTGTTTCGTAGGGCAGTGTGATACCAGCCAACTAAGACACGGATACACACACATCAGCACACACGCATCACCACAGGTGTGTGTGTGAGAGGGTTTTAAACAGTGTGCATGCCTGCTCATGTTTTAGTCCATCCCACCAAATTACCCCCATACATGACTTGACTGTTGGTTATGCCTCAATGTGTGGGTAAAGTAAAGCAGACCAAAATATTATTAAACTAAAAAGGTAAACTCTAGCTGTTACTATTCCTTGCACATGTGAGTGTACTTGCTCTTCAGAAGCGTACAAGCTTCTGTGCATGTGCAAGCGTGTGAATACCTCAGACACAGCTCTGATTATCCTCCAGTCCTCACGGGCCATTCCGGGTGCGGTCACAGCGACCCGGGTCTGCTGGGCGCGACCCTCTGTGTTGACATAGGTGCTGTTCTTCTCGGTGTACGCTGCGCCGGGCAGAATGACGTCCGCCATGGGGGCTCCCACATCACCGTGGTGACCTGTACATCAGTGACCAAGAGATGGGTAAGACACTTAAGGTATGGAATCTTTGGAATATCCTACTCCTCCATCAACCCAACAAATTCATTAAAAATAAGTCAGTAATGATATGTATTGTGTCTGTGCTTGTGAGAAAAAGAATAAGAATAACTAAGTTTATGTGCAACTATCTACGTGTGTCCATGCGAGTCTGGTTTGCGTGTGTGCATGCATATTTTTTCCAACTGAACCCACCCTGGTAGATGATGAAGCTGTCTTTCGGCAGATCTTGGCGAGTGATGCAGCCACTGTCAGCCCCAAGGAGGAACAGCACCTTGGGCTTAGCCTTCCTAATGGCCTCCACCCCTGGCTGGTAGCCCAGATCCAGCGCTGCAACCTGACTGGCCACTCTGTCCGTCAATCACAAACACATTCCCACCAGTCAGTAAGTGAGCTTCCGATCAAAGCAGTTGCGTCTATTAGTCTGATTTTTACTATGCCCAACATGACAGAAATATATTTTAGTTTGGTGTAACAGTATGAATGATTCCCCTTCATGTGGTTCTAAATGCAACAACAGAACATGTGAGTGTGCGTGTGGCAGACCTGTGCAATACATTCAGGACCTTCCATCCTTCCTCCACGCCACTACTTGCGCGGGCATTCTGGGCAATGGTGGAGACTGCGTTCATGATGGCGGCCCCATCCGCCCTCTGCAGCGTGCCACTGCCAACCACCACCACTGGACGCTTGGCCTGGGCCAACACCTGGCAACGGAAGGGCAAATGATCAGAAACGCCTCGCTCTAGAAATGACGTCATTGTCTTTCCCAAATAATTCCACCGCACATCAGATTCAGAAAATCATCCAATGTGGATGTCCACAAGAGCACTAGTTTACCTTGCAGTAAGGGTGCGTGCCAGCGGCGATGTCCTTCAGCACCTGTGTGGACTCGCCCAGGTGATCATAGGAGAAGCTCAGGTCCACCTCATGTCCCACCATTGCCACTTGCAGCTCGTTGTGTAGCCAGCTGAGACATTTTAAAACCTCATTAATGCTCATACTTCTGATCCAGATTCTACTCTATATGCATATCATATTATTTATCGCCACATGTTGATAGTAATTCAGTATTGTTCAGTAGGCATGTTTAAAGACAGTACAGGCCTGGCTAGCTCCCAGCTAGCAAGCGCAATGTCTAACTTAAAAAAAAAACTAAACACTACATGACACATTTTCGTAAATTGACAATAAAATTATTAACCAAGAGAAAATGTAAAACTAACAAAACCAATAAGTAAGTAAGTGGTGGTAGTAGTACTAGTTATTATCAAGTGAACAAGTAAAATATGTCAGGGAGAAAACGTTTGAGTGTACTATGCGACTATTTTGAATTTAATAGTTAAAGTGGTACAAGTGAATGCATAGTAAATTCAGGTTACAGCTTCTGTGGCATAGAAATCAAAGGGAAAACCCCCCCAACTCTTAAAGTTCAGCTTCAAAGTTACCATTGACAGGAACACTTATCCATAACATTATCCATGAAAGAGGATGTAGCGAAACAGAGCATGAGTGATGAATGTAACGTTTTTAAACAACCTGAGTTCACATTGGAGTTAATCAGGGGTTTTTAGTCAACTAGACTGGTAGGGTTGACTGTGAAAGCCCATGTCATATTAAGTACCTGATGTAAATGGATGAAATCTGTATTGTGTATTAAAAAGGTGCAGTCTGCAATTCTAAACCCATACACTTTTTCTCAAAATTCAGTGAATTGCTCTTCACGCTGGTGAAACTAACAAAAACTAAACAGAAATTCAAATTGAATACAAACATATTGATGGAACCAGAAATATTGATATTCTGTTGTTGTAAAAGACATGAACTTAGTGTAGCATTATTTTGTATCTGCAACTCATTTTGGATGTGTACTCTGTCTGTCTCACTGAGACCTGAACAAATGGCATGTGAACCCCTTCCCCCTGCCCCCCCAGATAGCCTCCTTCCTGCTAAAACCCTTTGTACCCTGGTATCACCCCCCTCCCCCCATAGGTGAACCCCTCACCCCACTGTCTCCCCCTTCCTCTCACCTATAGGGTGTGGTCATCCCCTGCCCTATTGTATTCTATCTGACTGAATTGTATAAATGCCTATATATTCTGCTATCAGGTAGGCCTTTTTCTGAGCACCAGCTGAGAGGGGGTCTCCACACCGAAATGAACTACAGAAACCTGACTTGGTCCTCCGGTCCCTTCTTCAACTTTGGCGTGCTCATACAGATTCTATCAATATTATAAAAAAAACATGGAAAATGTGGGGGTGTATATGTGTGAGTGATTATTTCTGACAGTACCTCTTGCGAATACGTGCGTTGAACAGTGGGGCCTCGAAGCGTGGGTTGGTCCCAATAAGCAGTAGTTGATCACACTCCTCGATGCCGGCGATGCGAGAGTTCAGCAGGTAGTTGGAACGCAGGTCAGTACTGCAGAACACAGGGGAGAGAGCTCAGTACATTAGACTTACACATTCAAGATCTGGTGAGGACAATAATATTGCCTATAGATCTGTCTGATACTGGTGATTCCTCCACAGATCTGTAGATTATGGTGTATAATTAACCTATAAAGGCTGTACTCACAGGTTGTTACACCCAAGTCTCACTAAAACATTGGATTTGAAATTAGACTAAATTAAACTGAGGTGGCTTTCTGCTGCTGAGAGAGTAATGCAACTCACAATTCAATCAAAGGACAATCAATGTGTTTTTTTTTTTGTTTTTTTTTTAAATGTACTTGAATGTTTTTCCCTCAATCAACATCTGTGATCACCTAACTGCACTACTAACAGTGCTGTCGGGCAATCATATTTCCTTCTCTACTGGGAGGACAACAATACAAATCACAGCACCCATTTACTTATCTTAGCGACAAATTATGAAGAGAAGTCAAATTTCAAACCGTTCACATACAAATACTAGGCTGTGTGGGCATATCAAATACGACTTGATTCAGACAATGCAAATCAAACCTTGAGGCGCCGCATCAACTTCAAAGTTAACAATACAAATACATTCAGAACAACCCCATGAACTTCAAGATGATGATGAGTGATCATTTATCCAGCCACTATCTTTGAGGACACACAGCATTCTGTTCAAAATCTCTTCACTAACTATTCAAGTCCAGCAGTTATTTGGCTAAAAAATAAATACTCACTTAAAAAACAGAAATTGCAACCCCCAAACCATACTAGTAATAATAGTAAACACATTACTCACGAAGGCATTCAAAACCCAACCCATTTTTCTACTACCACCCCCCGGCATTAAATCTATTTTACGTTCAGAGAATATTGCACAGCTGCGGACTCACCCAGCCCCGGACATGGGGAAGACCTCCTCGGTGCAGAGGTTGTCGCTGTTGAGACGGTTCAGCAGATCCTTCAGGGCTATAAGGGACTCAGCATCGACCAAGCCACCGGCGATGGCTGCCACCTCGCTCCCCTGCACGGTCTGGAGCTGCAGGATTCAAACCCAACTTTTTTATCATTGGGATTTTCAGTTTGTCTTTTGACAGCTTATTTAACACTCAGCACACTGCAGACAGTCGTAATCAAAGATTTTATGTTGGATGATACGAAGATACGCCACAAACAAGAATCTACCCATTTTCAGCATACAGACCTCTTATACATAAAGGACAATGTCTTACTAGTTATAAATAGGCCTGAAAATAACACACACACACACAAATGATGAACTTACTACTCCAGCCACACGAGTGAGCACATCCTCCCAGGAGGTGGCGGTCAGCTGTCCAGAGGCATCTTTCACCATAGGCTGGGTCAGACGCTGCCTCTTCAGGCCATCATAAGCAAACCTGGTGGAAGGGAGAAAGAAAGAAAAAAAAAAAAAACTTGTACTATTCCTACGATGATGGTAACCAATACCACCGTAACTTTTGATCAACTATTGTACTGGAGTTAAAAAATTTAAATAAAACACACATACGTGAAGTACATGAACAACAGACGTAGCTGCTGCCCCTCATAAAATTCCAAGGGCTACTCCAAAATGTCAGAAATATGCTGGCATCACAGAGCATGCCAGAGCCCAGGCCTACCTGGTCTTGTCAGAGATCCACTCCTCATTGACATCTTCATTGAGCCGGGGCAAGACTCTCATGACCTCCCCTCCTCTGGTGCTCAGCACAATATTAGAGCCCAAAGCATCCATCACATCTATGGACTCTGTCTTCCTGTGGGAGTAAACAAGTGAAGCATTGGAAAGAGGCTACAGTTCACACTTGCAGACACAACAGGTGACCTTGGCTCAATGACAGTACATGACAGACAGATCGAGAGTGTGTGGGTGTCTGTGTGTGTATGTAGGTGTGAGTGAAAGAGAGAGACAGAGAGAGAGAGAGAGAGAGAGAGAGAGAAAACTAGGGTAACCTAACATTTCCAAACTAGACTCGTACCTGGTCTCCCAGGGTCGGGACGTGAATGCGTATGGTTTGGAGGTCAACGCTCCGACAGGACAAATATCAATGACATTTCCAGACAGCTCAGAATTGAACATTTTCTCCACGTAGGTGCCAATCTGCATGGAGTTGCCTCTACCTGTTGTGCCCAGGTCTTCAACACCCGCAATCTCACTGGCAAAGCTGTGTTTATTAGAAGAAATAAATACATCAGAATGGAATGTGTATTATATTGATTTGACACGTGTTATATATTTTCAATAATACATGCAATAAAAACACAAAGAATAGTAACATCTGTACCTTTTTAATAAACAAGAAGCTGCAATGTCATACCAATGTCAACCAGCACACGCCAATGACAAAACACCAACATGAGCTCTCAAGAAAAACCTATCCATCATAAGGTACCGAATATAGATTTACAGCAAAGCAGAGCCCGCACTAATGCTAATAGTCTACTTTTTGTCGACCCTATTCCCCTCAGGGTCAAACTCAGAGGTATGTAGACCGCAATATGCTTACCGGACACAGCGTGTACACTGAATACAGCGGGTCATAATGGTCTTGATGAGTGGCCCGATGTTCTTGTCCTCCACTGCTCTCTTCCCCTCTGTAAAACGGCTCCTGTCTGTGCCGAACATCATGGACTGATCCTGTACATTAGACACGTAATCAATGCCTTAATCACCCTTATACTGACACACCAGTACAAGGTGGATAGAGATACTGTTACCTAGAGCTGCTCCACACTCAAAATCGCCCAGCCATCACATTTGTATTACCTGGAGGTCACACTCTCCTCCCTGGTCACAGATTGGACAGTCCAAAGGATGGTTTGCCAGCAGGAACTCCATTACACCCTCTCTATGAAACACAAAACAAACATTCACCAATGTTGGATACATCAAATATGTATGATTCACAAGACGCAAAAAAAAATCCTTTCATATTTTGGTAGTTTCTACTGCCATACCTGGCCTTGCGTGTCTTCTCCGAATTTGTCAGAATGTTCCAACCTTTCATAACAGGCATAGCACATGCTGCCACAGGCTGTCAAATAAAAGAAACACGGACAATGAGAGCTTAGGCAATACAGTGTGTGAATCCACCTATACTATGGTGAATAAGAAATATTTGACAGTAGGATTCAGTCCAATGAGCAGAATACATTTCCATGTTAAGGCCCCTCATACATGCATTACCTTTGGTGCTCTCTCAATCTCGACCAAGCACATACGGCAGTTCCCTGCCACCGACAGCCGCTCGTGGAAACAGAAACGGGGGATCTGCACACCAACCTGTTCACAGGCCTATGGAGAAACACATTATGTTGTCATGAGTTATCATACGGGGACAAGGGTTTGTGGTCAAAGCCTTTTTCTCTCACAAGAACAAATCATAAACTCACAACAGTTCTAGATAGACCATTTTAATAGTGAGTTAAAAAGTGCAATCAAGGTTTTTACTTTAGAGATTTCCAAATCGTAACATTTCACGTGGTATTGCTAACAATGTAGTGATTTACCTGAAGCACTGTAGTACCAGGCTCCACCATAATTGGCTTTCCATCAACAAACACCTCAACCATGTTACTGGCAGCCCGCACAGATGCGCGAACTGTAACAGGAAAACAAAAAACAACACATGAGCTTCACAGAAAGGTTGTCACAGAAATCCTCTTCCAAATAAAGTTTGCTCACCAAAGTTATTCGAAAATAGGATTTTGTGCGTCTGGATATACAGATTATATGTTACTTAAATTAAGTTATATAATACATAAAACCTTAGATAATGGTAATGTTATTTGAGCGTTCAGACGGGGGACCAGATGAACTTACCATTACTAGATGCGGCCAGGCATGTTTTAGAGTGGCCCAACCCCGCTATGGCACGGCTGACGGCTGGCAAACGCAACATGACCCTGTAGCAGACAAAGCAATACATAAGTATTTATTAGAGTGACAGAATTTCAGTACACAATCTGGCAAAGACTACCAGGGGCTAGCTTACAAAACTGTAATTACAAACTCAAGAAAGCTGGTTACCCTCAGAAAGAACCCAATACAGAAGTTAAGGAATGATGCTTTTACACTATATTCATTCAACCTTCTGAAAAAACGCTTTAGGCACCACAAACTAACTAACTGGTATGGAAAACGAGCTATTTACGTTAGGAGCTCATGACGGCTGCCTTAGCTAGCTTGCTATATAGGTTACCAAGAAGAGAAGGTTAGTTGTAACGTTAAATCATAAAACCATTTGTATTTGACAAACGTAACAAAGGGGACAGTATGACTATTATATTGCCAACCCATTAAGCTGTAATACATGCCCATTTGTAATATATGTAATGTTATGTGTTGACTGGCGTTAGAAATGTGTTGGCATGTCCCATATAGCTGTGTTGTTGACAAGTTGCTAGTTAGCTAGCAAAAGCATACTGCATTTTGTAGGCGAACAGCAACCGGTTAGCCTGGGTTAGCTGAGCAGTAGCTGGTCAAGGACAGAAGGAACATTAGACTTCATTTTCGACCCATGCATGCTTTTCTAAACCTTACTTGCAACCATCAAATTATTGTTTTTATCTCAACATTTAGGAAAATGATTATTCAAATTCAGTGTTTTGTATATTCTTACCTTGTCGCTATTTGGCCTTCTAGACCAGAACAGCGATACAGTTGTATTCAGGTTTGGCGATTTCGTAAATCAACTGTCGTAAAACGGAAATATACAAATCACTACGACACTGACAACAAAATGTTATATGTATGCTGTATATACTATTATAATATATATATATATATATATATACATATAAATAAATACATATATAGGTAAATACTACATAGATTTAACAACTTAACATTTAAAATAAAACGTTTTATAAAAAAGTTTAAGCGCATGACGAAACGTCACTTCCGGTGAGAGCTATACGCTCTTTCTCTTACAAAGGTGCTCATCATTTACAAACGTTTCTGGCATATTAATTCATTTGGTGACATCCCATTATCCTTTATAAATAGGATTGTTCCACTAAGAGAACTGTCAGTAGTATTATGAACTGTACCTGAGATTCTAACAAATGAAATTAAACATCTTTGCTGACACTTTTTAGATGTATTCAGAATCCAGTATCCAGTGACGTTTTTTGTTGGTTTAATTGTATTTTCATAATAGCCTCTCGCTATTAGACGAAGAGTGTTGCAATAAAAGTAGCTTCCATGTCTTCTGCTTCTTCTTTGAAGTAGCTGGCTGCCATGTGATAGGAGGAGTCAAGTAAAGTTGGACCCGCGTATAAATCCTTTCTCTCCTTCCTACGCCGGCCCTTCGCTCTTCCTACCGGTAGGAGATACACGTCGTCACACGAGGTCTAGCAAACCGGCTAAGATCACTAACAATGGGCTTCGGTGATCTGAAATCCCCAACTGGACTTAAAGTCTTAAATGACTTTTTGGCAGACAAAAGTTACATCGAAGGGTAATTAAAACCACCTGCAGGGGACTGCATCAACATTATTTACAATGACTGGTTATGATTTGCAAGCTAGCTAGCTAGCTAACATTCGCAGAAGCTAACAGTAATTACTTACCACTGGAAAGACGGCCAATAAGACGATAGCCATGCACATATTTAGCGTTGTTGACTTGGAAGTTGGTGTATTTCAACATTTTAATATCCCCTCGAAACCTCACAATGTCTTGCCCTACGAGTTTTTCTTAAGATGTGGATGTGGCTTGTTTGCTAATTGTTAGGCCGAAAGTCTTCAGGAGCAAACAGCTAACGTTAGTATCTCAAGTTACTTAACAGACGTCTTACCAATGAGACGTTGTTATTAATATGCAATTATTATTATATGGCAACATATATTTAAATTATTTGGAGCTGGTTTCCCTGTTCTTACAACTTGCAGTTCAATCACTGCCTTGTAGTTATGACGTTGGTTTATTCTTATCTATTAGTATCAATATATTACTATACTACTCTTACTATACACTTCATTATGCAATTTATTTTCAGGTATGTCCCCTCTCAAGCCGACGTCGCTGTGTTCGACGCAATTTCTGGGGCCCCATCAGCCGACCTCTGCCATGCTCTGCGTTGGTACAACCACATCAAGTCCTTCCAGAAAGTGAAGGCCAGGTATGTCTTAAACCAGAGAAGGTGGAGGCTTAATTTTGACCGTTGTACCATGTCACCAAATGTAATGATGATCATTTACACCATCTTTCGCCTGAGTATGTGATGCACAGCTATTCAATTCTGACACGCCTGGAGACAGAAAATGCATAAATGGATAAATGGGTCAAGTATTGTGTATAAGATGTTCTTTCCTTCAGCCTCCCAGGACTGAAAAAAGCACTTGGTCATTATGGACCAGCTGGTGTAGAAGACACAACCGGTGGTGGTGATGCTGCTGATGACGACGATGACATTGATCTGTTTGGCTCTGATGAGGAGGAGGAGGTATGTCTCCCTCTCTTCCGTTGGTGCATACATCCACTGGTGAAATGATGACTTTTAACCATCTTTCGGCTGAACTTGTGATGGACATCTTTTCTCACTGATAACCAGTGTGTTGTAGCCATGCATTTCATGGTGTGTATCGCTGAGATTGATCAAGATCTCTCTTCCCCCAGGAAAGTGAAGAGGCAAAGAGGCTCAATGAGGAGAGGGTGGCTGCCTACAACGCAAAGAAGTCCAAAAGTATGTGTCCTTTGTTTGATTTTGTTGAAGTATGGCTGTACAATGCTCAGTTAAATGTTTCAGTGAACCATCACTGAACTGCATACATTTGGTTGGTCTAATGATGAGTTTTTCACCATCTTTCGGCTGATTTTGTGATGGATACTTTTTTATCTCTGAACACTGCCAACCATGTGTAACTTTTTTTTTCTTTTTTTTTACAATGCCTTGTACTCTTGTAACCTTTTTTTCCATCCTTGTCCACACAGAACCCACGTTAATCGCCAAGTCTTCCATCTTGTTGGACGTCAAGCCCTGGGATGATGAAACGGACATGGTTAAGATGGAAGAGTGTGTACGAACCATTCAGATGGACGGCCTTATCTGGGCCCAGGCTTGTAAGAGGTTTTTTTATTTTTTATTTTTTATCCATTGTTCAGTTTTGCACTTCAACTCCTGATGTTGAAATGTAATTTTAAATGTTGGTATTTTCCATCTCAATCCATCCACTATAGCTGAATAATTCATGATTGTGTCTCAAAACTACTTACAGATCTCTGCAATAATTGCACTTCACTTTAAAGCCTAGAAAGAAATGTGTACCTGTTATTATTTAATGAAGGGGTTTATTACCGGATAACAGCCATAGTATTGCTGGAACTACATCATTTCTTTTCATATAGTATTATTTTGAGTACCTTGTTCATTTGTTTAGTGTGAATCCTGATTTGCTTCATTTTCAATATGCTGCCACTTTGTTCTTCAGGTCGAAGGGGCTCTTTTTTTTTTTTCTTTTTTTTTTCCGTCTCTATGAACTATGCCTAATCAATTTTCTTGATATCGTTTTTCTTCTCAGCCAAGCTGGTTCCAGTTGGTTACGGCATCAAGAAACTGCAAATCGGATGTGTGGTTGAGGATGACAAAGTTGGAACAGATCAGTTGGAAGAGGCGATCACTGCTTTTGAGGACTATGTGCAGTCTGTGGATGTTGCTGCCTTCAACAAAATTTAAAGCCCCAAAGCAGATGGTTGCAGACATGCAATAAAAGGCACTTCAAGACACTTGACCCTGTGCTTTTATTTGTCATTTTTGGACGCGACTCATACTTAAACCACATTACTTACTTGGAGTGGGTGTGCATATTGACCCCTTTCTTGCAGGAAATGTAACGTTTTTGATTAACCACTGTGTCCAAGTGTTTTTTTTTATTATATATATATAAATAAATGAAAGTTGCCTTAGTACAGATTGTGCTGAACCTGCATCGCCAATGCTACGGGCTTTACTTGACCGGGTGACTCAATTTGGTCTGAAAGCTAAAATGGCATTTTCCTTCAGAGGAGCCAATTCCATTACAGGTTCGACTCAAATGAACTGGCATGGAACAATGCAACTTGAGTCATGGCTGACCAGAGGACGTAAAATGAGTTGCATTATTAAATCGGAGGGTAAACTGGTGCTTTCAAAGATTACCACATGAAGTGATCGCAAATCGCAAACACGCTTTCTGCCTACTGTTCAAAACAACTCCTGGTTTGCGGCTTTGACCATGATTGGGCGGGTTCCTGCAATATCCGTTTACGTCATTCCAGGAAAGAGCTGAGCGAAAATACGGATGCCGATGGGCGCTGAATGGCATGTCAACAACGTGCAAAATTGCTTCAAGTGATTTGATTTATATGTTCTGTGTGAAACGTAGACAGATGTTCGTGACTCGGTGTTTTACGTCAACTTGTTTTACATTAATGTGTGTCCACGCCTGTGCACGAATAACCGACGGGCCGAATTCAACCTCAAGGGCTAGCTTTCTAGCTAGCCAGCTAATGCAGAGCCACGTTTGTATATGATCGTAAGTATCTTGTATCTCTTTCAAAGTTATAGATTTTTGCAATTAGAGCGTAAAATTCACAAAAAGACATTACCAGTAAAATGAAATGAATGCCAGGAAATTCCTGTGTCAGCAGTGACTTGTCGGCTTTAAAGATTTGTATATTGCAGGCCAAAGGGCCGATGTCCTGGCCAATCAGGACGAAGTTAGATATCGCAAACCTGAGATCATGTCGGTAAATCCTAATAAGTTTGTTGATTTCAAGTAGCCAGGTAAAGAGCGAGTCGGTTCAATGCAGAAAACGTTTATTTGTGTAATTGTAGAGAATAAAGAGTAGTGAGGTTGTTAATTCATAGGAAAAACAGCTGGAGTTAATTTAAGAGGTTAGGAAAGTTTTACGCTTGCATTGAACATTTGTAAGAACAACATAGTTTGCTGTGTACCATATTACTGGCATTATGTTCAAGGTGTTTTGTCTTTCTGGTCTTCTGTATGCTATTCGTTGTAATGCACATCTGGCAGAAACGGTGAATTCAGTGGTCTCATGAGAATGGTTCATTAAAAACTTCTGCTGAGATGGCAGCTGACTTCGGAATGGACACGTTTCAATCAGTTGTCGTCTGTCATCGAATCTAGCGCATGTGTACAGCAATAATCAAACCAAACCCACCCTTATTAAAGCTAAACCTTGCATCATAACACTTGAGAATGATTTCCTTATTGGGGCTCTGCGTGTCAATATCATTATATCAATGTACATTTAAATGAAATTAAAGTGTTACGTGCAATGCACTGTGTTAATTCTGTGTTTTCCATGTGTTCAGATCTGGCCTGTGAGCTCCTTGACTCGCATGTCATGTGATCGACAAGTGTGTCGAGTAAAGCCCACATTTGTCCTACTTACAAGTGGCAAGTAAGCATTAACATTGTTCAGTGTCGCCCTTTCTAACATCAATATGGTGCCTTTTGACCCATTGCCTGCATATTTCCCTTAGACAGATACGATGCCACTTGAGGTGGGACCTTCCCCCTCTGGTAAAGGTAAGATAGGCTTTTAGCTACTTTAACATTAAATATGAGAAACTTCAAGCATTATCAGCTCTTGCATACTGTTTTATTTACCTAAAATTGGGCGTTTTTTTTTACTTATAGACAATGGACAGAAGGACCCACCACGCAAGCTGGATAAGGCCCGCAGGTAGGCAGATGCAGCTTCAGAACAGTGTAAATGTGTATGGTACATGTATAAAATGTCATGTATAGTCTAAAAGTGTGAGACAGTTGTTCTCTATAGTTGTTGATCATATGTTAATTCTTATGTCATACTGGAGTGTACTATTTACTGTGTTGAAATATTGGTGTGTTTTTCTTTAATATTAACTGAAATGAGTTAGTTAAAGTTGATTTCCAGTTGAGTCATGGAAATAACACAGTTATACAAGAAAAAAACTGACATATTTCTTGAGGCATGATCACGGAGTGAAAACTCTACTGTTACTGGTCTCATTATGAGGTATCCGTCATTTTGACAGCAGACGACAAGTTCAGTAGCCAAAGGTAAAGTAATCAACCCCAGATGTTTTGGTTTCCTATAGGGCGAGTGGCGGAGAGCCCACCCCTGGCCCCTCCAGCGCACCCCAGAAGCAGGGCTACTGCAGCTGCTGTCAGGTTCTCTACAGCAGTGTTGAGCAGGTGAGCACTCTCAGAAGGATTTCCAGGGAGTGAATGATTTGTGCTTTAGTTGACTGACTTCACCGATTTTGTGTCTTGTAGTTCTTGCTGTTTTTTGAAATTTGTGAATAGGCAATTACTGTTGAGGTTGGCCAATATTTAAAACATACGACTTCAGAATTGTCATTAGAAATGATCTGCAGTGTTGTCCGCTCTTAACCGTATACCTACACCACCTCTTTCATCCTGCCTGTCTCAGGAAAAGGAGGTATTGCAATAGCTGGTAAATAAATGCAGCTGGCTACTTCAGCCATTTGTCAGCATCTTGCTTGCTTTTAAACTCAGTATTTTCACTGATGAAAATAGTGAATGGGCTGGAAAGTTTAGTAGGGGAAAAAAAGGAAAATTAAATCTGGGATTTTATCTTTCACGCATAGGAACACCACCCTGTACCCTTATGATTTTCTTTCATTTTTTAAATTTTTTACTATTCTTTTTAAGTATATCATATATGCACCTTTTAACATACAGCTACTTCATACTTAATCCAACATTTCAATTCAGCAGTTCAAAACAGCTAGCTAAGCATATATTTTCAACATTTTGTGCTGCTTCTAACTTCTTATTGGTTATATTAACCAAATTAAAATACATACAGCATATGTATTTATAAAGTAGATAGAAAAGGTGTCAATTTGGTTATTTTCAGGGGTGCAAACTCGTCACCTTTCGACGAAATTCGCCGTTTCTGAGCCAAAATAGGTCATTTGTGTGACTCGTGTAGATCTGCAATAAAAATATTTTTAGGGAGGGGGGGGTCCTCCAAGTAATCTGCGAATGCAAGCTGTCATGAATATTTTTTCCAAGCTTGTTCGTTTGGCCAACCCATGTCACCCACCACGACAGGCACGCTATTTGAAATGGAAGGTAGCTGCCTCAATGCCGTAATAGACAGGTGTATTAAGACTTGTTGTCGCTACACAATGGTAGTCCTTTGGGGGATCGTAGTCCCTCACATTGCGCATGCTCAGACACAAACGGTTTACGGCATAAGGCTCAATATCAACATATCTACCTACGCATAATGTAGGTTTATTTAACGTAATATTTAATAATGTTGTAAACGGTTTAAACGTCAACATATGGGGCTTGTCTTAACGCATAATGTGAGTATATTTATTGTTATATTTAATTATGTTGTAAACGGCTAACAGCATAAGGCTCTACGTCAGTGGTTCTTAACCGTATTGGAGGTACTGAACCCTGCAAGCTTCATCAGTGCATTCACCGAACCCTTCGTAATTGGAAAAATAAAATATGATTTCTTCAAAACATAGGTATATATTCTATTAGTGCACAAAAACATAACTCAATGAATATTTACTGCAAATCATTGTGACTTTTGCTGTTGCCTTTCAGATACAAGTTCAGAAATGCACATTTTTACTAATCTAACACGGCGAAGAAAAATTGTGTGTTGCCAAATTGTCGGCAGCCAATTTTTTGACGGCCGACAAAAACTGTGTGTGTCTTGACCCCTGCCGAATCCCTGAGAGTGACTCAACGAACCCCTGGGGTTCGATCGAACCCAGGTTAAGAACCACTGCTCTACGTCAACATATGAAACGAAACTGGGGAGAGACTTTTTGATCCTCCACCTCATCTGTTTTGTCCACTGTGACATCTTCTTTGTTTTTAAATAAATGGTCATGTTTTCAAAAAACTGGCTTTCGTCGCTTTTCTCCATGATTGAAAACGGATCTGTCGTTGTGACGCATGCGCGCGCGGCTTCGCTGTCGACTACAGTCGACAGTGTCGCAAAATGACGCATGCGCAATGTGAGGGACTACGATCCCAAAGGACTACCATTGTGTAGCGACACATGTCTTTCGGGTGAAAGCGTTGGTTTCGAGCGGCCTTTTTAAGATGGCATTTACGGTAACGTGTGACGTTGGTACGCTGCAATAACGTTATGCTATCTAACATAGGCTAACGTGCTAAAGTCAGACAATTGGCTGACAGACGCCTCGCAAATCACATCAACCATTTTTGCTGGTTACAATAACGGTGTTATCGGATAGTACAGTGTCTTTTTCTCGGTAACTTTTGAAAAATCTAAGCGTGAAAACGCAAGACATGGCCGTCAGCCGAGTTTGGTCCGGAGTTTAGCTGCTAAAGTTATCTTCTGTCCTGTCGTTTAAAGCAAACCTTTTAGCTCTGGCATTGGTCTCCCATTATGTATTTATCACTTCACTGGATTGGAAATCCATTTTCCAGGCTCCTTCATTGAGGCAGAGGTTTGCCTCCCCTATGTGCGTTTTCACTGTGGTTTTATGACAGATCAGCAAGACTAAATAGCTTCTTCACATACGTGAAATACACTACATTACCTATTCTATGGATACAAACGACATATAATAAAATTGTCTACAAATATTTCGGTGATGACAAACAATGAGAAAGCAAAAGGCATGCGCTCAACCCAGTGTGTGAGGGATTGCACAATCTGAGATGAGGCGCAGCTCGTTGCTGCCTCACATCGCGAGTCGCCTCTCTGTTTGCACAGGACATGGTCAAATTCAGCGATTTCGATTATAAAAATGATCGGAATCATACAAAACATTAATTTAAAGCACAGATCAGTAGATACATATTAATATTTTAGTTTATCATTATTTGTGTTTACTTTTCATGATGACTTTTACTTTCCATGAGGCTCTGCCTCCCCTGACCACACGTCCTTATGTGTATGTAATCTGAAGCACTGACCCGCTTTCTACTTGCAGGCGCTTCACTGCAACTGAACAAACTTACCACTCTCCTACTTCAGTTTGTTTTCAGAATGAGAGAATTTTAGGAGGAGGATGCCATTACTGTGGCTCAACTAGAGCCAGGAGTTAGGTGCAAATGGGCCTTGTCCTGACAAGCTAGACTCAAAGAGTAATGTAAAGGGAAAAGAATATGTGTTCCCACTGTCACAGTTTTCCAAGAACACGGAGAAGCTAGGCCATGCCTGATTTTCTGTTCCAATAGTTGGCCCTTTTTTTGGCTTAATACCTCATGGCAGGGGCGTCGTTAGGCCTATTTTAGGGGGGCTGAAGCCCCCCTAAAATGTTCTTCAGCCCCCCCAAATCATTTGGCATTATTGGCTTAAACATTTTTTTTATAAAAAAAATTAAACTATTGTTTCTCACACGGACAAGTTAATTATAACTCTAACATGCTACTTATATGCGTGCGTTCTGGTTTGTATGTTTACTCCCCCTTCAAATTATACTCCAATAGCCTTTCATCATACTTTACGATATAAACCCCGGGCACTAGTACCGTCTCTCGTCAACGACAGCCAGTATTATATACAAGGAGTTCAAAGTAAATTATGCACGGAGTGAAATTGTAAGTACAAGAAGTTATAGAATGTGGCTATCTGTAGTTGTTAACGAGTGTTACCTGCTTTAGGTTTACTTGATATGAGGCAAATGAAAGCGAATATTGTAGTGGGCTATGTTAAAACTAAGCTAGCTTGCTACTTTGTTAGAAACTGTCACCAGTTAGCAAGAGTGTGAACGAGCGAATTCGAAATACAAGAAATAACTATCTCTCTATTCTTTGCATTGATATATCTCTCTAGTATTTCAAAACAATATTATCAGTCCCTATAGAATGTTGTTATTTATAATCAGTTAATGCTAGTGAAAACTAAATGTCATAGTGTCCCTCATAACGCTATTGTACCGGTATATCATCCAATTCATTGACCAGATGGATATAAGAACATTCTTTAGGAGAGGTGGTAGCTCCGCCCAGTCAGATGAGAGAGAGAAGCAGGAGATTGACAGGGCTGAAGGAGCCGGTGTGATGGAGGTTAGTGGTCTACAGGTCTAGAAGGAAATGAGTGGAGTTTTTTTAATTTTCTTCTACTGTGGTAGAAATGTATAGGCATTTGTTGTCAGGCCTAGGCTACTCCAAGGGTTAGCCTAAACTAGATTATTACATGATATTTTTATGCCAAGTCATAAAATTGGCTTCTGGATTTCGATCAGTTAATGTTTCAATGTTTGAACTTATCTTAAAGGGTCATGCAGAAGGAGAGGCTGAGGCAGAGAGTCAGAGAGAGGAAGAGACAGACCAAGCAGCTGCAGCAACTAATGATTTAGGTGAAAAAGACACAGGGCCCAGACAGGTTAAGCTGAAGAGCTACCCACAGGACAGTTTTGGTGCTCAGAACAGGTCATTTCACCACAGCTGGTATATTTGTGTTGTCAAATTTCACTATGACCCTGTCATTCTGTCTCTTGTGTTATACTGAATGCAAGCAAAACTACAGAGCAAAATCACACTCTTTCTGATTAAACCAATCTATGAACTGTCTGAAACAATGGATATCCGCGGCCCCAAATGGGCCTTAAAAAAAAAAATTGCAGCGCGCAAACATGCCACTCCCCTTGGGGCTAAGCCCCCCCTTTCTTTGAATCCTAGAAACGCCCCTGCCTCATGGAGATCTGTGACGTAATGTGAAGTGGACTGGAGTGGGTAGGCGGGAGGGTATTGGGGTGGGTGGTTGGGTTGGCCTGTGCCCGTGCAACATTCAACACAGGAATGTTTATGATTAAACTGTTACCAGAGCACAAAATTGTTTACAACAGCACAAAGTTCTTCATAGATCTAGCCTCATAATTTTGTTGTCAAAGTGCACCAGATTGATGCATTGAACTTTAAAATGTGCAAAATGTTCTTATATATAAAATATATCCCCCGGGGAGCATGCCCCGGACCCTCCTAGGGGGTTCGCATCGTTGTCACCTTTTTCATCCCTGATGAGTTTGCACCCCTGTATTTTACATTGCATATCCTGTCAATTGTCAGGATAATTTCATTATCAGGTTATTGTCAGGCATCATCATTGTTGGTTAATTACCTCCTCCTGTTGCTGAAGTATAAACCCAATAGTCAGTAATGTCTTGCCACTGAACACTCCCACAGTCCAATAGGTATTCATTAATCTTCATAACTTAAGTATTTTCCACTCCGTATGCTCCACCAAATAGCTCTTAAGAATCCATTGAAAAAAATTGTGAGTGGCACTTGACTACTGTGGCATAACTGTCTTTCTTTCTGTTGTCTGCAGCACATCATAAGTCCTAGGCACAGAGAGGTAGTTCGGGCTGCTCGGAGTAACGTTGCCATGGGGAGTCTGATGGACAGGTTCCTGAAGGATGTCATGAGGCACCATCCGCATCAATACAACGACACACGGTACTGTGTACTACAGTATCCATGGTCTTCAAGGAAGACCACTTGCTTTTTCATCTTCCGGTTACCAATTGTTTGTCCAGTTGTCTTCAGTTAGGTACAATAAAACCCACATTTTTTTTTTCAGAGCTGGTTATGAGGTTAGTTGAATCTGCTAAAAGCTATCTAGCTTACATACGTGAGAACTTGTATAGGCCTTGATCCCAGTGCAGTGTGGGTGCTAAAAATGTGAATTCCTTGATGAAATGTGGTTGGGAACTGTCCGTCTCTATATTGTTTATAATGTTCTTCTGCATGTTCATTTTTCTTCTTTGTAGGCCGACCCATGCAGATCTGCCACATCTGACCACCTTACCGGCCCCACGGGAGGAACTTTCAGAACTTTGCTGTGGATCAAAGGATGATGGAGCATCTGTTGGAACTCGAGAAGAGATGCCCAGCTCGGATGATGAATCCTGTCCACCAACGCAGAAGGCCTCTTTGGCCCCAAAGAAAGATGCACCAATGGCCGTCCACACGTCCACGAAGGCTGTAGATATTCCCACAACAAGTACTCAAGGTTGCCTGGACACCTTTAAGACTCATCTTAATCCACTTCTGTCCAGAAAGGACTCACCCACACAAGGGTTTTTGCACAGGACTAGTAGTACTTCATTACAAACCCTCTCGCAGTCAAAGTCCCATTCCAAGCACACCACAAAAGTACCTACAAAGTTAGGTAGCGCACAAACACAGTTGCCCACAGAGCCTGTGCATTCAAAAGACCCAACTCCTGAGCAGCCTAGTAACTCCCATTCTCAGCACAGAAAAGCTAACAAGAAGACCAACAGACGTGAAGGAAATGAATCTGCCTCTGGTTCTCTTGTTGGAGCACAACCTTCCAGAGTCCCTACGTCAAAAGCCCAGGCCCTCAGCAAACCAGGGTTTGAGAGCCCTGTGCTCTGGGCTCCAGCAATGCCTGCTTGGAAAGGTGCGCATAGAGAGCGCACCTTCTCAGATGTCTCCGACCAGATCAATCAAGTGATCAATGAGGTGATCGACATCCACTGTTACGGGCGCATCCGTGAGCAGAAGAAAAAAGACAGCGACGACGATGATGATGACGAGGGAAGCTTCCATCTGAGCCTGCACTCCATGAGCAACTCGGCGGGAAGCAAGGGGTGGGACGACACGCTGCAGGCCACCCTGGGAGCCACAAAGGTGGAAGAAAAAAACCTTGCAGGCCTCATGGAGACCCACATAAGCCTGGAGGATCAGAAGTACAAGAGCCAGCTTGACTCTGCTCTGAAGCCTGTGCAGGATGTGGAGGAGGTTAGGGAGACTGGTGACAGGACTGCCAGCGAAGCAGAGGAGGTGCTGCCTGACCTCCCTCACATACCGCCGACGTTTGTCGGAAAGACGTGGGCCCAGGTGATGCAGGAGGATGACCTGAAGATCGACTCTCTGGTGAAGGAGTTCCGCGAGGGCCAATTCCGTTGCTACTTTGAGACAGAGTCTCTGGCTCGATATGGAAAACACCGCAGAAGAAGAAAGACACGCAGAAAAACACATGACGTTCAACCCCAAAAGAAGGTTGACGATGCCGTAGTGGACTGTATAGATGTCCTCCCTCTCATGGAACATTCTGAGGAGGATGTCTTCCAACAGCAGCCAGTGAAGGAACAGACCACACAGCCGCAAAAGCGCCTCTATCGCATCGCATCCCGCTGTCAGGTGGTGAAGGTAAGTCACGGGACTCAGACTACCGCCGTGAGCTGCCCTGTGGTTCGTCGCAAAACAGTCGAGGGGGCAAGCACGTCGCTGAATGATGCCGAGCCTCCACAACGGTTGGGGCAAGCGGCAGACTCTGGAAACGAAACGCCCAAAATGAAAACCAGGCTCTGTGCTCTAAGGCTACCGGACTCCTACAGCAAGGTCATGAGCCCCCTTCAGCCCAAAACTGTAGTTTATGTGCTCTCCTCCCCTGCGGATACCATGCCGAACATCAGCAAGCAACCTGGCAAGCGGAGAGCGGGAGGAGGAAGGAAGAAGAAAACGTGTGACCTCGACAGCGCTCAAAAGTACAAATACAAAAGGACCCCTTTGAAATACTATGACCACCTCACCAACCGGATTTTAAAGTCCCCGCCGAAAGGTGCACCCAGTGCCCCGAAACCGAAATACTACCCCCATGTGCGGCAGCTGTTTCGCAGCCTCAGTCCAGACAATAACAAAGAGAGGTACGGGTTTGAGTTTGGGAATGAATCCTGGGGATCTCCGAGGGGGTGGGCCAGCAGTAGTGTAGCCGACCTCTGTGCCTCCAGCACGGGGTCCTGCCTCGACAGTGCAGGGCCCTCTGAGCCAGGTTCCTCTCTGTCCAGCAGCCGACGGGCCCTCTTCAGCCGCTCCTCCATGTCTAGCAGCAACCGGTTCATTCTAAGCACCCTGACCCCTGCACCCTCGATCCCAGACAGCGCAACCATGGCCCCCTCTGGCTCCCAGACTAGCAGCCCCGAAAAGGCATCCTCCACGTCTGACCAGACAGGAGGTCCTAGGCTAGGCAGGCGGAAGAGGTGTGGGGAGAAGGCAAGGTCTCTGACGCCAGCAAAAAATCCATCCTCCCCTCCGTACAAAAGGAGAAAAAAAGCGGCCAAGCCTAGGGCCAAAGGGAAGGGAGGAAGGTCTTTACAACGGACAGTGCATCCCCGCAAGTGTGCCGGGAGCAGGACATCTCCTAGGGGCAAACCTGCCACCCGTGCTTCCCCGAGAACTCGATCACGTTTGAGACCCTAAACAGTCGAATTATTCAGTAAATGGGTGTGTGTAGAGCCGTGTTTCAAAGTACCCCTCAATCCTGGGAAACCACCAGCAAAACTTGTCTCTTTACAGCAGATTTAATTCATCAGAGGATCATAATGCCATTGAGAGTTTACAAAAATCATCCATCTGTTGAGAAGCTGAACATGTGTGGTATTGGCAGGGCTGGTGGAAAAGTATATAGTGTTGATGGTCTTCCAGGAGAAAGATTTCAAAACCGTGATACACATCCAAATGGGCAACGGTGAAGTCAACTCTTTTGTATGATGCAGTATCTGGTGCTGGCTTCAAAGCTGTGTAGTTTCACAGAACCATTCATCCATGCCTTTAGATGTGTTTCAGACTTCAACATTGGCTGTAGACATGTTCAGAACCAAAATTAAAATCAGTTGACTTCAGGTGTGTACTCACATCATGAAGTGCCGAAGTCAGGTCTGGTTTCTAGAAGCTGTGTAATATTTTGAGGACCCAGCAACATAAATAATTATAAATCCTTGAATTGGTTGTAGTGTAACCAAATAGATGTGTCTCAGCCTCACTTGTCCTTGTCAAGGTTGAGTCTCATTAATTTGTGCATCTACAGTATGAACAGATAAACATATTGGAATAATGAAGAGCTGTGTTTGTTCTCATCATAAACCTTTAGGTAATCCAGTGTTGCCAAAGTAATTGCCTGCCCCAATGACAAGATCAGTGGAATAGTAGTAATGATACGGATCACTGTGTTCAGGTTTTGTGTTTCTGTGTTGTATTTTTTCCAAGGGATACACAAATCCATCATTGCAACTGAACGTGTATACAGTCTGCTGAATGTGCTCATTTGAATTGCTGTGTCTTTTTATTAATTTGACCTTATTGTTTTTATAAGTTTTTATTTCATGAAGAAATACCAAGAAATTAAAACAGCTTAACAACATCCAAATATAAAGAGGTGATACAAATCTGTGTGGGACTGATAATGCTGTCGCTGATAGTCCATTCTCTGACATGAGAAAAAATCAATTGGTGCAACCCTGCTTTCATAAATATGAAAATGATCTGTAATACCTGAGTTCTGGCTGAAAACTTGAATGTAAAATACTTTTGTCCAGGAAATGGCTGGTTGATATTTCGGAACAAAGTTTATACCTCAAGAGTTAATGCGTTGAGCAGATTTTTTGGCAACTGTTGTTATATTTGGAAGGCATTACGTTGAGTACATGGGTTCAAACTGTTTTGAACATGCTTGAACGATTTAAAGATTCGGCACGATTAACATTTGCATCTTTGTTTTTTGTTTTTTTTTCCTTTCTGTCGTAGATGACATATCCATACATTGTGTACTGCACACAGTGTATGCCCTGTGCTGTGCTAAGCAATGCTTTAACCACAGAGTCTTTTACATGCCAGTGTCCTGTGGGAGAGTTGAGGAAATCAGCATTTTATAAAAATGTTGTGGTTGAAGTATACCCACAAAACCCAGACCAGTTTGCAGATATCAGACTGTTATTTCCAGATTTTGCTTCATTATTTTCTATAATAATTTGAGGTGTGCATGTTCTGGTGTTTTTTTTTTTTTTTTTTTCATTTTCCAAGCAATTCATTTCACCTTCAGAATCATGTTGGTGTTGCGATTACAGAAGCGCTTTTATGTACTGTAGCAACTCATACTGCGAAACAAATGTTGATAAATTGCATTCACCTTGATAAGCTACATTTTTCATACATTACCTGTTTATAGTCATTCTCAGGAAACTGTATTTTGTTTGTTACATTAATTGTTGTTGATCATCACGGGTGCTGTTAATTCTTGACCTGGCTGGGTATTGCAAATTGGTGCCCTGACATGGGTGTTTTTTGTTCTCTGAAAACAATGGGAATTTGATTAAATTCATGGGGGACACTAGCCCTTTATTCTGCCACTGCGTTGAAAAAAAGATCTTATGTACTCATTTAAAAAAGGACAACTGGTAGGATTCATACTGGCAAACCTCTTTAACTGATCACTTCTTTCACGTTCCAGAGATTTCCCAGAGTGACAGTTAACATATTACAGGCATTGGACATTTTTAAGGAAACATACCCTCCACATGGGGACAAATATAAAGAATGCGCCACATTTCACCATTTCGCCTCTCAATTACATCTACCCATTTGTTAAATTTACTGTAAAGAGGCTCTGTTTTAGCTGATGTGGTACCTTTCGTAACTGTCCACTGGGTTGTATGGGGGCACCAAGCGGTTCAAATAAGCATGAAAATAATGTGAACCATTAGCTTTGACTGTCATTCTTTTATCGCCGTCAGCGCAGTGGAAGTCACATGGAAACTGTATTGTACACTGCCACATTACCAACAAATAACCAGTGCTGGAAAGTCCCGAATAGCCCACTGGAACAAGTTTTGTAAATGTCTCCCTTGTTTTACTGGAAACACTTTGCTTCTCTGTGAAGCAGTGTTGGAACATTGACCCCACATGGAATGCAAATATATGACCAGGCTTCCATTTTCCTTTGGAACAGCCGGTATAGAAAATAGTTCAGAGGAAGTGGTATGAGATCTGCTGAATTCAGTGAAGTTTTGCACAGTTGGGTTTAAAGAACTTTCAAATTAGACAATGTACTGTCTTGTGTATAAGTGCTTACTCTACACCAACAAGCTGGATATTTTTTTAAGTTTAGAATGGATATTTTTAAATAAAACAAATGGCTTGACTATTTAAATTGATTGTACATTAAAGTTTTTGATGAGTACAAAATAAATGTTGTGGATGTCTTTTTCAGCAGGTAACAATTTGACCTTGTCAGACATTTAAGAGCTCTTATCATGTGATATGCTATTCACTTTCACATTAACACATCAAATAGAACATACTTGCTCTTTGATACAAATCACTAGTACAACAAGTATCCTTGGAGAAAATGTGAAATGTGTTTGTTTTCTCATGTGATAATATATTGAAACTATCATCATAACATTTTGGCAACAGAAACTCATAATTTGTTGTATTACTCATGAGCTCTGGCATTTTCTGGATGTGAATCACGAGTAGGCCTACTTGCGTTTCCCTTGAGGCCTTATACGTTCTAATTATTTTAAAGTAGAGTTCAAGTTAGACTCACGTTCGACCGTTCACTTGAGATAAAAGTAATAATCTGTCAAGTTTTCGCCTTTCCGCTTGTGTTGCCCCAGACAGTTGCTGTGTATATGTCGCATTAACATGTAACCGGCCCGCCCTGTTGCAAATGGTATCGTTGATATGATAGGACGGGGATACCTACGATAGCTATCCCAATAATGCAACTCTATGCTCTGGTGTTTTTGTAAGTCCCTCTCTCCAAAACCTTCACCACTTCCCTGACTGCGCACCGCCCTCGTAATACCTTGGAGATCTCCAGCCATTTTTGGTGAGATGTGTCAGATGTCAGAATGATGCGTAAGGCTAGCTGTGGTTAGATTTATGGCAGGTCTAAAGGCTTTGAGGTGTGAAGGTGACCGTTACGCAGGTACATGCGTCTGAGGCAACACGGAAGAGAGATAGAGAGATGCTAATAGGAGTCTGTATTTGCGCAGTCGCAGAGGCTGGCCCGATGATATGAGGCGCCTGGCCACCGCCTTCCACCCGTACCTCCACCCTCCGCTGTCTAACCGCGTTCCCCACCCCTCCATCGCAAATGCAGTACGCAGGATTTACTTCTTCCTGTGGGATACGCCAAGAATCCAACAAAACGTGTCATCTCAGTGGTTAAAGGATGGACTGTGATGTGCTCCGTACATTGATACGCTAATGTCATTTTACAGCCTTCAAATATGAATCATGCATTTGATATTCCTTCTGAGTCTGGTCGTCAGCATCCTCATCGCCTTGCAATGTCAATTTGCCTCAACGTCAACGGGTATGTAAACCTGTTAGGTCTTCTTTGTTATTTTTCTGGAGCTGTGCTGTCAGCGCTCAATCAACTGACTGATGGGCCTGATTATGATTGTGATGAGCGATACGTGGTTAGCTCAGTTTTCCTTTTGTAACTTACCAGGCGCGGCAGGAGACCCCTGTCTGATAAATCCTATGAGATGCATACAGACTGGAAAGACACTGGTGCCCGTCAGCCAAGACCTCATAGAGGGCCTACTGATGGCGTTAAATGTATTCGTTTTTGTTCATTTAACCTACCAGATTTATCTAAGAAGCATAGGGATATGGAGGGGGAAGTTAAAGGATGTTCTCAATCTGGGGAGCTGTGACCATCCGGGTCTGTAGGCTAGATGAGCGACGAGACATATCGGCATCCTCAATTGAATTAAGTAGAAAGATACGGAAAATGGAGTGGATAGGCCATACGAAAGCTATATGATATAATTACGCAACAGCTGATGTATTTCGTATGGATAGGCCTAAAATAAGAGCCGATCAGATTCCCTACTCGGAGTAAATAAGTTTACGAGCACTTACCTATAATGCAATTGGTTAAGTCTTTGGTCGTCGGTTTTCCTCTATCAGCATGCATTCGCTTTCCTTAGACCTTAAACAGACCAGATTATTTATGTTACTCAAATAGGTTCGCTACCATTTAGAGTTCCGACCTGCGTTTCTTTTTTTAGTTCATTTCACATACAGTGGTAGGTTATTTGTGGTCTGCATCAAAGGAAACGGCGCATTTTCGATTCACTCTCTGCAGTAAGGGAAGGCTGCAGCTTCTAGCACTAGTTCATGTATAATTGACGGGATTCGTTTTAAAACTGGAGATATTGTCAGTAACGAGGTGCTGGTGTTTGTAACCCAGTTTCCCCTGCCGCTGAGTATGTGGACATCGGGAACACGGCGTCAGACAAACCTGGGCGAGAGTCGACAGGTTCACCGTCGGACAGCGCCAACTCTACGCGCCAGGGGCTGTTTCAGGGGGTCACGATTACCTATCCTGCGAGGCTTATCTACTACCTAAACGAGGAGTCGGAGAGTACCAACCATGACCTGGACACCCGTGCGCGGAACCAGGTCTCACAGGACCAGGTGAGCCTGAAAAGTGTTGGTGTTTAGGCGTGTTTATATTTGTATGTTTCTGAGTGCACATGCAGAGTGATTTCCTGGAGCCTCCGCTGGTAAGGCAGATTTTTACTGGGGAGGTTAAAACAGTAAAAACTGCAATCCCCCACCCTCCCCACAGAAGCACCACAGTCACACACACACACATCTACTGTGGGAAGTGGTGCATTGTGCTGCTCATGCCCACTATGCTAAAGTGAATACTGCCTTCCCAGCACGCGCACACACACACACACACACACACACACACACACACACACACACACACACACACTTCAATTCAGACACACATGCACACACCCTTTTTCAGCAAAAGTTGCAGTTTCCTGTCCAGACGTGCATGGAGACACACACTTTTAGCAAAATTTGCAGTTTTTTCCCCCTTAGTCCTCTGCCTCCTTGCACGCGCCTCCTCCAAAATTTCAGGTGGTGCATGAGGGAAGGAGAACATCCTGCTGTCAGTGCAGTCTCAACCACAGAAGGAGCAAAAGAATTATGCCGCTGTTTGCAAGATGGCACAAAGCTAAATGTAATAAGGACCGATCGTAACTTAATGGGTTCGGCGCTCCACCATCATTAGGTCTTGTCTCAGCCACAGATGAAGGCGTTGTGTAAAGAGAGCTGAATCCTTCACTTTCGCCGAAGTGCACATTGCCTGTGTATCTCTTTTAACTACAGAGCTTGGGGGCCAGCTTCATAGCTAAGGGTCTAAGTTCTCCAAGAGCAGTGGTGCTGATAAAATGTGTGCTCACTATGCTATGAATCACTTCAGAATTCACAGTGCCTCCAAAATGACTCAGTTTATTGTAACGCAATGCAGTTCTTACACTGGGATTGTTTTCAATGTGTAGGAAGCATGGGGGATTTCAGTCCCTGATTTCTCTTGTGTTGAGTGTCCCTGTTAAGTGTGTCGTGCAAGAAAAGAAAAAAAACACTGAATACAAGATTTCAGTCATGCCTGTCTGAATTTGCATGTTGAGTCAGATGTGATAGTTAGCCGTGTTTTCTCTCCACCAGGATATCCACCTGGCTCAGGCAAGCTTTCAGCTAGAGGCCTTTGGGTCCACATTTACCCTGGACCTTTCCTTAAACAAGTAAGTGTATGTGTGTGTGTGTGTGTGTGTGTGTGTGTGTGTGTGTGTGTGTGTGTGTGTGTGTGTGTGTGTGTGTGCGTGTGTGTCTGCATGTTTGTGTGTGTGTGTGTGTGTGTCGGTGTGTGCGTGTGCGTGTGTGTGTGAAAAGGGAAGACATTCTCTGCTTCGCTGTTAAGGCCAGATAGGTTGTGTCTTTGACCTATATATGGATATAGCCTTCTCTGACAAACTAACCATGTACCAGCCCTAAGTTGCACATATCCATGAGCTTGGTTACAAATGTAGGTTGGTGGTTCTGATATTTGGAAACCTTGGGCATGTTCAGAAACTGACAGTTACCGGCCCTTATATTGGAAATGTGATTCAAATAAAGAATTAGAATATGTGTTCATACTTGGTTTGTAGATGGTTCTTCAGTTCTCATATTTAGCTGCTGCATCAGCAAATAACCATTTCCCAATCAAGAATCCAAACAGGTTTATCTCACATTTCCCAATGAAAGAACGGTCATTAAGCTCTCAATTGGCGTAGTCTCATCAGGTCGGATGTGACTTTGGTGCTCCATGACGAAAGTAAATGTTGTGGAAGGTTTGTCAACACTATCCAAGCTGATACCTTTCTTCCGAATCCCACTACTTGACGAAGCACCACGCACCTTCATTCTTCCTTTGAGATCCGCCTACCCAGTGCGTTGCACCTCAGACTCACTAATGGCTCCTACTCCACAATGAGATGAAAATTCCCCCATGTTTGCTCCCTGACATATATTGTAATGCCACAAGACTACTATTTACATCGGGTTCCAGGATGTTGAACAGGAGAGACTTTACCTTGTTTAAAAAGAGCCCGTGGGACTATGAACTGAAACAAATAGCGAGTTTGCATTGATATGATGTGTATAGTATATATGTGTGATGGAGGTGTGTGTGTGTAGTTTATTTTGAAGGATGCTTTATTATCGTATAATGAGGAGAGATGAGAGTTGATGGCTTGGATTTGGGGACTAATATATCATGTTTAGGTTTTAGATGACGCTGCTGTAAGCTTTGAGGCAGAAAATGACAAATTGCTTCAATGTATTAATGTTGATGTCTTTGTTTTGTAGTGATTTGCTGTCCTCAGACTATGTAGAGATACACTATGAGGATGGGAAACCTGTGCTTTCTAAGGTACGATGGTCCAGATATAGACGGTTTGAGTCCTGTAAGAGTTTTAAATGCAGGACTCTCCCCACTGGAAAGGCCATTTATAATCTAGTCGGTGTGGTGACCTGTATTACAAAGAGTTCTAGAAAAAGAAGCTGGCCGGCACACAAAAGATGAATATGCTTGTTGTTGAATACCAGAGAGGAACAAAGGTACAAACATGTCAATGGAAGTTTATGCCTTTGTTCCATAGTTTAAAATTATGAGCATACAGTATGCATACTTTGTGTCTGACCAACCTTTCACTCCACATTGAGTTTTTATTCTCTGTTTTAAAATAATGAAATCATGTTTAGACCTATACACTTCCAAATGAAAATTCTATATTTAAACCCATAGATACATCCACATGATACAGCATCAGTTTAATGTATTGATATGTGTGTGTCTGCAGGGGGGGGAGCACTGCTATTACCATGGCCAAGTGCGAGGAAAGGAGTTCTCGCGTGTGGCCCTCTCCACCTGCAATGGACTACAGTAAGAGACCTTACTGAGGCTTTCCTAAGCTTGCAAAAAAGACATAGACAGCGTGTGGTTTGCAAGTGGTGAGGTTTTAATCTGGTGTATGTAGGGCCCGTATATGTTAAGGTGTGAAAAGCCTGCATATTTGTGGTGAATGCAGTTGCATTTTTTCCTCTTTCTTTCTATCTCTCTTTCACTCACCTTCCCACTCTGCTTCAACCTCCCTCTCTCCTCTTCTCTGTCTGAAACAGTGGTATGTTTGATGATGGGGACTTTGTGTACCTCATCGAGCCTCAGAAGCAGACGCACTACTCGGTAATGGCTTTGACTCTCCACCATTGTCCTCTATACAACAAATTCTCTGCAACTTCTGGGAATCCATAAAACCATCACACTGACATTTTTTAAATGTCGTCCCCCCCCCCAGGACATGGAGGCCAGAGCCCACACCTTACGCAGGGCCACCTCACTGCTTTCACTGGGTGACGCAGAGGACCTGGGTAAAAGCTTAATGTTTCTTTCGAAGGACAAAACTCAATAACCTGGAACTTATTTTTTAGGGGAGTTGAAACATTACAGATAAAAGATTAAATCAACTGCAGTTTTTTTTATTATGTTTCTGTTTTTCATTTTAATGAAAGCATTGCCTCCTTTTTCACCAGTGTAAATGTATCTGCTTGATGAGATTGTCCTGTCTAGTTATACGAGTAACCCTCACTTCATCCCTATCTGCAGAGCTGAGAAAACAGAGGGAGGAGGAGGAAGTGGAGGATGTGCCAGAGGCAGGGGTTTTATCCGACATGCCCTGGCTAAGACGCCGGAGGAAACGAGCTGTGAGTATCTGACCTTTCCCCTATAACCTGTGATCCCTGTGATGACCTGTCACCCCCTCCAACCCCATGCATGAGATGAGAGTCTGCTTTTGAAGGTTATCCATAATAATTATCAGCATGTAGTTTACTATAGCCATAAAAGAGGAAAGGGACACGGTCTGCCAGTTTCTTCCCTTCCCTTCCCTTTTAAGAAATTATTTTGGAGTTTGTACACTCTATGGTCACATACCAGGGAGAGATTCACCTCTGGGATAATTTTCTGATCGTTTGTCTTTGTTTTTGTTCTCTGCCTTGAAACAGATGCCACGTAATGTGTTCGAGGAGATGAAGTATCTGGAGATCATGATTGTCAGCGACCACAACACGGTGGATGCACCTTTTCCGAATTCAATTACGCCAGAGACTAATCAATACGCTTTTCAGCACTGATTGGGCTGTCCTCACAAATCAATAGTGTCCATTACATTATCACTTCCATTTACCACAGTACCTCAAAGACACCACAAGGGGGGTCCTACTTATTTCTGTTCTGTGACACTAGAGGGCCACAGTAATGTCTGACCAAGCACTGGTAGAAGGCTTGATTTATAGTCATAAAAAAAAATGCCGTATCAGATGACCATTGTTCGCTGTCACCTTATTATTGTCTTTTGTTTAGAGAGTCAGCATCTCTTTTTTAGTGTCTGATCAGCTCAATATCTTCTTACAGTTCAAGAGACACAAATCCAAAAAGCATACCAGGAATTTTGCCAAGTCAGTGGTCAACCTTGTTGATGCGGTAAGGGACTGAAGGGGGGTTTGTGGCTTTTGCTGTGAGTGTGTGTGTGAGCATCTAGCAATCTGTCTTCAGGCATGTCCTCAGTTTCTTGTGAGCCTCTGCTCTTATACATGTTGTATAAATGTGGGTATATTGGGGGGTTTGGCATTAGTTGACTATCTCTGAACATCTCTGTCGCGGAATCTTCAAGGTCTTCAAGGAACAGCTGAACACACGTGTAGTGCTGGTCGGCATGGAGATCTGGACCGACCAGGACCGCATCCCCCTGAGCGTGCGTCCACTGGATATGCTCAAAGACTTCTCCAAGTACCGGCAGGGCAGCATTAAGCTGAGTGCAGACTCCGTGCACCTCTTCACGTAAGAGCACTCCACCAGGACTCACTCTCAACTGTCGTCACTCACTTTTATTAGATTCTAGTATTAGTAGCTAATGTACACTTTCAGAATGTATTCTTATTTAGATTTCTTTACGTTTATTCATCTATGAAAGGTGCTATACAAATAAAGTTTATTATTATTATTATTATCAGGATTTTATCCAGAGAGACTTACAGTACAGTACAGATATACACTTCCATCAGTGTGTGTGCTTCCAGAGTTTGGAACCCATGATCTTGGTGTTGTATAGGATAAGAAATAACAAAAAGTCCTCCTCGATAAATGTGTCAATCCGTCTGAATTAGTTTATTAGGACTATAAACACAGAGGAAGTTCTAATAAAGACATTTGGCTGGCACTGACTAATCAGAGGAACAGCCGGGCACAATTTGAACTTGCTTAAGCAAAAAATAAAATGTGCCTGAAACCCTGAAAAGGGCATTTCTGCAAACTCTGTACAAAGTTACAAATGCATTAAACAGCTTCAGGGACAACTTTTGCAAGTATATTTAAAGACTGTTTCTTTGTCATCATGTTAATTCATTCTCAGCATTAGTTTTTTTTTTTTTTTTTTGGACTATTTGGAGACGTTTTGAAGAGAGTTTTAGCATTAAGATAGTATGGGGCAACCATGGTTGTGTAACAGCAAATTATATTACGTAATATTCACTGAAGCAACAATTGCACACGACGAAGTTGCAAGAGTGATTTTTTTCCTCTCAATTTCCTCCGAAATTGATATTAAGTTTTTCACTGGCATTTCTGGAAGTTATTTTTTTTTTGTCCACATAGATTTGATCTTACCTCCACCGAAGGCATAAATAGTACCTCTGCAGATGCAGACCTTTTCAACTGAATAATTTAACGATGAGCATTAGCAACGCAGCACTTCTCTCCTCCTCGCAGGAATGTGACTTTCCACTATGGTCGGAGCAGCGTGTCTTACATCGGCGGGGTGTGTTCACCAGTGCGGGGAGTTGGGGTCAACGAGGTGAGAGCAGCTATGGTTTTGTCCGTTCCTCTGCGGCATCTGAATGTCTCTGAACATCAGTATCTCACAGAGAGTTTTCCTCCTGTCAACCTCCTAAAGTCCTCTTACATATTGTCATATATTCCATTTTGCGCACTCTCTCTCTCTCTTCTAGCCAATCCTTGTTTCTCTCTGTCCTCTCACCTTTCACTCTTACTCTGCTTCCCTCAGTGTCCAGTGTGAAGTTTCATTTCATCCTTTAACTAATTCTGTGTTACATCACTTTGTTGAATTTTGTATTCATCTTTCTTCATTTCTATGTTTGTCTTTTTCAACACTGTCATTCTGTCTTTGTAAACGGATGTAAACCATGTTGTATACCCGGTTGTTAACAAGCGTCTCGTTCCTCCTCCTATTCTGATGATGTTTATTATTGCCGCTATTATTATTGTTGTTGTTGGTGTGTATTCTTGCTCAGTCTTTTCCGGGGAGTTTCTTTAACTATGTTTGTATTTGTCTTTGTCATTGCCTTCACACCCACCCATCACCAGTATGGCACTACTTGGACCATGGCAGCCTCTCTCTCGCAGAGCCTGGCACAGAACCTTGGCATCCAGTGGGACCCCCCAACCAGGCGGAGTACGTACCTAAGTCAGCCTGTGGCAGATGGTCCTAGTGTACACACACAGCGCATGTGGTGCTGCCATGCCAAGTAACTGAAGCTGCTCTTTCTACCCATGTTTACACTCGTCTCTTTGTGTCTCTCACAGAGGAGTGTGGCTGTATGGACTCTTGGATTGGATGCATTATGGAGGATACAGGGTATGGACATACACCCACACACACACACACACACACACACTAATGATGAATACATGACTTTGTTACTGTATGTAATGTCCATTACTGTATGTAATGGATTTAGGAGCATAATGGATTTTTTTAGCATCATCAACAATTGTTTTTGTTATTAAAATCCTGTGTTGCCAGGATGTTAGGATTGTTTTGTCACACAGTTCTATTCTGTTTGTATCTGCATTCAAACTCTCTCTCTCTCTCTCTCTCTCTCTCTCTCTCTCGCTCTCTCTCTCTTTATGTCTCCTTTTTTATGACACATGAACGTAGGGTGCAGCACCCTCGCAAATTCTCCAAATGCAGCATATCTGATTATAAGACATTCCTGTTGAGGGGTGGAGCTTCTTGTCTGTTTAACAGACCTAATAAGGTGAAACTTTACACACAGGCAACATAACCGATACTTTAACACACACACAACCATGAGAGTGCACACTTTTCCAATTTAAACACACATGAGCATGTGCACACACACACAAGCATGCACGCACGCACACACACACACACACACACACACACACACACACACACACACACACACACACACACACACACACACACACACACACACACACACACACACACATATACATACACAGCACATATATGTACATATCCACAGGCAACCACAGGCTCACACAGCTTCTTACATTTATACACATTCACAGACTCGTACAGTGATTTTACTAATATACTACATTGTCCTGTGCGGTACCTATAAAGCAACATGCATCATGCCCTGATCTGACTTGACCCTTTGTGTCAACAGCTGCTTGAGGCCACAGAGTGTGGCAATGGATACGTGGAGGTGGGGGAGGAGTGTGACTGTGGAGCACGAATGGTGAGTTACAGTCCTGTGGATGCGCACAGATGAACTACAGACTCATGCAGTAATTTCTCACTATGCAATCATCACCCACTGTTAACAATATTATGCACAAATGCTAGTGTTGTACTCCATAAAAGCCATTCACTCTTTATAAGACATTCTGGTTGAAGTCATGTTCTGGTTAGAATCCAGTTCAATAGCTCACTGTCTTTCTTGCTTTGGATATCTTGCTAGCATGCCATGTTAATTGCTGTTCCTGATACAGGCATTAGTGTGGTAGTGCATCAGGGCCCTTTTCATGTCTTCTGCAAAATAGCTGACTATTATAGTCAGTCTTTTATTGTTACTGTTATTTGTACAACTATTTAAATCTTATTTCTCTTTAATTTGACATTGTTATGCTTTATGTTCTTGTGTTCTTAATTATTTCAAAATGGATTTAAATAATTTGTTGTATATAATTAATGCATCTATATATCTCCAGTTTTCTCCCACAAAAATTCCTTATCTAGAATTTTGTGATCTTGCAATGTGTTATCTTGTTATTATTGTACGTCATCACTTATTCCTGGTACTATGGTACATGTCATCTGTTATTTTCTAGAAAGCTTTTGCCATTTAAGAGTCATTTCAGAGTCATTTCGTTCACTATATTTGTGTGTGTGCGTGTGTGTGTGTGTGTGTGTGTGTGTGTGTGTGTGTGTGAGTGTTTTATGTGTCTGTTATTTCTGTGTTGTAGGAGTGCTACAAGGACTGCTGTAAGAAGTGTTCTCTGTCTAACGGTGCTCACTGCAGTGATGGCCCTTGCTGTAATGTCACCTGCTTGGTGAGTCTCTTCCTCCACTTTGACCTTTCACCCTCAAGGCATTTCATCTTTGTCTTCGGGGAAAAAATGTTTTCAAATTTTTCACCTTTTGCAGTTTTACCCACGAGGGTACAGCTGTCGCTACGCTGTCAACGATTGCGACATTTCAGAAACCTGCTCCGGAGACTCAGGACAGGTGTCTTTCACACACACAGCATGCATGCAAAGGCATACATATGCAAGCTGTAAACAAATTCACAATCACAAAGGCGGCATCAAAGACAATTCATATTAAACTGTACACTGAGTACAAACACTGAAACATTTCTTATGTGTCTGTCATCAACCAGTGCCCTCCAAACCTCCATAAGCAGGATGGCTACTCCTGTCAGCTTAACCAGGTGAGAACCACGAAGACAAACTGAGATAGACTCATTAATCAAACATTTATAATAGGTTTAGGGTCACTGTATTCATTCAGTGTGCTTGATAAATCCTGTTTATAAGCTATGATGAACTTCTGTCATAAAACAAATGATAATCGAATAAATAAAAAAAACACAAGAAACCATTCTGGGATAGTAACCTTTCCGTTTCCATGTTTGCTAACGTAATGTCACATCGACAATATACGTTGAGGACAAATTTGGAAAAAATATATAGATGATGACCTGCTGTACTGGTGACCTTCTTTCAGGGTCGTTGCTACAGCGGGGAGTGCAAGAGCCGTGAGAACCAGTGCAAGTACGTCTGGGGTTCCAGTAAGTGCCAGGCTTTTATAAATTCTGCATCCTGTGTATAAGCAGAACAGGTACACACATGTCATAAACACTGCAGCAGGTGTATAAGCAGAACAGGTGCACACATGCCATAAATACTCCATCCTGTGCATTAGCAGAACAGGTACACACATGTCATAAATACTCCATCCTGTGTATTAGTAGAACAGGTGCACACATGCCATGAACACTGCATCCTGTGCATTAGCAGAACAGGTACACCTACGCCAGTTTAAAACAGCAGAGATGATGTGATTCAGCTATCAACACAGAACACTGGAGCAGAGAGGTGACTCCTCTTTTCATCTCTCCTCTGCTTGTTTGCCTCCTTTTATCTTCGCCCTCTTCTCTCTTCTCTCTCTCTCTCTCTCTCTCTCTCTCTTTTTCTACACCTGCCTTGTGCTGTCCATCCTGGTGTTCTCTCAGAGGCTGGAGGCTCGGAGAAGTACTGCTATGAGAAGCTGAACACCGAGGGAACAGAGAAGGGCAACTGTGGGCGAGATGGAGAGAAGTGGCTGCCCTGCAGCAAACAGTCAGTCTCTCCATAAACACACACACACACACACAAACACCCACCCCCACCCACACACACACACACACACACACACACACACACACACACACACACACACACACACACACACACACACACACACACCTGACGAATTTGATTTCATGAGTGTTCACTCAGGGCCATAGATAGAAGTATAAAAGTATAATGAAGTAGATGGATGAGAACAACATGCAGTCGAGAGGCAGCCATGTCTGTAGTAGATAAACTGAACAGCAGAACCCTTCAAAGACTCCACAGTGAACCATCCAACAAAGCATTATTGTAGAACATTTAAGGTCTCAAGCAGAGTCTTACAAAACAATTCCTATTTACTATCCCCGCTCTCTTAACCCCCAACCCTCCCCTCACTCTCTCTCTGTGTCTGCAGCGATGTGTTCTGTGGCTATCTGCTGTGCTCCAAAATTGGGAGGAACCCGCGCATCGGAACCATGAGGGGTGACATCACCCCAACCACATTCAACCACCAGGGGAGACTGGTGGACTGCAGGTCAGCAAAACTCATGCACTATTCCAATCACTATCACAGTCATGTGCACACACAAGCCTGCTATTGTACTTACATTAACAGAAACACAAAGCCTGCTAACCTTTATCGCATGTTATGTTTAAACAGTCCCACAACATGGAAAGATAGATAGGAAAAAGTGAAATCTGTGTTCTTTTTTTACTGGCAGTGTAAAAAGAAGTAACTAATTGCTTATAACAGAAGTTTTCGCTCTTTCTCTCTCCCCCCCCCCCCCCCTCTCTCTCCCTCGGTCTCTGTCTCTTTCTCTCCCCATCTCTCTCTCCTCTCTGCAGCGGTGGCCATGTGTTGATGGACGATGACACTGATCTGGGGTACATGGATGAGGGTTCTCCATGCGGCCCCTCCATGGTGTGCCTTGAGCGAAAGTGTATGCCCATCTCTTCCCTGAACATCACTGCCTGCCCCTCGGGCCCCAACGGACGCATCTGCTCCGCGCATGGGGTAAGAGCCTGACCTTTGACCTTTACTGTAACTGAAGTCACAGATGGGATTAAATGCATCTTTGATATGGGGAGGATTAAATGAGTAAACTTTGCAAAGCTCTCTCCGGTCTCTCTCTTTGGCTCTTTCCTTTCATTTCTTCTCATTTCTTCTCTCCCTTTTTTTCTGTAGTAGTAGTAGTATGTCTCTATCTATCCCTTGATTCTTCTCTGTCACCTCCATATTTTCCACATCTCTCTCTCTCTGTCTGTCACTGTGTCTCTTAGACAAAAACACACTGTAACAATCCTGGAGCCCTTTTTAATGTGTTCCCCTTACCTGTCACAGGTGTGCAATAATGAAGCCACGTGCACGTGTGACTCCACGTGGGCGGGCACAGACTGCAGCATGCACGACCCCCTAAAAGAGCCGCCCACCGTCCCGGACGATGGCCCCAAGGGTCTGTAATCTTGTTATTTTCTTTATTTCTTACATACACACATACACACACGCCTACACATACACACACACTACCCCCCCCCCCCACACACACACACACACACAGCATGCATTCTACCTCCTCACGTGGTACGTGTTATACCCAGGTAGCTCATCACCAATTACTACTGATTTTTCTTCATGTGAGCAGACTATAGCGTTATTTATCAATGTTGTCTTCAGACGTGAGTTTCTTATTTTGTGTGTATCTGTATTTGTTCTGTTGAGTGGGGATTCTTTTTTCTTTTTTGAGTCATTTGTTGCTTTATTGAAATCACCCCTATTTCCTCTGCGCAGTGAGCGTGGCCACTAACAGACTGATAGGGGCAGTGGCAGGGACCATTCTGGCCCTGGGGGTGATTTTTGGAGGCACAGGGTGGGGAATAGAGTAAGCACTGCTTCTCCCTTTCACCGTTCTCCCAGATTTTAAGGGAGAATATGTGACCCCTTTGTATGAGTTGTGTGTGTGTGTGTGAGTGTTTGCGTACATTGGGTCATGTGAACATGTGTGTGTGTGTGTGTGTGTGTGTGTTCCTGTCCTCCCAGTGGTGGCTTTGTCGTTTTGTGGTGACCGTGATGGTGCCCTGTGCTTGGACATGTCAGTGTCATGTGATGGATTCGTGATTTTGATTGATGGGTGACTTCCTTTGCCTCCCCTTTTCTGTTGACTGTGATTTAAATCCACTGTGTTTGGTGCCCCCCTAAGCCCGGCCATGTGGGGCATATTTGAATATTTAAACATACACTCCTACCCACCCGCACACACAAATCAGCCAATCAGCAAATCAATCCATCCTCCCATTGGAAGGTACAAGGAGAGAGACAGACGGTGGATGTTCCATGGTTGGTTAGGTGTTAGTAGATACAGTAACGAAGCAGATGAATATGACATCACCACCACGTACCACCACACTGTGTGTGTGGTCACATTCCATTCACATTCCAGTGAAGCTCTACAGTATGAAGTCAGCAGCGACCTGTTTCTTTAAGGACTTGTTAAGCAATGAATAAAATGTGCATGTCTTTTCCTCTTACCTCTTATAGAAATGAAAATCAGCAAAGATCTGTTTGATGACCAAATGTTTGTGTGGCAGCAACACAAGCTAATGCTGTTAGCGTTAGCATTAGCGTACACTCACAGCTGTCCGGGAAACTATAGCAAACTCATTTGGACACCCAATATGTCTTTGCTGATCTTTTCCCTTGTCTTAACAAATGAATGAATGTAAATGTTGTAAGTTGGAAACACGTGTAGAATTTATTGTTTGCAGTGCTAGTCCTCTAAATGAGACGTGTCGATAGAGCTGTGAAATATTCAAGTGTAACATGTTTCCTTCCCTCTCCCAAACACACACACATATACACACGCACAAATCAACATTAACAGTTGAGTTCCACACTTGGCTTCTTTAGAGACATCACACACACACTCACACGTCCATATATACACAAAAACAAACACACACACACACACAAACACATACATATACACACAAACACACGCTATCCCGTTGAGCTGACCTCTGCTTTATCTCCTTTGATATGTTGACCCCCAGCTTTTAAGGGGGTCCTTTGCGCTCATGTGGTGTCTTCTCCCCCTTCCTCCCCCTCCTCCTATGTCCCTCACCCTTCCCTCCGCCACCTCCGCAGGTCCTAGTGCCACCAACCTTATCATAGGCTCCATCGCGGGGGCCATCCTGATGGCAGCCATTGTTCTGGGGGGGACGGGCTGGGGTTTTAAGTAAGAGATGCAACCGCATGCTTTCTTTCCTGCCTGCACGCCTGCACTCAGGCGTTTCTCTTTATCTCTCTTTTCATTTTGCCACTCAAGACACAAGGCCTGAGCTTCTGCTACAGATAACAGATGCTCCATAGCGACTTATACGGAACGACTAAAAAAGGACGATAGCCAAAAAACACAGCAGTCAGTCAAAACCAAACTTTGAAGGTCCAGGTGGCGTCTGGAATAAGGGTTTTAAAGTAAACCTTTTAAAAGACTCCCTGATTCATCACACTTTGGTCTCAAAGAGCAAAGGTATAAGACTAAGATGAAACAGATGACTATGTTTACAGGCTAAGTTTAAAAGCTCAAACCTGAATAACAATGCATCTATAAATGCGAAAAAGCATAAGTTAGTCTGAGTAAAAGCATCACTGAAACTGAAACTTGACATTCTAACTCAGGATGCATTATGGTATAGTACCAGGACATGGGCACATTTAGCAATAATCTTCTTTAGCCTTTAAGATCTAAGCTTTTACATACATACATACATACATTTATTTACGCACTGTTGTATACTGACTGCAAGATGGTGGATAAGCCTCTGTACACTCTAGCAGAATCTCTAGCAGACTGATAAGCTTGACATGCATGCGTGCTAAATAAATAAAATAAGTTAAAGTTTAAGATATTAGCAATGACACAAAGAAGTATAAGTATTAAAATACAATGTGATTCACCAAGTACAGTATGCCGTATGGCATATATCCGTATTACAATCAGTTCTGTGTTATGTATACATTTTCAATTAATAATTATTGAGTTCAATGTATGTAAATGGGATTTATCTTGTAACTGTTGCTGATGGGTTAGTTCGTATATCATCAGTGATAGCTGAGTTGCATTGGGGCTATAGTCAATATAGTATATGGCCCCTGACTAAGCCTCAGTGGACAAATAATGGGTACTTCCACTTTTTAACCACATTTTTTAAATCTGAATAATTGGTTGTAGTGAAATCAAAGCATTATAAGAAGTCAATCAAGGTAAAATGGAAAATTCATGTAGTTCATAAAGTGAGACAACACAGTTTTGTTCCTCCACATTGTAGAGGTTATGAAATATGACCACTGAATAGAGACTTGACTGGTTTTGTTTAGAATATAGGACAGAGAATTATGGGTAAAGGTCCATATCAGAGTAGCCTTAAAATCTTATTGGCATTTGTTTTTTGAAGAGTTTACACACTCTAGCATGTTGGTTTGCACAGCATCTTGACTAAGGCCACGGAGGTTTTTTTGCATGTTGACTGGACTGGTGGCAGCATTGAGCTGAGAGGCAAGCGCCACCAGTGCCGCGCACAAAGGCTGGGCAAACCTTTCGGGGGGGGGGGACATTTGGGTAGAGTTGAGGTAGCTTACAGGGTGTGCAGGGTGGGCTGGGAGGGGGGTGGGGTGGAAGGCTGACGACTTTCTGATCTGACCCACTCTCCTTGCGGTGATCTTTTTTCTCTCTCTCTTTCTCTTTCTCTCTCTCCCTCTCTCTCTCTCTCTTTCTCTCTCCTCTCTCGTGATCTCGTGATCCCCCTCTCCACCCCCACCCTTATTTTCCTTCCCATCCACCTTCCCCTTTCCTCCACTCTCAATGCAAAGGGTGAAAGTATAAGCTGAGCAGAGAGGGGGCAGACAGAGAAAGAGAGGGGGGAGAGGCTGGGTGGACATGTCCCTGTCCTCTCCCGTCCCCTCCTCTCCCGTCGTTTGCTTTTTTTTTTTTTTTTTTTTTGGTCGGTTGCAGCCTTTGTGCCATGGCTAGCAGGCTGCCACGCCCGCCCCTCTTATCCTCCTGGAAGGCCTTTGGGGGGGGTGGGGCCGTACCCCCCAACCCGCCTCGCACTAGAGCAGAGCAAGAGCCCTCCTCACCCCCCCACCCCGGACCCGCCTGACACTCGGCTGCCTGTGCTGAATGCTTCACAGAGACCTGGTACAGACGCGCGCTTCACACGCACCTGCATGCCCCCCTAACCTAACCCCTAACCCCCCCACTCCCCCAACACCTTCCCCCCTACCACCACCACCACCTTCACCACCACTTACCACCCCCGAAAAATAGTCTGCGCTAGTGGCGTCTCTCGTCACCTCACTAGAGGGAACATATATGCATGTAACTCAGTCTGGGATGCCCCACATTTTGCCACACTAAGGGGAGGTTGTGTTCGATGACCCCCTTCTCTTTAAAAAAAAAAAAACTAAAACAAAAACAAAACTGTTGGACGGTCCTCCTCCAACCCCCCCCATCCCCCCACCTCCCCACTCCCTTTCTCGTTCGGTGTGCGTTGGTGTCGGTATTTGTCGATGTTGTTGTTGGTGCAGTGTGACGCCCCTTCTCTCTACTGACCATCCTTCAGTGTGGTAGACTGCATTTCCTGTGTCTCTGTTCGTGTTAGTGTTCTCTCACAGAAGGTAATGTCTCTTTAATTTATGTTTTTAATCTTTCCGTGATGCTCGCATTGGCCTTCATTCACACTCACAGGGGGAGGAGTCTCCTCCTTAACCCATTCCTCTTGTCTCGGAAGCTGTATGGATGATGGCCATTCCTGCCCTGATCATTCGAGCATCTTTACACACACTTACAAACTTGTTTTCAAAAACAAGCCAAAAGTTGTTATTCAACAACAATGTTATGATCGTGAGAAGTTCTGATTTTGGAAAGCAAAGCTGAGTTATTGGTAAGACATAACATGTAGCTGACGTTGACATCGTCTCTCTGAGGAAGACTCATATTGTGATAGAAGTGTCTGATGGGCTGTATAGCCTGTGTAAGGCAGTATAGCCTGTATAGCCTGTGCCGATATTAGGGGCAGGAGTGGCAACATTCTCTGGAAGGGGTCCATGTTGGCTATGTTTCCTCTTGACTCTGCCTGGTCTAACTACTTCTCTTCTTTGTCCTACCCAACCTCACCCGCTGTGTCGCCAAGAAACGTCAAGAAACGACGTTACGACGCCAATGCCAGCGCCATCTAGAGGACTGGATGAGGCTGTGCACTCTGGGGTCAGATCCTGTGCTGGATTCAGTCGATCTGACATTCGCTGGACTCCTCCTTACCCTTTCCTGCTGCTAACTTAGCGTTAGTATTTACTTGAAGACACCAAACGGAACATCGATAATGAATGAAACAACTGAAGACTACTGAGCATCTTCCATTTGTAGTTGTTTGGAACTACAGTACCCACCCTCACCCCCACCCAATTTTTCCCCTCCTTTCCCCCAAATAGACTTTGACTTGTTCCCAACTACTCTTCTTTTCCCCCTCTCCTCCCCAATCCTCACCTCCACAGAGTCTCCTCCACATGACAGAGACACAGAGTGGTGTAGTGTGCTGGGGCGCTCTCAAAGCCCACCCATCAGGGCATGACTTCCTGTACAGCGCACTTTGACCTTCCATGCGGAACCCCAGCATGATAAGTCCTGGCTGAGGCACTGCATGGCTGAAGTGAGTCACCCATTCAAATCGAAAAAGAGAAGAAAACAAAAAAAAAAACTCAAGTACAATCAATCACTCAGTCGATCAATGACTATGAACACGAATCCATGGAAAAGAGATGTAAGGCATCCAGGATGGACTGCTGACATCCCTACATGGTAGCGTTGCTACCAGCAACGTAAGTCCCTAAAGGAAGAGGCTTGTAATGTCACATTGAGAACATAGATCAACTATTGAGTCTCAACATATCATTTTACACTATTACATAACTTGCATTTTTTGTTAGAATTTTAGCATGTTGTCTTGCAGGTGTTTTGGCTGTATTAATGACAAAAATTATGGAAAGAAAAAAAAGATCAGAAGGGGGAATATTTTGGCCAATTATAGACAAAGAAACATGCAAGGAAGCACTTGTGAGCAGTGTTAACAACTTTCCCACAACAACACAAAAACAGGGAACTTGACACAGAAAGACACACAGACAACACAGACAAGCACACATACACACACACACACACACACACACACACACACACACACACATACACATACACATACACATACACACAAACACACCCACACACTCTCATACACAAGTCCCACACATGATAAATATGGTAACAGTGCTAACATTACCCTTTTGGCCCAGTGTTCTCACAAAACCTGTTGATAGACACTCCAGTCTGTTGAAGAGCTGCATGATCAAGACTATTAAGAGGGCAGCCCTTCCCAACTGCTCTGCTTCCCATGGTTACTGCATGTCAAAGGATTAAAAAATACAACTAACTCTTACTTACTATGCAAAGGAAAACATTGCACAGACCTACTGATTGGTAATGATTCTTTAATGATACTATGAAGATATTACTAAAATCATGTTTTAGCTACTGAAACAATAAGGCAGCCTTTTATATGCTTGGCCACTTCAACATTTGTCTCTATAACAAGCTTCTGGTAAACACAGGAAAAATAATGAAAAAAAAGTCCAAAAGTCAAAACTCATCTGATCATGTTCATTTGTCTGACATGGTGGAAGTAACCACTTGTGTCCTTTGTGATAGAGAAAGCTGAATTTTCCAATCGAGTGTAATTGTAGGAACAAAGAGTTTGAAGGGATCTTTCCAGAGTTTTTTTGGCTAGAGGTCTACACGTTGGGTGTCCTGTGTACCATTTTTAAGGTTACGTGGGTGTCCGCTCTCATCTCCTTGTTCTTTCTCAACATCATCTCATGTTCCCATGGGAACACCATAAAAAAATATCTAAATAAAGGACTTGACAAAGTATTGTATCACTTGACAATGCCTCTGTGTTTATGTTTCTTTACTTCATACATTTGATTGTGTTTTCTTCTCTACCCCCTACTGACAAGTAACAGACCAACCACCTTGCTCAGGTAATGGTTAATGAATGAGACAAGATGAGAATAAAAGTCAGCTCTGATAGAGAGTTGTATCATGACGACAGTACACCAACTCCAACTGACACCACATTGTGAGTACTGTCTTTGAGCAGGATGTGTGTGGGTAGACAGTTTAACAGTGTCAACAATTTCAGTAGGTGGATTTGAAACCAGCAAGAATGTCAGAAAGTTCATCCTCGGGCAGAAGCCTGCCCTAATTAACATTTTACACAAAGACGCCAGATTTATTTTGCAGCCTTGTAGGCATATCATAGACCACCGTACTTATACCAATCTTAAGTGCATACAAAAAGAAGAGACCATTATTATTGATCTACTGGATAGACTGATCAACGATGATAGGACCTGCGATGAATTCCTAAAACTACTAAAAGAAGAAACTTTCACGATCTGGAATCAAGGTACAATCATGCATTATGCATTAAGAGTCAATCGGCCATATACATTAAGTTCATCTTACGAATTGGATTGAGTATTTTGTTGAATTGGTTCAGTCCCAATTGAAAAAATTGTCATTGGAACTAAAATCGTTAAGGATTCTAATGAAAAAGTGAATGACCTTAATTTGGTATTATATATATCTTTAAGCTGTATTATGTGTCAAGCATAGACTTTGCATTAGACTCATGTAACCTTGTAAAGAAAATCTCTCAATTTTGCTATTATTCCAGGATGGTAACCATTGACACCAGAGCTACATTTCCAAAGAAGACATCGAAAATATTCTGTCATTAAAGAAAACATTGAAAGAAGTTGCTTCCATCCTCTGCATTTCCAGACCAACCCTGTACAAACTCATGAGGGAGCACAACATCTCAAAACAATGTTTGTACAATTGAGTGATGAGGAATTGGATTCTGCAGTTCAAAGATCAAAGCAGAACATCCTCATGTGGGAGAGATCATGCTTAATGGACGTCTGCGTTCCAGGGACATTGTGGTGAAAAGGAAGCGGTTAAGAGAATCGATCAAAAGGGTTGATTCTGGTGGTGTTGAGTCTAGGAGGAGAACAACGATATCTAGACGGGTTTATTCTGTGCCGTGTCCAAATTTCATCTGGCACCTGGATGGTAATCATAAACTGATAAGATGGAAATTAGTTGTACATGGTGCGACGGACGACTACAGTATGCTCATGCTCATCGGTCTGAAACTGTTAAACAGCTTTTCAGTACAGCGATAAGACAGTTTGGCAGACCGCATATTAGAACTGATCTGGAGGGAGAGAATCTTCTTGTTTGGGAATGGATATGCGGGGAAGCAGAGGAGAAGAATCTGTATTAACAGGAAGCTCTGTACATAATCATCGCAGTGATCTTCTTTCCTTTCTTCTTTCAATTACTCTGTCCATCCATTCTCGCTCTTTTTTCGCCTTTTTATGTCAGCTTTCTCTGACTCTGACTTATTTCATTTTTTCTTCCATGCCATGTCTATGTCTTCCACTCTATCCATCGATCACTCTAACATCTCCTTCCTCCCCTATGTCCATTGTCTTCCCTACTTTCGCTCATTCTCTCTCTCTGTAGAATCTCCATCCACTTTTTTCTATCCCTCTCCAACTCTTTTTTTCTCACGCTGTCCATCTCTCTGCTTTAGTCCATTTTCTCTCCCTCTTTCAATCTTTTCCCTGCTTCACTTTATCTCGTTTTCCCACTGTTTTTTTTCAACTTTTTCTGTCTCACTCATTCTGTCCCTCTCTCTCCCCTCTCTCACTCTTCCTCTCCTACTCAAACTCAGAGTAAACCATAACCACAACAGCTACATACATACATACAACATTAGGTAATGTTCACTATTTTATATTTTTTATTACACCTGCATCCTGCTGTCGTAACATGCTTATTTGTGTGTGTGTGTGTGTGTGTGTGTGTCATCTATCAGATATAAGAGGCCATCAGGTAATGTTTACTATTTAATATTTTTAATTACACCTGCATCCTGCTGTCATACTAGGGTTAGAGTCAGGGTCAGGGTTCAGCTCGGTGAGGACAAGTGGAGGCGTGGCTCTCAGTGGAGGCGTGGCTCTCAGTAGTAGTATGGCACTGCTCCCTCTGCTGCGTTCACTCACATACCCCGCGATGTTGGACCAAAATGAATTTTGCTCTGTGGACGAAAGTTAGCAGGTAAATACGTCAGGGTGTGTGTCCAACAGGGTGTGTGTCCAACATAGGGTGACCAGGTGTCCCGCTTTGCATTGCACTGCACAGCACTTTGACCTACATCCTGCATATTGAGGATAGGATGCCTCTAGGGGAGGATATGAGGCCGCTAGGGGAGGATATGAGGCTGCTAGGGGAGGATATGAGGCTGCTAGGGTTGGATAGGAGGCCTCTAAGGGAGGATAGGAGGCCTCTAGGGGAGGGTATGAGGCTGCTAGGGGTGGATAGGAGGCCTCTAAGGGAGGATAGGAGACTGCTAGGGGTGAATAAGAGACTGCTAGGGGAGGATAGGAGGCTGCTAGGGGAGGATAGGAGGCCTCTAGGGGAGGATAGGAGACTGCTAGGGGTGGAAAGGAGGCCTCTAAGGGAGGATAGGAGGCCTATAGGGGAGGATAGGAGACTGCTAGGGGTGGATAGGAGACTGCTAGGGGTGGATAGGAGACTGCTAGGGGAGGATAGGAGGCTGCTAGGGGAGGATATGAGGCTGCTAGGGGAGGAGAGGAGGCCTCTAGGGGAGGAGAGGAGGCCTCTAGGGGTGGATAGGAGGCTGCTAGGGGAGTATAGGAGGCCTCTAGGGGACGAGACGAGGCCTCTAGGGGAGGATAGGAGGCCTATAGGGGAGGAGAGGAGGCCTCTAGGGGTGGATAGGAGGCTGCTAGGGGAGGAGACGAGGCCTCTAGGGGAGGATAGGAGGCCTCTAGGGGTGGATAGAAGGCTGCTAGGGGAGGAGAGGAGGCCTCTAGGGGTGGATAGGAGGCTGCTAGGCCATGCCTGCCCTAAGGGTTGACTTACCGTTTGGCACGGCAGAACTTACAGCCATTTTCATAGGTGAGGCCGTCGGAGCCACAGAGAGGGTCGTACACGAAAGAGCAGGTGTCACCAATAAACCCCTTAGTCTTAATCTTACGAACTGCCTCCTCCAGGGCATCACAATCAAGCTGAACAAAGAAAGGAGTGCCTTAACAAACACACACATATCCATATATATATATATATATATATATATATCATATAAACGGTCACACAAACACACAAGCACACACAGACACACACGTACAATCACACACACAGGCATACATATATATACAGTATATATCAATATGAGAAGAGTACAGAGGACATGGTGTGATAATAGAAAAACTAATGGTGGACATTACCTTAATTGGTTCTATTATTTTTTGCTGTCCCTTTCCATATCCCGGAAATAGTGGTGATGTGGCCAAAGTATGACCTGATTCATAATAAGAGAGAACAGAGAGAGAGAGAGAGATGAGTGGGTGTGTGAGAGAGGGAGAGAAGTGGGTGAGAGAGGGTGTGAGGGTGAGGAGGGTGAGAGAGAGGGAGAGGAGAGGATGTGAGAGAGAGGGAGAGGAGAGGGTGAGAGAGAGAGGGAGAGGAGAGGGAGAGGAGAAGGTGTGTGTGAGACACAGAGAGGGATAGGAGTGGGTGAGAGAGGGTGTGAGAGAGAGAGAGAGGGAGAGGAGAGGAGAGGAGAGGGTGTGAGAGAGAGAGGGAGAGGAGTGGGAGAGGGTGTGAGAGAGAGGGAGAGGAGTGGGAGATAGGAGAGGGTGTGTGTGTGAGAGAGAGAGAGAGGGAGAAAGAGAGAAAGGTTCAGCATATAAAACAGTAGCCACCCAGAACAGCAGCCTCTACACAGAAGTGTTTGTATTGTTCATCCAGTGTGTGTGTGTCAGAGAGAGAGAGTGGACGTACCAGAGAGGTAAAGTAGAGCGCAGAGGGAGATGACAATGCTCAGCTTCATGGTGGCTTCAGAAGAAACAGCAGCGGCGTCTCAACGGCATGAAAACCGTCTCTACAGCTGCCCTTAAATACCCTCTTCACCTCTTATTTTCAGCTCCCGCCCCTCCCACACTTACCGTCAGTACTTACTGAGGTTACGCAAAAAAACATTGCATAATTTGACCAGTGGGGGGCTTTGCAAAAGGCAGAAACAGGTTTTTCCCAATACCTTTAGATGTGTTGGCCTTATAAAAGTGGTTGTTATGTCTGGTGACATGTTAGGAGATCCTAATGATTGAACATGACAACCTATTGTGTCGACCAACTTATGTGGCTGTAATATTGGATTTAATCACAAACCTTAAAATGTTTTTAGCAGCCACAAACCTTGTCGAGTCTTCACCACATTTGGCACAGATGATGTTGAGACAAAGCCTCACGAAATTATCAGGCAGAATCTTTTTTCAAAACCATTCGTCCAGTACAGCCTATCCAAATCCGTGGGAACAAACAAGAAATGAGCTCATATCTTTATTTATCCGTTTCTCTCTCTATCTTTCTCTCTCTATCTTTCTATCTCTGTCTGTAGGCCTATTGGAGGTCTTGTGCAGCCCTTCTTGGTCAGGTTCTTCAGATTGCCTTTAAGGATGCATTTATTGTTGAGGTTCTAAAGACTCCTGAAGTTCCAGGTTACCCAGTTGTCACTCAATATTTTCACTTATTTGCCCATAATCACTCAGAGCATTTAACATTCTACAGAACTCCTGTTGTCAAACATACCCAAATTTAAATCTTAATCTTTCTTCACTGCTGTAGTGTGTAATGTTATTCAGTCTCAGCACGTTGTAAACAGGGTTGTAATATATTTATATATCTATATTTCAATAGAATATATATCTAATAATAATAATAATGATACCAAAACAATGACTGATAGGTGAAAATTCACCCTAGTTACCTCATGACTCCGGAGCTGCATATAAGTATATTTATTACACAAACAACAATTGCAATCGGGCTCACTCCCAGCACAAGGCTGAAAGTGAAGCAATGATAAACACATCGCACAAGGTTTATATAGACAGAAGTTGAGCGTTCAGCAGGGATAATCACGTGGTGGATTTCTCACGTCCGAGGCAAGGATGGAAGTTTTGCAATGTCGGAAGAAGCACAGTTCGACCCTTCTTATCACTTCTGGTCTAAACATGCTCTTGTACATATGCAGACTAAGTGGCACCTAATATTCTAAGTTACACACACGCACAGAAAAGCCATTTCATAAGCACATGATTCATACATTCTTAAGTAATTAACAGTATATGCAAATTAGCTCCATCAATGACTATAGAGTAGGCCTCAAGCAAAGCAGAGGAAAATAGCACTGGAACAGACAGCACTAGGTAGGTCATTTCACCAAGAAAAAGTGTCTTTGCTGAAGCTTTCGTACAAAACCATCAATTCGACTCCAGCTGAGAGTGATAAAAGTCAGCCACACGTATGCCTTATACCTTATCTAACACACACACACACACACACACATATAACTGTCTATGACTGGGCTAACACACACACACACACACACACACACACACACACACACACACACACACACATAACTGTCTATGACTGGACTAACACACGCACGCACACACAAACACACACACAAACACAAACACAAAACTCTATGACTGGGCTAACACACACACACACACCTGTCTATGACTGGACTAACACACAGCCCTGTATGTATAGGAGAGACGTGAGGTTTGGCAATGCCATGCTATATAGGATAGGCATGAGGTTGGGCAATGCCATGCTATATAGGATAGGCATGAGGTTGGGCAATGCCATGCTATATAGGATAGGCATGAGGTTTGGTAATGCCATTCTAGTGATCATAGCTGTTTTGTGTCCCCACTGGGTGTGCAGAGCTCTGAAAGGGGCCACATGTCTCATGAAGTCAAGCCTTCATTCTCACAGAAAAGTCATGATGACATTTATGAAGCTTGCGTGGGAACAGCACTATGAGTGTGGATAAGATGCTATCACCCATCAGTGTTGCACCAGCAAGAATCACACAACAAACCGCCTGACTGCCTAGAAGCCACGTGAGAACATCTCATCTGACACAATCAGTACACACACACCACACACCACACACACACCACACCAGATGTACACACCACCAAAGACCACTGTAGCCTACTTGTACAAATACCAGTATAGCCTACTAGCACAAAGACCAGCGTAGCCTAGTAGCACAAAAAACACCGTAGCCTACTAGCACAAAGACACAAATATCTGTCAATGCTGTTGAGAAACGACAGACACCATCCCAGAAATGGTCATGGCTTTAGGAGTTATAACGGGAATTTGTATTAGATTTGATGGTTTTGGGAGTTATGAAGGGAATTGTATTGGTTTTAATGGTTTTAGGAGTCACATCATTTTGGTATAATGTCCAAGTTAATTTTGATGAAATATGGTCATGTGAAGGACAGATAAATACACGTCAATCCCACTTGCCGCTCAGGCTATGTGCTGAGTAAGTCTGTGGTTCGAGTCAGAATACCCCGCAAAAATATGAGGCAATCCTTCACAGTATGACTTCGCCAACAAAAAAGAGAACTCTGGATGCCTCTGTGTTGAACTATAGACTCGTCTCAAATCATCCTTTTATAGCTAAGATCATTGGGAAAATCAATCAATCAACTCTGAAAAATGGTTAGCTTCTCCTTGTTGGCTTCCAGTGTGTGCCATGGCCTCTCATGCTACCTCTGTCAGCTACTAGCTACTCCCCAACCTCCTTTAGCGGTCACAATATTTGTAACAAATGTAGGCTATTGGCAAGTCTGGAAGCGAGGATAAATATACTTGAATTGCATCTCCTCAATGTAGATCATATTAGCCCGTTAGCTCGAACTAGCACAATCCATGCAGCTGCATGCAGCTGTCGAAACCCAGTCAGTAGATTGAGTTGTATTAGCCAACGTTACTCAGCCTATTAGCAAACCTGCTGTAACACCATAGCACCCAGGATGCACCATAACTACCTCTGTAACACCTAGGGTGACCATATTTGAGTTTGTGAAAAAGAGGACACTTCGTCGCCGGGGGAGGGGGCGTTGGAAGATTGGAAATGGCGAAGTATCGTACCAAATGCTCAAAATGATCGTCTTTGGAGGATAATGATCGTGCATCTGGCAACACTGAGAGGGCGGTCGACCAATGACAGTTCTCTCTACAGTCAGAGCTCGCGCAAGAAGGTGGAACGTAAGGGAGATACCCCTTCCAAAACATGTAAGGGCGTAAAAACTAGTTTGTGAAGGACCCAGAGAACCACAAATATCCGACGAGGCAAAATCACAGACTTTTTTGGAATCCCTCCCGGACGCATTTTTTAGGTCTCAAAAAGAGGACATGTCCGGGTAAAAGAGGACGTCTGGTCACAACCTGGTGCACTCCTAGAATCCTTCACACCCCTGAACTCAATTCCCTGATCTCCTCATCGAAAACATCAGAGTGCCTACTGGACGCTATCCCTACAAAACTACTTAAACATGCACACACACACACACACACACACACTGACCTAATGATGACGGACCTAACACTCAGCACTGTCTATTACTGTCCTAATACACACACACACACCTGTCTATGACTAATACACACAAACACACACACGCACCTGTCTACACACGCAATGCCATGCTATATAGGATAGGCATGAGGTTGGGCAATGCCATGCTATAAAGGATAGGCATGAGGTTGGGCAATGCCATGCTAAATAGGATAGGCATGAGGTTGGGCAATGCCATGCTAAATAGGATAGGCATGAGGTTGGGCAATGCCATGCTATATAGGATAGGCATGAGGTTGGGCAATGCCATGCTATATAGGATAGGCATGAGGTTTGGCAATGCCATGCTATATAGGATAGGCATGAGGTTTGGCAATGCCATGCTATATAGGATAGGCATGAGGTTTGGTAATGCCATTCTAGTGATCATGGCTCTTTTGTGTCCCCACTGGGTGTGCAGAGCTCTGAAAGGGGCCACATGTCTCATGAAGTCAAGTCTTCATTCTCACAGAAAAGTCATGATGACATTTATGAAGCTTGCATGGGAACAGCACTATGAGTGTGGATAAGATGCTATCACCCATCAGTGTTGCACCAGCAAGAATCACACAACAAACCGCCCGACTGCCGAGAAGCCACGTGAGAACATCTCATCTGACACAATCAGTACACACACACACACCACACACACACATACACACGCACACCACACACACACACCACACCACACATACACACACACACACACACCGCACACACACATACACACGCACACCACACATACACACAAACACACACCACACCACACATACACATACCACACCACACACAAACACACAAACACACACCACACTAAACATACATACCATGGCTGGATGTGTTTGTCTAATATGAAGTGGTCCTCAAGCACCAATTTGTCCCTCATATGTTACTTACCATCCACCATCCACCTCCAGTGAGAAAGATAGGAATGCCAAGCACCATTCACCATTGAGATATCATGCAACTGAGCATCACTTAAAAACAACTAGTCTCAAAGATTTGTGAACAATGAAAACAACAGCTGATGCATTTTCAATGTTGCAAAAATGAAATACCTCAGTAAATATGGTCTCACAAATGTCCTCTTTAATAAGGGCATATATGTAACATTCCTCCCCAAAGATCACATCGGTGCAAATTCAATCTGTTCCACGGAAAGCCAGTGTGATACACTCAAGTGAGGTCAACCATGTAATAGATTCTGATACAGGCTAAACAAACGTAATTATATAATTTTCCTGTAGGTGAGCATTAGCAATAGTAACTTGAGATGCACAAAGTAGGCAGCAGAAGTGTCACTGTGGCTAACCTAATTCATTTGAGTTAATTTTCAATTCTTCTTTAGATTTAAGTTTGTTTCCTCTCCGTCCTCCTTCACCAATATGGCCATACAAAGAAGACAGACTTCCTCATTAAAAAGGAGGCCTATCATACTGGCACAGTGCTCAATGGGTTTTGTTCTAAAAATATATTATTATTTATTTGACTGGGGAATCTCTCCAGTGGCCCCAAACATGTATACAACACAAACAAACATAAATCCAAAAGTCAAAACGTACTCAAAGTACTCACAAAAACGAGGCAAACGAGGCAAACTAGGCAAACGGTATTCACTTAACCTCTCTCACACCCTCCCTTTTCGAGGAATGAGGCACCCTTTAAATAAGCCTGTCACTTTGGGCGACATTGGTCCAATCGACACTCGTTGGACACAACCATTAGTGTGGGGGAGCCCTCCCCACATTAGTCTCCTGGATAACATAGTCCGTGGGATTTTACATATACATAAGCCCACCACCAATTTCACCAGTGCACCCAAAACCATATATTACCCTATTGACACACCTCTTACAATAAGGACAGGTGGCTTGTGAATTGTCTAACTAGGCGTGTGCGCCATCTAGAGGACTGGATGAGGCTGTGCACTTTGGGGTCAGATCCTGTGCTGGATTCAGTCGATCTGACGTTCGCTGGACTCCTCCTTACCCTTTCCTGCTGCTAACTTAGCGTTAGTATTTACTTAACCAAACGGAACAACGATAATGAATGAAAAAACTGAAGACTACTGAGCATCTTCCATTTGTAGTTGTTTGGAACTACAGTACCCACCCTCACCCCCACCCAATTCCCCCCCCCCCCCCTTTGCCCTAAATCCCCCTCCCCCATCCTCACCTCTACAGAGGTTCCCCCAACTGACAGAGACACAGAGTGGTGTAGTGTGCTGGGGCGCTCTTAAAGCCTACCCATCAGGCATGACTTCATGTACAGCGCACTTTGACCTTCCATGCGTGAGTCACCCATTCAAATTGAAAAAGAGAAGAAAAAAAATCACTCAAGTACAATCAATCACTCAGTCGGTCAATGACTATGAACACGAATCCATGGAAAAGAGATGTAAGGCATCCAGGATGGATGCTACCAGCAACGTAAGTCCCTAAAGGAAGAGGCTTGTAATGTCACATTGAGAACATCTTCTTGGAGAGAAGAGACGGGCTAGGTGGGAGGAAACGTACCTCGATCGACTTCACCCATTCAAGTCGAAAGGCATGGGCCATGCGCCTCTCCGGACGCAGCAGTAAACCTAAGCCATGCCTAGTTACTGCCAACTCTATCGCCTTTGTTCTTGTGGTTTGGGCGGCGTCTTGTCATAAGAATTTCAGTGCCCAGTCTGACCCTGTGTCATTTGTGCATCTGACAAATAAAAGACTTGTAAGGATAACGGCAGATGGAAAAACAAGAGCAAAGAATCCAAGTCCCATACCCATGAAGTCAACCAGGAGATCAAAGAGACCATCACCCGCCAACCTGCTCCATGCGATCTCTCGGGCCCAGTCACTCTGAAACAGCTAATGGATGCCATCCTGTGCCTGAAAAAGGGTAAAGCCCCTGGCATCGATCCACACAGAGTTCCTCTGCCACATGGGACTCCGCAGTTTCTTTCAAACTGCCTGGACACCCTCTCCATCCCCGCTGTCTGGCGGCAGGCTAAAGTGGTGGCTATCCTGAAACCCAAGAAACCGGCTGATGACCCCAAGCGCTACAGACCAATCTCGCTACTCTGCATCACATACAAACTGATGGAGAGGATTATCCTGACACGCATCAAAGATACTGTTGAAGCACACCTACCCCGTGAACAGGCAGGCTTCCGTTAAGGTAGATCAACTACGGACCAAATAGCCTGCCTTGTCAACGACATCGAAGCTGCATTCCAAGGAAAGAAAAGTTCGGAGTGGTGTATATTGACCTGACAGCCGCATATGACACCGTGTGGCACCGCGGCCTCTACCTAAAGCTGGCAGAGAAGGCAGTCAAGGAGGATAGCCTGGTCCCTCCCGTCCAGGACTATACCATCCCCCAGCGCATACCAAGGCAGCACTTTGCTACCAAAGCTGCAGCGCTTTGCAGGCAAGGCCCACTCTCCACCTCCTTGGTGGAGCAGAAATGGCAGGGAGAATGGAGAAGCTCACACACCACTCTGCACACCTTCATCGAGTCCCCATCCACAGAGCCAAGCGACCACCACCTAAGCTGCAAGGCCTGGACTCGCCTCAGCCACCTCCGCACTGGAAGGGGAAGGACTCGGTCCTTTCTCAAGATGGTTGGTGCTTGTGAAAATGACCTATGTGAGTGTGGTGCCCCGCAGACTATTCCACACCTCCTTCAGGAATGCCTAATATTCAAGCCACCCAATGGGCTAGAGCAGTGGTCACCAAACTTTTTTGGCCAAAGATCACAAACTCTGCCTTGGTGACAGGCAAGATCTACCTATTGAGGCGTTGAGAGAAAAAGACTGTCCAGACTGTACTTACAACTTAACTTTTTATTTAGCCTAATTGTAATTGAGTGAAATTAAACACTTTGGTCCAGCTTTCAAATTGATGTGACCAAGAACACACTAAATCACTTAATTTCAGTGCAACATAAAAAGGAAAATATTTGTTAACCGCACACAATATGAACAAGAAAAAACACATTTACAATGAGCAGGCTGGATATGAACTGCTTTATTTATCAACTCAAGTTACAACACAACACTGACAATCTTTGTTTTCAGATCATTTGACAGTTGTTTTGAGGCCCCCATGTTGCCACTCTTCAGAGGAGAATCAAGGAGAAGAACATCTTGCAATTGGCTACCTTAGATAGTTTTTCTAATGATTGAATGGACCTTTCTATGGAATTGAAGGCTTAACAAGCTAATCAGACTAATTATGTGTTGCAATTATTCAGTATTGAGTAGTTACAGGTATTCAAATCATGAAAATGATTAGGGTGCCTAAATATTTGCACAGCCTATTTTTCACATTGGATTTAATTTCAAATACTGCTACACTACATATCTTTGTCTGGAAAACACCCCAGTACTCAGTGTTAAATAGAAAATGAATAATATACCACTGTGATCTTTTTTTGGTGAAGACAGAGTAAATTATCATGCAGCCTCAGAGGGTGCCAAAACTTTTAATACGACAGTATGCGTGCATATTTATATTTCGAAAACCAACACGGTAATTGGAATGAAGTGGGAGTGGCAGATAACTAACATAAGCGCAAACATACTCATGTAACGTCACCTTTAACATTAATATTAATATTTAGAAACACTCTTGCAGTGTTAAACGAGTCGTCGACAAATATCTGTCTCGAAAACCGTTCATTTGGGTAAGCTAATACATAACGTTAATCTATAAATAGACTTAGGATATCGGTTTATTTAACAAACTGGCCGATAATCAAGATAACAACGACATCCAAGAGAGCTCGAGGATGTTATGCACGCGAGTTGAGCCTAGTTGCGAGCTGTCAGACTGTTGGAAATCTCTCTACATTGGTCAGACATTCTGCAACTTTACCCAATCCGACTGAACATGTTGAACTCTTCGACAGTACCTGACAATGACCAACAAACACCAACTGCTGGCGCACACTGACCCAACTGTCGGTGTTTGTTGGCGTTTGTTGAAGAATGTTGGCGTTTGACGGGGCAGTGTGCAAGCTGCTTTAGAAGGGGCATTTAGTGGGAAGGTCTGAATTTGTGAGAAATCGTTGGTGATTACGTTCATATCAACTCTACGGACATCCTCAGATTTAAATAGCTGGCGTTAATGAATTAGGCGGAGATCTTTTCTGACGTTGGTCTTCCGAAGTCCGTTAGAAAACATTTCAGAAGACACTTCAGAAAATGTTCAAATGTTGGCGACCTCTGGGCTAGAGCTAGCCGGTCTCCTCGCTCTCGACCACGCTACTATTAAGTGGTTGGAGGATGCAGACATCCCAGTCTGAATTGTGAAAGACAAAATATTAAACGAACGACGACGAGAACATAGATCAACTATTGAGTCTCATATATCATTTTAGACTATTACATAACTTGCATTTTTTGTTAGAATTTTAGCATGTTGTCTTGCAGGTGTTTCGGCTGTATTAATGAAAAAAATTATGAAAAGAAAAAAAAATCAGAAGGGGAAATATTTTGGCCAACAGTTATAGACAAAGAAACGTGCAAGGAAGCACTTGTGAGCAGTGTTAACACATTTCCCACAACAACACAAAAACCAGGAACCAGGAACTTGACACAGAAAGATGCACAGACAACACAGACAAGCACTGACGCACACACACACATACAAACCCACACACTCTCATACATACATACACACAAACACATACATACAATCACACCCACACACTCTCATACACAAATCCCACACATGATAAATATGGTATCAGTTCTAACCTCACCCTTTTGGCCCAGTGTTCTCACAAAACCTGTTGATAGACACTACAGTCCGTTGAAGAGCTGCATGATCAAGACTTTTAAGAGGGCAGCTGTTATGTATGTACATAATGACCAAGAATACGCTTGTGAGACAGTTGACATGAAAGCCAGCGGCTACGTTTACTGCACGTGAAATCCAAGTAACAACAGGCATGAGCAATCACATAGCTAGGCATTACTAATTCTAAATCCTAACAGAACTCCAATACTATAGTGCCATCATGTGGCTGCTCAAAATACTACAATTCCTCCCACCTAGATTTCTGAATGATTTTTGTTTTTGTTTTGTTTTTGTTTTAAATACAAGTAACTGTAAACTGTACTTAAATAACTGTAATAAACATTGTTCAATATTAAAGATTAGAAATTAGCTTGGTAGCTGTAAAGTCATTCCTCTATCAGTCTTTGCGGAGGCCTATGGACACGGGTGGGGTAACGTTCCTCTTCGCCAGACGTGTCCGCCTGGTTACCCCCTGGGGCACTGGTGTCAGTGGTCGATGCAGGAATAAAGACTGACGGACAGTCCATTGCAGAAGACTCAGGTGCCGCTGTCTGCCCTCCTTTTTCAGCACTGGTGGACACCACGGACAAGTGTTCCTCTAAGGTCAGTCCAGAGCTTCTCAACTGATCAACATGGCGCCGCCAAACAGCGCCTGATGCAACTTCGACAGTGTAAGACAGAGGGCCGTGTCGTTCTTTCACTGTGGTCGGGACCCATTTATGATCTCCTCTGTAACTTCTAGCTAATACAGTCTGTCCAACGACAAAGTGACGAAGTTTCCTGTCACAGGCCCTTTTAGCCTGTTTAATTTGTCTGTCTTGGACAGTGCGTTTGTTGTTTGGCTGAAGAAGATCCAATCGCGAACGAAGCCGTCGTCCCAGGAACAGCATAGCTGGTGTCTGGTTGGTGGTGGCATGTGTGGCATTTCTGTAAGCAAACAAGAGGTTACACAGCTTTTGGTGCAGGTTGATATGGTCACCATTCATTGCTTTGAGGCCTTGTTTCAAAGTCTGAACAAACCTTTCTGCCTGGCCATTAGTAGCTGGATGCCAGGGAGCTGAAGTAATGTGCCGGATCCCATTGTTCCTCAGAAATGTTTGGAAGTCCTCACTCGTGAATTGGGGCCCGTTATCACTGACTAATTGCTCTGGAACTCCCGTTCTGGCAAAGAGCTCTCGAAGCACTGTTATTGTTTGGTTTGTTGTGGTGGAGTTCATAGTGAAAACCTCTGGCCATTTGGAACATGCATCCACTACTACTAGGAAGTTTGTGCCCATGAAAGGTCCTGCAAAATCCACATGAATGCGTTGCCATGGGGATGCAGGCCATTCCCACAGGTGAAGTGGGCTACGTGCTGGTTCATTTTGCACCTGCTGGCAGCCAGAACATTTCATGGCTACGCTTTCCACATCCTGGTCAATTCCGGGCCACCACACAAAGCTCCTGGCTAGCGCCTTCATTTTTACCACCCCCAGATGGCCGGAGTGCAGTTCCTCCAAAACCTTAGTTCTGAGGTTACTTGGTATGATAACTCTTGTTCCCCACATAACACAGCCGGTATTCAAGGTAAGTTCATTCCTACGCTGGTAGAACGGAGCTAGGGTGGTTTTGTGGGCTGTAGTCCAGCCAGCCTGTGTGGCCAGGTAAACTTGAGACAATGTCTTGTCACGTTTAGTCTCAGCCTGTACCATCTCAGCAGTGATGGGTGGGCTTTCGATCTGGCTGAGGGTGAACATGTCCAGTGCACAGCAGTCGTCCTGTTTGTTGTTGATATCATTCAGAGGCAAACGTGACAATCCGTCTGCGTCAGCGTGGACTCCAGTCCTCTGGAACTCTATCTTGTACTGATGTCCTCCGAGAAACAATGCCCAGCGCTGCATACAAGCAGCAGCTGTCACTGGAACCCCCTTTTGAGGACTGAAGATCGACATGAGGGGCTGATGGTCGGTTATGAGAGTAAATTCTCTTCCAAACAAATACTGGTTAAAACGCTTTACCCCCCACACCAAGCTCAGTGCTTCTTTGTCAATCTGGGCATAATTTTTCTCTGCCTTAGTAAGGGATCGAGATGCAAAAGCTATTGGGCGTTCACTGCCATCATCCATAACGTGAGACATCACTGCCCCGATGCCATACGGTGAAGCGTCACAGGCCAGCTTTACTGGTAGAGAAGGGTTGTAGTGGGTTAGGACTGTGGGTGATGTCACAAGGGTCTTTGCTTCCCTAAATGCACGCTCGCAGTCCCTGGTCAACTCCCATTTACGTCCTGTCTGGAGGAGCTGATTGAGGGAATGGAGCGCAGTTGCCAGGTTAGGCAAGAATCTGTGATAATAGTTCACAAACCCCAGAAAGGATCTCAGCTGTGACACATCTTCGGGTCGAGGAGCCTTTAACACTGCCTGGACCTTCTCCTGACATTTGTGTAGCCCGTTTACATCAATGGTGTGTCCGCAATATGTGACGCTGGATTTGAAAAACTCACATTTTTCTCTCCTAGCTCGGAGTCCATACTCTTGTAGTCTCTTCAGGACTTGTCTCAGGTTCTCTAAGTGCTCCCTATCAGTGCCTCCTGTCACGATGATGTCATCGAGGTAGCATTGTGTGCCTGGTACCCCTTGTAACACCTGGTCCATGGCTCGTTGCCATATTGCTGGAGCAGAGGCCACTCCAAACACCAGCCTGTTGTAGCGATATAGACCCTTGATGGTATTTATGGTCATAAATGTCTTCGAGTCCTCTTCCATTTCCATCTGGAGGTATGCGTCTGCTAAATCCACTTTTGAAAAACGCTTTCCCCCAGACAGGTTTGCAAAAATGTCCTCAATCCTCGGTAGTGGGTATTGCTCCACTTGAAATACTGGGTTAACCGTGACTTTAAAGTCACCACAAAGTCTCACTGTGCCATTTTTCTTAACGATAGGAACCACAGGGGTCGCCCACGGGCTCCAGTCGACTCTGGAAAGTATCCCCTGGGCTTCCAGACGGTCCAGCTCCTTCTCCACAAGAGGCCGGATGGCGTAGGGAACAGGGCGTGCCTTGTGGACACTGGTGCTGCTTCATCCAGTATCCTGTCCAGCTCAGCCTCAGTGGGCTGTGGTACCTTGGACAAAACATGGAGACTTTTTATGGCGCTCCAATCAAGTCTCAGCTTCCTCAGCCACTCACGTCCCCAGAGTGGTGCGCCTCCTTTCTCTAGGACATACAGGTCTAACACATCTTCCTGTTTGTTATCTTCCACTTGTACAGACAGCACCCCAATAGGGACAACTTTTTCCCCTGTATAGGTCTTGAGGAGAATGGAAGTCGGTTTCAATGTTAATTTTCCGAAAAAGGAGTCATTTTTTTTTTATATTACTGAAACAGCTGAGCCAGTGTCCAGTTCCATTTTAATCTCTTGTCCGTTAATTTTTGGAGTGAGCCAGATCATCTGCTCTCTCTTCCATGCATACTGTGCAGTTCTAAACTGGCTAATGCATCTCCGCTCTCACTATCTGATATTTCTGTAACATTGTGCACACGTCTGTTTCCTCTGCGATTATCTTTAGTGTTGGTTTTTCCACTGCGACACACTCTCTGGATGTGACCTGTTTTTCCACACCGTCTACAGAGCTCATTTCTGAATCTACACTGTGATGATGAGTGGTAGCCACCGCACCTGTAGCATTTTTCTTGATCTAACTGCCTTTGCATTGTTCCTTGCGTGGCCAGCTGATTCACGCTTTCGGTTTTCATTCCATCTTGTAATTCTAGCGCGTCTTTGGCAGCCGTTTCCATCGACACCGCAATTTCCAATGCCCTTTTGAACGTGAGAGCCGCCTCTGTTAAAAGTATTTTCTGGATTCCTTCATGTCTAGTACCACAGACTAATCTATCTCGTAATGTATCGTCCAGGGCAGCCCCAAAGTTACAATGTTCGCAAATGCCATTATTGTCTCTTCTTTTGTCTGGTTTCGTTTATGGAATCTAAAGCGTTCTGCAATTTCAAGCGGTCTGGGCGATAAATGTGCCTGCATTACCTCCACAATCTCATCATAGCTCTTACCGGAGGGTTTATCCCGAGCCGTTAGGCTTCGAAGAAGGCTGTATGCTTTTCCTCCCATTGCGCTCAGCAGGACAGGCACATACTTATCCTCCTCCACTTCGTTTGCGGCAAAGAATTGTTCAAGGCGTTCGATGTACGTGTTCCAATCCTCCGTGGAGCTATCGAATGCATCAAGTCTGCCTATGTAGTATGCCATGCTAGCTTGGTTCACTCACACCAGGCGTCGAATTCTCTTGTCTTCTTAACTCCACGCGTGTAAAATCCAACGTTGTAGAGTCCTGTATCGTGTGGTCTTATCTTCTGAAATTCACAATTTTTGTTTAATCCTCGTCGCCACTGTTATGTATGTACATAATGACCAAGAATACGCTTCTGAGACAGTTGACATGAAAGCCAGCGGCTACGTTTACTGCACGTGAAATCCAAGTAACAACAGGCATGAGCAATCACATAGCTAGGCATTACTAATCCTAAATCCTAACAGAACTCCAATACTATAGTGCCATCATGTGGCTGCTCAAAATACTACAGCAGCCCTTCCCAACTGCTCTGCTTCCCATGGTTACTGCATGTCAAAGGATTCAAAAATACAACTAACTCTTACTTACTATGCAAAGGAAAACATTGCACAGACCTACTGATTGGTAATGATTCTTTAATGATACTATGAAGATATTACTAAAATCATGTTTTAGCTACTGAAACCATAAGGCAGCCTTTTATATGCTTGGCCACTTCAACATTTGTCTCTATAACAAGCTTCTGGTAAACACGGTAAAAAAAAAAAAAAAAAAATGAAAAAAGTCAAAACTCATCTGATCAAGACAATTTGTCTGACATGGTGGAAGTAACCACTTGTGTCCTTTAACTTGTCAAGAAGGGAGGTTTACTCACTGCACAGCATTGTACCCGCTGGCTACCATTACACAGGCATGCTAACTGGTGTATTTTGGCAATGTAGTCGGTGATGTTGTGCTGTCAAAGCTTTTCTAATATTTTTGCGGGGTGATCCCCGGTCCATAGAACTGCTTAGTGCATACCCTGGGTGACTAATGGGTGTGTTTATATGTTCATCTACCCTTCCCTTTACGCGTGTGCGAGTTTTTGCAGTGGCTGTCAATTGGCATAAAAGCCCAATTTTGAGCCAGTGTTTTGGTTTGTCCATTCTGGGCTTCTGTAGAAACATGGCAGCGCAACATGGCTGACCCCGTGGAAGAAGACATGCTCAGTATGTAGATACAAAGGGCTCATTCTGAGCTAACAAAAACACAATGATTCGTAGTTACAGGTAATATACACTAATATACATAATTATGAATACTATATTCAGGGGCGGACTGGCCATCGGGCATACCGGGGGAATCCCCGGTGGGCCGACGGGGTTGGGATTGTCCAAAATACCGGCCCACTGTTTTCTACAATCGGCCCAGCCTCTCAGATCGCCGGTCGAATCTCCTGATTTCATATTACACAGAACACGTACAGTTTTCTTTATACATAGCTGACAGCACTGACTGAGTTTTATACTCCTCCTCACGATTTGTATTCACACTCATGGTACCGATTTTTCGAAAAAATTCTGAAGTGTCTTCTGAAATGTGTTCTTACGGACTTCGGAAGTTTAACGTAAGAAAAGATCTCCACCTTATTAATAAACGCCTGAAAAAAAAACGCCTTTTTCACCCTTTACCAGGACTGTATTAACCTCAGAATTAAGACTCACAACCAAGAATATAATAAATAACAGACTTTTACTCTGGCAAAGAGGAGTGCAGTGGTTTCAGATCGCTCTTCAACCCATCACTGATTTCTCTTCTAAAATGTCTGACCCTTTATTCACAGAAGATGTTCACAGAAATCATGAACCACTCCCAGTTACTTTTACCATCTGGTCTTTGGTTCCCAGAGATAAGAATCTTTACCTAAGACCCCCTAACCCAAACTCTGGGTCTTACAACAATAAATCAGTCTTAACCTAAACATTTCATGACACCTCTGAGTTCCACATCTCCCTTTCTCACAGATTCAGAATTTCTCTCAACAGAACTAAGAAACAGCTTAGAATTCCATTTAACAAACTAATAACAAACTACAACACATATCATGATAATAATTATATAGCATATTTCTTTCACAGTACCTGAGCACCTGTGTTAGTATGGCGAGGGGGTGAGTAGGGAGAGCACATGTTTTGTTGACCGCTCAATAGGCTGATTATTGGAACTTTGGTATGGATTTTATGGACTAACTAAAAGCCAACTGGATGAATTTCATGTATATTTATTATCGCCACTTTGCACAGAAGCACTTGCACTTTATATCTGCCATCCTGTCCAATGAAGATGTTTTATCTGCCTATAAATAAACAGAACCTCCGAGCGGACATTGAAATTGTTGGTAGCGCGTCACTTAAGTGAATCTCCCTGGCTTAGCCTCTCCGCGACATTCAGTTGTTGTCGCTACATTTGTCAACAAAAAAGTGGATCCGCGCTGGCCTAGTAAATGCCAGACATGATGTGGATGTGACTGAACGAAGACACCTGGAATCACCTCGGACTGATCGTGAAAGCCAGAAGACTTCGCCAAGCGAACTCCAGACCGGTAGGCCTGTGCTCATGCGTTCATTCACGATGCGTAGCCCGTAATTGGATAGAACACAGCTGTGATTGTTTGGAGCGTGTTCCCTTTGGGGACGCTGTCTGCTGCTCGTGAAAACTTCGCTAAATTGGATACATTGACTGTTGAGAAGGGTATAATTAATTGTGTTGAAGAAGCATAAACCCTATGGATCTCTTGAACTTGATGTACTTTGCAAACCATTGTTGAACTACAATACAATATGAGTGACGAAAACGAAAGCGTAAATGATGGCTCGTCACCTACTAAACGGAAAGTCAAACTCACTGGAAAGGCTTTGATGGGCAAAATTGAAAGGCTTCAAAAGGAGCGTAAAACACATGTAAATAAAATCAAAGCGTTGATTCCTGCTACGAAAGAACTAATGAAACGAAATGAAAATGCACAACAGGTGAAATTCAGGCTGCAAGCTCTTTTACAACATTATGATTCTGCCCTTGAGTTACATGAAGCACTATTACCTTTGTTACCTGATGATCAACAAGCCATACAAAATGACTGGTTCTCGAGTATTATAAAATATAGCGATACATTCAAAGGTTCTGTGACACAGTGGTTAAATGAAATTGAAGTCCCCCTTGGTGAAACAAACTCTGTTTCTATTGAAAATGATCAGACTATTAAGACTGTTGAAAATGATTGTGCCGTCAACATTGAAAATAATTGTGCAAATCTACCCGACTTTGGAATGAAAGCTTCATCTCAGGAGATGGCACAATGTATCATGTTGGGAAACCAAGAGAATGTTTGTCAACCACAGCTATCAGCAAAAGACCTTGCAATACAGGGAGATCTGCAAGACACTGTACAACCAGCTGACAGCATATCAAATGCTCCAAGTAGAACCTCTACATACTCTTCTGTATCAAGCACCTCTTCTGCCCGCATTAAGGCTGAAGCTGACCTGGCAGCCACTGTCTCCTGCGTCGTGTGTTCCTGCCTGCAACCCCATTCTACCAGGCTACATCCCACATGGTGCGATGGCCGGCGCGAGCGGTCTTTCACATTTGGTGGCAGCGGTGGGATGGTACGCTGACGGACATACTGGGGGGAAGCAAGGCAAAGGAAACGGCGACCGTCACTGGCAGGAGAGGGCCTACCAGCGGCTCAGCTGGAGCTGCAGCAGGAGCAGGAGCTGAAGCTGCAGAAGGAGCTGAAGCTGGAGAAGGAGCTGGAGCAGCAGCAGGAGCTGGAGCAGCAGGTGGAGCCAGAACTGGGTGGCCGACTTGTCCCGCCACTGGGTGGCGAGACTCCAGAAGGGGAGGGAAATGTGAAAAGGTGAAGTCCCTCCCCCTTCTCACTGTGGTTCAGGAGGGAAGAAGGACTGGACTCCCCTACCTAAATGGTTGGGTCCGGATTCCCCCACTCCTGTGGAGGGGTCCAATTACCTTTTAATTGGACCCAGGTGGCCTTACTTAAGGTGCACCTCATTGTTTCATGGAAGAGAAGGACAGACTGAACATGCTGGATGGAGCTTGGACAAGGTACTAGACGAAACCTGAATGCTCAGAGGTGTACCTTGTCTAGTATAGGCTTTAGTGTGTTCAGTTTGTGTTTGTATGTTTTGGGGTTTTACAAAAACCCCGTTGTAAATAAATATAGCTATTTTTATGGAAGCCACTGTCTCCTGCGTCGTGTGTTCCTGCCTGCAACCCCATTCTACCAGGCTACATCCCACATGGTGAGATGGCCGGCGCGAGCGGTCTTTCACAGCCTAAAAGAGATGTACAGGTTTTCGAGGGTGATCCATTGCATTTTCATTCTTTTATGAGGGCCTTTGAGAGCGGTGTTGAAAGCAAGTCTAATAACTGCAGTGATTGTCTGTACTTCCTCAAACAATACACTAGAGGGCACCCAAGAGCACTTGTGAGAAGTTGCCTGCATGTTGAGCCCGAGGAGGGCTACGCTCAAGCGAAGGCCTTGCTACGGAAACATTTCGGCAATGAGCAAAGGATTGCGGCCGCATACATGGAGAAAGCTCTGTCTTGGACTCCAATTAAGTTAGATGATGTCAAAATACTACAAGATTACAGTCTCTTCCTCAGAGGTTGCTGTAATATTATGAATGACGTGCAGTATATGTATGAACTGGACATGCCTGCAAATATGATTGCAATCATAAAGAAGCTGCCATACAGGCTAAGGGATCGCTGGAGAACTGTTGCATGTGAGATACAGGAGAGACGTCAGGAAAGAGCTACATTCAGTGACATCGTAGACTTCATTGAAAAACAAGTACGAATTCTAACAGACCCTGTTTTTGGGAATATTCAAGATACTCCACCAAGTAAAAATCTAACTAGAACTGCCTCAAGGCCCATACAGAGGCCCAACAGAAGTAGTTTTGCTACAACCATGAATACTAGGGACATTAACACAGAAACAATGGAATATATACCAGAACGTATCTTACCAAAGAAATTCTGTTTGTTTTGTGAAGCTGAACATACACTTGAGTCATGCCACCAGCTGAAGAGAAAGACTTACAGGGAATAGATTACTTTCCTAAAGGAAAATGGTGTTTGCTTTGCCTGTTTATGTAAAGGACACATCAGCAGGGACTGTAGAAAGCGCCTGTCTTGTCAAGTGTGTGATTTGAGACACCCCACACTACTTCATATTCCATCAAGGGGAAGGCAGACAGAACCTGAAACCGAACAAGAGCTAGGTACTTCAGTAGATAAAGCTTTTGTGTCTAGTGGTCTCACTGGGGCTGGTGATCACGAATGTAAGCTTCCCATATACCCCCCACGTACAAACCTTTGCAAGTGCACAAACTGTGACAATAGGACTGTAGAAGAGGACTAGGGAGGACTCCTTTATTCTCTTTGTGCACTAACCGACCTTTGGGCTCTGGTCCAAGTGCTCAGGAGATATCCCTATTCACATTTTCCCTTCCCCTTTCCTTTTCCCCCTGATTAAATATTTCTTAGACTATAACGTTTTGTGTTGCGTGGTTTATGAGTCTACCATCGACTCCATACAAGGTGAATAACGTTGATTAAACTTGACAGAGAAACGGTTAATGAGGTATCAACAAAGCATAGCATAGCTAACAGTAGGCAAGCCTATATAGTACAAACTACGGCTCGCTAGCGAACTAAAACTATTTACACCATCGCTCACATATGAAAAAGACGGGTTAGAAAACAAACACGTTTTAAAACGGCCTTATACTGATCAAATTATTACTTACAACCAGGGGCGGCTCGTCCATAAGGGTGATTGGGGCGACGCACTGCCTAGGAAAAAAAAAAAAAAAACTCCTGCTGTATAAACGCAATATCCTTGTAAGTCGCGTAAATGACATGTACGTTTAAATGTAATATTTTTTTTTCTGTCGGATTCTACCACTAGACCGTGTGATCTGCCTCTGTATGTCATTGTCGAATCAGGTAACAGTCGTTCAGTCAGCCTAAAGTCGTGCTTCAAATGGCCCCGCCCCTTCTGGGGCGATTTGGGGCAAAATGAAAATCGCCCCAGACCTCTCCCATTGACTCCCATGTTAAATCCATTTTTATCACAAAACAGAGCTCTCAATGCATTCACTATGGCTTCCGGGAGGGCTCGCCCCTCCATGTCGTGTCGTAAGTAGTGGACGTAAAAGCCTATACGAACGTCATACAGCTTCGACGGAGGCATATTCTGTCAAGATGGCTGCCCTGTCCAGTAACTCGATTCGCTCTTTGACAGAAACTCCTTTTTAGTCGGCGTACTAATGAAGATAAATTGACAACAAAGGTTTCACAGTGTGTTTCACAGTTCGCTTCTTGCACTAACACTGAATAATTTTTTATGTGATGACTTATTTTGCTTTTGTGAGCCAATACTTTCAAGATCAGTCAATAAATATTGTTGGTTTTGACTTGTGTTACCCCTTCTTTATGATGTTACTGGACATATCATGTGTCCTGTTAAGCTATGTTACATCATACAACATTTGAGACACGTGGATAATGAAAAAGTGGGATGATTTAATGTGGAGCCACATCATGTTTGCTTATGAAGGCTCCTGGAATCAACTTTCTTCCATAGCTTTCCACCTGTAACTTGCTACTCTAGCTATGTAGTGTAGGAATGTTAGTAGTAAATGAGTAGGTTTAATATGGGTTTATCTAATTCAGTATAAAACAAAGGGGTTAGGAGTATTATTTGAATGGGAAGACGGGGCTGCTTTGTCTTATGATAAATAAAGGCTGGGTCTTCGAGGTACTATGATAGGTTTCTGATTGGTGGAGTCAACGGGGAGGTCATAGGTTTCATTGGTTGAGCAGTCAGCGAATGGAGGCATTAGGGGGAGTGTTAGTGTTAGGTTTAAATGCCTAAGCGGGAGATATTTTGGTCAGAGCGTCTTCGAATTCATTCTCATATTGTTGTTTAGCATCTTCAATAAACCTTACTGAAATACTCTACAATCGGCTGTCTCCACTTCGACATTTTCTGGTACCTCGCGGTAATTGTGATCGGACACCACAGTAGCAAGAAGGGACGTATTACTGTTGTGTGCTGCCAATAGTGGACAAAAAGGTATTGCTGTATGAGTTAATCAGCTAACTTAATGTACCTACTGAATGGGTCGCCTTAATCATTATAAAAAAAATTGCCCCCCCTGAGAATTTCTTCAGGAGCCGCCACTGCTTACAACACGTCTACGTTTCAATGGGTTGGAGCTGTCACGGCAGCAGTGAAATATGTCAATATGAACTACACCTGAGTAATGGGTGAAACGGGTGTCAATGTGGCTGCATCTGATTGGTTAATAATGTTCTTACGCCAGTATTACATCGTGTTATTGGTTGCACTGATTTAGTAGGCAACTGTGTTTGCCGGTGAGTTTAACAAACTTTTATACTATGGTTTTGACTAAATGTGCAACGATCTTAGCTGACAACAACTGGTTTATCGTTAGAAATAACATAATTACCTCAACTGGAAAATATCAAGGTTGTTCCATTTTAAATTACAAAGTTGAACAGATACGGGGCTTCGGCCCACCACCTAATAGTGCCAGTGCACATTAAGTCTAGCAAAAGCAATAAGACTGTGATTACTTATGCTTTCCTTGATCAAGGCAGCACTGCTGTGTTTTGCACAGAGAATGTGATGCATAAGCTCAATATCTCAGGAAAGAAGACATCTGCCAGAAATTGACTCAAGAGTCAAACTGCTGATAGGAACAAATGTGCCAAAGGTCCTGGAGCCATTGGAAGTAGTTTGCAGCGTGGATAATGGACCTTATGCAATCAAGACCCTTCTGGGATGGACTGTCAATCGACCACTTGGGGGAGGCGATGGTGAAGAACTTGTTAATAGGATCTCTGTGTTGAATCTTGACGACCTTTGGCAGCAGCAATTTAAAATGGATTTCCCAGAATGCGGCCAGGATGAACAACCTAGTCTGTCAAGGGAAGATCAAAACTTTATGAAGTTGGTCACAGATTCTGCCCAGCTTTTGGACGGCCACTACCAGATCGCTTTGCCTTTGAGAAACAGTCAATTGAGTATGCCAAACAACAGAAAGGTTGCAGAACAACGCACTGTAAATCTGCGGCGACGATTCCTTAAAGACACATCTTTCAAACAGCAATATACAGCATTTATGCACGACATTATCTCTAAGGGATATGCAGAACAAGACCCCACGGAAGAACTGGCCCGCGGTGATGGAAGATTGTGGTATATATCACACCAGGGTGTATACCACCCGCGGAAGAGAACACTCCGCGTTGTGTTCGACTGTGGGGCAACTTTCCAGTCAAGGTCTTTGAACGCTGAGCTTCTGCAGGGACCTGATCTCACTAGCTCACTAGTCGGAGTCATGACTAGGTTCAGGAAGGAACCAGTGGTGATCCTGGCAGATATAGAGTCCATGTTTCATCAGGTCAGGGTGCCTCCTGAAGACATGGATCTGTTGAGGTTCCTCTGGTGGCCAAATGGGGACATGGCACAAGAATTGGTGGACTTCAGAATGAAGGTACATCTTTTTGGTGCAACTTCGTCACCTAGTTGTGCTAATTTTGCCTTGAGAAAATGTGCAGAGGATCATGCAGAGCAATTCAGCCAGGAAACAATCGATAAAGTATCACATTGTTTTTATGTGGACGACTGTCTAGCAGGAACGGCAACTGATGAGAAAGCTGTGAAACTTTATCATGACCTCTTGTCCATATGCTCTAAAGGCGGCTTCAAATTGACCAAATGGATGAGCAATCGACGTGCTGTGATTGAGGCAATACCAGAAGAGCAAAGGGCAAAAGATATGAAGAACTTAAGTTTGAGCCATGACATACTTCCTGTGGAGAGAGTGTTGGGGGTACAATGGTGCATTCAATCTGATGCTTTCAAGTTTAAGATAGTGGTCCCAGAAAAACCTATAACCAGAAGAGGTATCCTCTCAGTTGTGAGTTCAATTTATGATCCTCTAGAAATCCTGAGCCCTGTTGTCCTTACTGCTAAGATTATCCTGCAACAGCTGTGTAGGAAAGAACTTGGTTGGGATGATCCTATTCCACCATCAGAGTCAAAGGAATGGACACAGTGGCTGGAGGAACTCAGTCAGTTGGAACAATTCCAAGCCACAAGATGCCTGAAACCACCAGACTTTGGAGAAGTCATCATGGCACGCTTACATAATTTTTCAGATGCATGCGAGGATGGCTATGGTGTGGTGACTTACCTGCTTTTGCATAATGCACATTCAGAGGTACACAGTGCCTTCGTCATGGGTAAATCCAGGGTAGCACCATTGAAGTCTGTTTCTATACCACGCATGGAACTTATTGCTGCTACAATGGCAAGCCGCATGGACACATTCTGGAAAAGGGAGTTGCATATGCAGCTTCAGCCATCAGTGTTTTGGTGCGGTAGTACAACTGTACTAAAATACATCAAGAATGAAACGTCAAGATTTCGTACGTTTGTTGCCAACCGAGTCTCTGAAATTCTCAAAGTATCTCAGGTATCTCAGTGGAGGTATGTGAAGCCCAAGTGAACACCAGGGGCCTTTCACAGAACAAGAAGCAGGAATGACTAAAGCCCATACATTAAGTGATCTACTGACCATGGATGAGCTAATAAACGCTGAGATGGAAATAATCAAGTTTTGCCAAAGAGCAAGGTTTCCCGATGAACTTGATAAATTGCAGAGCGGTATGTGCGTTAGTAAGAACAGTTCCATCTTTAAACTTTCTCCTGTGTTGGAGGATGGCATTATAAGAATTGGTGGACGATTAAGTAAGGCTGCTATGCCGGAAGAGGCAAAGCATCCCATCATACTAGCCAAAGACCTGCACATCTCGAGCGTACTTCATAGACACATACACGAAGAAGTGGGCCATGGTGGGCGCAATTATATGTTGGCAAGGTTGCGTCAGAAGTTTTGGGTTACAGGCGCTTCTACAGCTATAAGAAGTATCTTATCCAAGTGTGTTGTCTGTCGCAGATTGCAAGCAGTGCCAGGGTCCCAACAGATGGCTGATCTGCCTGCGGATAGGGTCTGTCCAGACGAAGCACCATTCACCTGGGTAGGAGTGGATTACTTCGGACCCTTTGAAGTCAAGAGCCGGAGGAGCTTGGTGAAGAGGTATGGAGTAATATTTACCTGTCTGACCATACGAGCCATCCATATTGAAGTAGCGTCCTCTTTGGATACTGATTCATTTATCAACGCATTACGACGCTTTATAGCAAGGCGTGGCCAAGTCCGGGAACTGCGTTCTGATAATGGGACAAACTTCATTGGAGCAGAGCGTGAGCTCAGGCAAGCTATTGAAGGTTGGAATCAGGGCCGTATCAATGATATGCTTTTACAGAAAAACATCAAGTGGGTCTTCAACCCCCCTACAGGTTCGCACCATGGGGGAGCATGGGAAAGACTTATAAGGTCAGTACGTAAAATATTTAATTCTACAGTGAGGTCACAGAATCTTGATGAAGAAGGTTTCTATACCATTGTCTGTGAAATAGAATCCATCATTAATGGCCGCCCACTTACCAAGGCATCTTCTGATCCTAATGACTTGGAGGCACTGACCCCTAACCATCTGTTGCTGTTGAAATCCTCTCCATCTCTACCACCAGGGGAGTTCCATAAAAATGACATCTATGCTCGCCGCCGCTGGAAGCAAGTCCAGTATATGTCAGATTTATTCTGGAAGCGGTGGGTCCAGGAGTATCTACCACAGTTGCAGGAACGGCAAAAGTGGTGTGACAAGAAGCGCAACTTCACGGTGGGGGACATAGTCCTCATTGTGGATGAGACAGCACCTCGTAATTCCTGGATAATGGGAAAGGTCATCCAAACGTTCCCAGACAGAAGAGGTCTTGTACGAAGGCTGCTTATCAAGACAAAGACTAACCAGCTGGACAGGCCAATAACTAAGGTCTGTCTTCTACAAGAGGCGGAAGCCTGAAGAACTCTTGCTTGTTTGTTTGTTTGTTTTGTTTGTTTTGTTTGTTTGTTTGTTTGACGACTGACCAACCAACTTACTGGACAGAGAGTGATGGTAAAGATCACTCCGATGGGCTATGTGCTTGAACCTCTGGCCCAGATTAGACTTGTGCCCTTTGAAGAAAGAAGAGCCAGCTGCCTCTTGGAACACACAAGAATACTTATGTGTATGTGTATTGCATGACTTTGATGTTATAGTGCTATGTAATGTTAATTATTACAACTATGAATGGTAATAATTAGGGGCTGGAATATAGCGGCCATATGCCATGGTTGAATCGGTCTGTGCTTTGGTGCTTTTATTTTGGTATTTGGTGGGTGTGTATGCAAGTCACGTGGGTATTGGCATAGGAATTCATTAATGAATATACGTACCTGGCACCTGTGTTAGTATGGCGAGGGGGTGAGTAGGGAGAGCACATTTTTTGTTGACCGCTCAATAGGCTGATTACTGGAACTTTGGTATGGATTTTATGGACTGACTAAAAGCCAACTGGATGAATTTCATGCATATTTATTATCGCCACTTTGCACAGAAGCACTTGCACTTTATATCTGCCATCCTGTCCAATGAAGATGTTTTATCTGCCTATAAATAAACAGAAGAAATCGTAACCTCCGAGCGGACATTGGAATTGTTGGTAGCGCGTCACTTAAGTGAATCTCCCTGGCTTAGCCTCTCCGCGACATTCAGTTGTTGTAGCTACAGTTGGTGTGTGTGTTGGCTGCCACTGTATTATCACGCGTGAGGATATGCGGTCCCATCTCTTATATCGCAGTCCAACTGCAGTAGAGTACGTCTCGGTTACTTACGTAACCTCGGTTCCCTAAGCAGGGACCAGATATAACAAGAGTTGCGTGTACAGTGTTGCTCTTGGATTAGGTTTTCTACGCTCAGTTTCTTTTCCAAGACTGATTCGACCGTGGCCATCCCTACTTAAAGGCTCCTGAGGGGGCGGGCTCAGGAGAGGGATTGGACGAATCTCAGCCTTCCGGCATGAATGAATAGTGCTTCGATTGGTTCCAGTGACTACGTCATGTCCCATCTGTTATATCTGGTCCCTGCTTAGGGAACCGAGGTTACGTAAGTAACCGAGACGTTTCTTTACTTCATACATTTGATTGTGTTTTCTTCTCTACCCCCTACAGACATGTAACAGAGCAACCACCTCACTCAGGTAGTGTTTAATGAGACAAGATGAGCTCTGATAGAGAGTTGTATCATGACAGTACACCAACTCCAACTGAGAATTGTGAGACAGCCCCCCCCACTGGGTGTATCAAAACTCCCCAACAATGACATCACATTGTAATTACTCTCTTTGAACAGGATGCGTGTGTGTAGACAGGTTAACAAGTAGGTAGATTTGAAACCAGCAAGAATGTCATCAAGAGAGTTCATCATCAGGCAGAAGCTTGCCCTGATGGACATTTTAAGCAAAGACTTTTTTTTTATTTTGCAGCATGTGCATGAAAAGGAAATTATAGACCTACGTACTTATAATATGATTATGTCCGTGCAAATAGAAGAGAAGAAAACGATTAAACTACTGGATCTCCTGGTCGATGGAAGGCCCTGCGATGAATTCCTAAATCTACTACAAGAAGATGGGATTCTTGGAACTTTCCCGAGGCTTAAGGAAATCCTTGCGATCTGGGATCAGGGTACATCCCTAGTGTGTATGTGTGTGTGTGTATCAATAGAAATACAAATATGACATGTGAGCATTTTAACTAATATATATTGTGACGACCCAGCTAACCCCGCCCCCGGGCAGATGGGAATATTGGTTTTGTCCTTGTCTCTGCTCAGGTGCGCGTGATTGGCTGGAGGATATAAAGGCTACGATTTCAACATGGCGGTCTCGCTCTCCTCCTCGCAGCGTTTGTGCTTCCGTTGTGTTTTGTTTGTTGCTCCTATACTGATCCACACCACATTTTGGGTTATTCCTCTACACTGACTTACACCACATGTATTTAATGTTCATTTCTTTACCATTCCATTATTGTTAGTCTGTGTTAAACTCCTATTATTTATTAAATTCACTTATTATTGAAATCGTGCGTGGTCTCCCCATTTATGTTGCGTACCTTGAGCCGGTACGTCACATGTGGGGAGACCACGCACGATTTCAATAATAAGTGAATTTAATAAATAATAGGAGTTTAACACAGATGCGGGGAAGCTCTTTGTTCTTGTGTGGTAAATGGGGTTGGTTCGCCTGTGCCTGGTTTGCGGATTTTGCACTGCTGCGTTCATGGCAGATAATTGGATCAGTTGGGCATTTTTTTGTAAATAGAGAGGTATTGTAGAGAAAATTGAAATGCCTACCATAGAAGTAGAGGATTTTTTTACGTCTCCAACCGAAGATTTATTGGATAGTTTGACAAAAGAGCAATTGGGTCAGGTTGCCGTACACTACCAATTTGATATTCCGAAGGGTTTAAAAAAACAAGAACTCCAAGAATGTGTGAAATCAAAATTGGTAGATATGTCGGTAATTTCTAGTAAAATTACCGCCGAGACATCTGGTCCACCGACAGCGACGTCAACCCCTAATGCAGGTGAAAAGGTGGGGAGTCTGGAAAACCAGGCCGAGCTCTTAAAGCTTCAGCTCGAATACAAACGGTTGGAGGCCGCCGAGCAAGAGAAGGATCGCGCATTTCAGCGTGAGTTTGAACTGAAACGTTTAGAAGCAGAACAAAATAAACGTGAGTATGAAAGGGAGCGTGAAGCCTCGGAAAGAGAAAATCGGCGTGAATTAGACCTCAAACGTTTAGAGGCCGAGGAAAAGAAGCGTGTGTATGAAAGGGAACGTGAATTGGAACAGTCAGCCGAAAGAGAGAAGGAACGTCTATTCGAGCTAGAAAAAATAAGACTACAGCAACAGCAGAAAGATAGTGATATGGAAATCCAAAAAGAGAAGCTGAGATTAATTGCTGAAGGGAAGATGCGGGTCGGTGATGATTTCCCTGCGCCGTCTGGCACTCACGGTGATCTTTCCAAAATGATTAGGTTTTTACCTAAATTTAATGAACGTGATCCCGATATCTTCTTTTCGCTTTTTGAGGGTATCGCTGATGAGCATAGTTGGAGTGACACTCAGCGCACGCTGTTACTTCAAACTGTCTTTACCGGGAGAGCCCAAGATGCATTTGTGGCATTGTCGTTGACAGAGCGAAAACAGTACAGGTGCGTCAAAGAGGCTGTTCTGAGAGCATTCGAACAAGTTCCAGAGTATTATCGACAGCGGTTCAGAAACTGGAAAAGAGGTGAACGGCAAACTTATGCTGAAGTTGGTAGAGATCTTGTTGCGTTTTTTACCCGCTGGCTTCACTCAGTCGATGTGACCACCTTTGAGGAATTGTTCGAATTAATTACACTGGAACAATTTAAAAACATCGTCCCTGAGCGGCTTACTACTTTTATTAATGAACACACCGTTAAAACCGTTTCTGAGGCTGCAGTGCTCGCTGATGAGTATGAGTTAACTCATAAAAGTAGAGTCGGTGAACACTTTCGTAACCGTACATATACTCGAGATGAACCTCGATCACACTGGTTCAGTGGTAATTCAAATGCTCGGTATGATGGTAAACAAGATCCTAAACGTGTTAATGCCAATTCGGATAATCAATGCAGGTATTGCCTGGAGATGGGACACTGGAAACAGGATTGTCCCGTATTAAAAGATAAAAATGCGGGAAAGTCTAACTCTACCAGATATAGCTTATGCGCTGCCCCTGTGTGTCAGGTGAATTATGCGAAAGTGAAGGTGAAGTCACGGCTGGCAGAGGGTACAGTCCCTGCTGGAGGTTCAGGTTGTGTGGTGCCTGATTGCCCTGCAGTGGAGCTGTGCAGCTCTGGTGCCAATGAACAGGTCGGGGGAGGTTATGGGCCTTTCATTACCAATGGTTTCATTTCACTTGTCGACGGTTCGAATAAGATACCCGTTAAAATATTACGGGACACTGGCGCTACCGAAAGTTTTGTGGCGGAGACCGCTTTGCCATTTTCTGTTAATTCTAGTATTGGAAAGAGTGTTTTGATTAGGGGAATTGGTATGCACACTATGTCCGTTCCGCTGCATAAAATCAGGTTGAATTCCGATCTTGTGCAAGGGGAGGTGGTTGTGGCAGTTCGCCCTGTATTGCCAGTGCCAGGGGTTGATGTCATCTTGGGTAATCATCTAGCCAGAGATAAAGTGTGGCCCAGTGGGCCAGCCCCACCGATCGTAACCATCGAGCCTATGGAGGCTATTAGGCCGGACGATTGCGCTATAGAATTCCCTGATGTTTTCACGGCCTGTGTCGTGACTCGTGCAAAGAGTCGCACACAGACAGTGGAGGGTGCGTCAGATTTGTCAAAAGCTAGCAATAAGATGGTGCAATTGCCGATATTGCCAAATTCCTTTGATCGGGATGACTTTATTGCTGCGCAGATAGAAGACAATGGTTTGGCAGAGTTTTTCGTTGGAGCTCTGTCGGGAGAAAAGATTCCGAGTGCAGAGAGGGGATACTTTAATAGTGACGGGTTGTTGGTGCGGAAATTTGTGTCTGTAAATAACGATCTGAGTGAAACAGTGATGCAGATTGTTGTGCCGAAAAAGTACAGAGATCAGGTGTTGCAGGCGGCCCACGGGGAAGGGGCTGGGCACTTCGGGGTGCGGAAAACATACAGCCGGCTATTGCAACATTTCTATTGGCCGCGCTTGAAGCGAGACGTGGCAGGGTTCATAAAGACGTGTCATACGTGTCAGGTAGCTGGAAAGCCGAACCAGTCCATTAAACCCGCGCCGTTGCATCCAATTCCAGCAGTGGGCCAGCCTTTCGAGCGCTTGTTGATCGATTGTGTGGGTCCATTGCCTCCATCGAAGTCTGGTGCGGTTCACATGTTGACAGTGATGTGTCAAACGACGAGATATCCCGCTGCATACCCGTTACGAAGTATCAACACTAAGTCAATTGCAATTGCAAGCTTTACTATTCCAGTATTTCTAGTCTGTGTTAAACCCGTATTATTTATTAAATTCCCTTCTTATTATTGAAATCGTGCGTGGTCTCCCCATTTATGTTGCGTACTTTAAGCCGGTACGTGACATGTGGGGGCTCGTCCGTGCCTTAGCCTGTATTCTGGTATGTAACTGGATATGGCCACTTGTAGCCTGGTGGTAGTGCTTTAAATTTGGTATAGTTTTTCTCACAGGTGTAAATTACCTGTTGCAGCAAAGTTCAGATCGGGGAGTACCGCGCATACATTGTTTATTTGGATGATAATTTGGTTAAGATATAGGATTTGTTTGGTTTCGCTTGGTTTCTTTGTTTGGCCGTGGAGGAGGGAGCTGCATTTGGGATCCTGCAGTCTGCACGTTGTCTGGCTACAAGAGTAACGCGGCTGTGCAGGTTGGCAATTGGGCGCAGGTGTATCTGGTAAGTGGGAGGGTGACGGTAGGTTAGATCCTACCTGAGCTAATTGGACCCCGTGCAGGTGTAGAGCGCTTACCGCTGTTTGTTGTTTTTCTTTTTATTGTAGTTTGTTGTTTTTGGTGCGTCGGACGCGCTGGGGTTGCGGTGCAAGCAACTCAATTGTATGTGGACGCACTGAAGACGTCAGATTAGTAATATTTAGGGTATTTTTTTTTGGTGGGAGGTAGATGCGGGGAAGCTCTTTGTTCTTGTGTGGTAAATGGGGTTGGTTCACCTGTGCCTGGTTTGCGGATTTTGCACTGCTGCGTTCATGGCAGATAATTGGATCAGTTGGGCATTTTCTTGTAAATAGAGAGGTATTGTAGAGAAAATTGAAATGCCTACCATAGAAGTAGAGGATTTTTTTACGTCTCCAACCGAAGATTTATTGGATAGTTTGACAAAAGAGCAATTGGGTCAGGTTGCGGTACACTACCAATTTGATATTCCGAAGGGTTTAAAAAAACAAGAACTCCAAGAATGTGTGAAGTCAAAATTGGTAGATATGTCGGTAATTTCTAGTAAAATTACCGCCGAGACATCTGGTCCACCGACAGCGACGTCAACCCCTAATGCAGGTGAAAAGGTGGGGAGTCTGGAAAACCAGGCCGAGCTCTTAAAGCTTCAGCTCGAATACAAACGGTTGGAGGCCGCCGAGCAAGAGAAGGATCGCGCATTTCAGCGTGAGTTTGAACTGAAACGTTTAGAAGCAGAACAAAATAAACGTGAGTATGAAAGGGAGCGTGAAGCCTCGGAAAGAGAAAATCGGCGTGAATTAGACCTCAAACGTTTAGAGGCCGAGGAAAAGAAGCGTGAATTAGACCTCAAACGTTTAGAGGCCGAGGGTGTATTAGACCTCAAACGTTTAGAAGCCGAGGAAAAGAAGCGTGTGTATGAAAGGGAACGTGAATTGGAACAGTCAGCCGAAAGAGAGAAAGAACGTCTATTCGAGCTAGAAAAAATAAGACTACAGCAACAGCAGAAAGATAGTGATATGGAAATCCAAAAAGAGAAGCTGAGATTAATTGCTGAAGGAAAGATGCGGGTCGGTAATGATTTCCCTGCGCCGTCTGGCACTCACGGTGATCTTTCTAAAATGATTAGGTTTTTACCTAAATTTAATGAACGTGATCCCGATATCTTCTTTTCGCTTTTTGAGGGTATCGCTGATGAGCATAGTTGGAGTGACACTCAGCGCACGCTGTTACTTCAAACTGTCTTTACCGGGAGAGCCCAAGATGCGTTTGTGGCGTTGTCGTTGACAGAGCGAAAACAGTACAGGTGCGTCAAAGAGGCTGTTCTGAGAGCATTCGAACAAGTTCCAGAGTATTATCGACAGCGGTTCAGAAACTGGAAAAGAGGTGAACGGCAAACTTATGCTGAAGTTGGTAGAGATCTTGTTGCGTTTTTTACCCGCTGGCTTCACTCAGTCGATGTGACCACCTTTGAGGAATTGTTCGAATTAATTACACTGGAACAATTTAAAAACATCGTCCCTGAGCGGCTTACTACTTTTATTAATGAACACACCGTCAAAACCGTTTCTGAGGCTGCAGTGCTCGCTGATGAGTATGAGCTAACTCATAAAAGTAAATTCAGTGAACACTTTGGTAGCCGTACATATTCTCGAGATGAACATAGATCACACTGGTTCAGTGGTATTTCAGATGCTCGGTATGATGCTAGACAAGATCCTAAACGCTCAAATGTAAATTCAGATAATCAATGCAGGTATTGCTTGGAGATGGGACACTGGAAACAAGATTGTCCCGTATTAAAAGATAAAAATGAGGGTAAATCGAACTCTACTGGATATAGCTTATGCGCTGCCCCTGTGTGTCAGGTTAATCACGCGAAAGTGGAATTGAAATCACGGCTGGCAGATGACTCGGCCACTGCGGGAGGTTCAGGTTGTGTGGTGCCTGATTGCTCTGCAGTGAAGCTGTGCAGCTCTGGTGCCAATGAACAGGTCAGTGGAAGCTATGGGCCTTTCATTACCGATGGTTTCATTTCACTTGTTGACAGTTCGAAGAAGATACCGGTTAAAATATTACGTGACACTGGCGCCACAGAGAGTTTTGTGGCGGAGACCGCTTTGCCATTTTCTATCAATTCTAGCATTGGAAAGAGTGTTCTGATTCGGGGCATGGGTATGCAGACTATGTCTGTCCCTTTGCATAAAATCATGTTGAATTCCGATCTTGTGCAAGGGGAGGTGGTTGTGGCAGTTCGCCCGGTATTGCCAGTGCCGGGGGTTGATGTCATCTTGGGAAATCATCTAGCCAGAGATAAAGTGTGGGCCAGTGGGCCAGCCACACCGATCGTAACCATCAAGCCCATGGAGGCTACTGGGCCAAACGATTACGCTGCAGGATTCCCGGATGTTTTCACGGCCGGTGTCGTGAGTAGTGCACAGAGTCACGCACAGACGGTGGGGTTATCTGGGTTAGCAAAAGCTAGCCATAAGATCATACAAATGACGGAATTGCCTAATTCGTTCCATCAGGGTGATTTTAGTGCTGCCCAGAACGAAGACGCAGGGAAAATGTTTGTGGGACGATTGCATGGGGACACTAGTAAGAAGGATTTTAAAGATTATTTCTCCAAGTTTGGAGATGTTACTGACTGTACCATTATAAGGGACCAACACACAGGAAGATCAAGAAGATTTGGTTTCATCCGGTTCAAAGAGGCTTCCAGTGTTGACAAAGTGATAGAGCAAAACGAACACAGGCTTGATGGGCGACAGATCGACCCAAAGAGGGCAATGGCAATGAAAAAAAGAATCAAACAAAAGGAGAGGGTTTGTCTTCATCACTTTCCAAGAACAGGAGCCCGTCAAAAAGATCCTGGAGAGGAAACTCCACGATGTGAATGGGTCTTCAGCAACAAAGGGAAAAGAAGGACTGTGAGATAAAAATTGCTCTCATTTCTCCTCTTCTGTCTCTCTGGCCCTGGCCATCTTAAACTGCTTTTTAGGTACCAAAATTGCTGATGGTCAGGAGGTGGAGCGGCTGGAGAGGGAGAGGTGGCAATGGTGTGAATGGGGGGTCATACCAACTGGTCCCAGTGTGAGTGTTGTATGGTTGTGTCAGAGTGGATGTGACCGGTTGGTTAAGGATGGTTAATAAAGTGTTTTGTCATATTTGATGGGTTATATTTTTGGGCTTAATTGGAATGTTTTTTGGATGTTTGCTAAATGACAGAATCCCATCTCGGTGGGCTTCTGTTTTAAGAGGGGGGATATGTGACGACCCAGCTAACCCCGCCCACGGGCAGATGGGAATATTGGTTTTGTCCTTGTCTCTGCTCAGGTGCGCGTGATTGGCTGGAGGATATAAGGGCTACAATTCCAACATGGCGGTCTCTCTCTCCTCCTCGCGGCTTTTGTGCTTCAGTTGTGTTTTGTTTGGTGCTCCTATACTGATCCACACCACACTTTGGGTTATTCCTCTACACTGACTTACACCACACGTAGTTAATGTTTATTGCTTTACTATTCCAGTATTTCTAGTCTGTGTTAAACCCTTATTATTTATTAAATTCCCTTCTTATTATTGAAATCGTGCGTGGTCTCCCCATTTATGTTGCGTACTTTGAGCCGGTACGTGACATGTGGGGGCTCGTCCGGGACCAAAAGTAATACAATCGGATAGAGGCAGCAATTTTACGTCTAAGATGTTTGCCGAAGTTTTAAAACATCTTCGAATAAGCCACAGTTTGAGCAGTGCTTATCACCCTCAGAGCCAAGGTGCTCTTGAGCGTTTTCATCTCACACTCAAATCATTGTTGCGTGCATACTGTTCTGAGCTCCAGCGCGACTGGGAGGATGGCCTACCATGGTTGCTTTTGGCTGCTCGGGAAGTGTCGCAAGACAGTCTTGGTTTTAGTCCAAACGAGTTGGTATTCGCGCATAAAGTCCGGGGTCCGCTGTCATTGTTAAAAGATGGCTTACAAGAATCTGAGCCTCCGGTAAATCTTATTGATTATATCGATGGTTTTCGTCGCAGATTGTTTTTAGCGTGGCAGTGTGCCGCGAAAAATCTGGGTAAATCTCAAGCACGGATGAAAAAAGTGTTTGACCGAAAAGCAGAGCCTAGGCTCTTTAGTCCAGGTGACCAGGTTTTAGCTTTGTTGCCCATACCTGGCTCACCGTTTCGTGCGCGATTTACCGGTCCTCATGTTGTTGTCCGTCAAGTGGCAGAGCTTGATTATTTGATTGCCACACCAAAACGGAGAAAAGCAACTCAGCTTTGTCATGTCAATTTATTAAAACGGTATTACACTCAGTCCTCCAGGGCTGACGTGTCTGGTGAAAAGGTTGATGCTGTTGTTCTAGCTGTTGCCGGTGGCGTGGTTTCAGACTCTCCTCCGGTGGCAGAGGAGGTGGAGGATGAAGGCGGCCCCGATGACAGTATTTTGTTACCACGGTTAAAAAATTCTGAGATGCTTCAAAATCTGAATGGCCTAGTAAGTCATATGCCTGATAGCCAGAGGGATGTGTTAAAGTCTTTGATTTTTTCCTTTTCTTCTTTGTTCTCCGATACTCCGACATGTACGAATCTGATTGAGCACGATATTGATGTGGGAGACGCTGCGCCCATTAAACAACGGTTTTATCGTGTTCCGTTAGTCAAGCAAAAAATCCTGGAGGGTGAGGTCCAGTACTTGCTGGACAATGGCCTGGCTAAACCATCTTATTCGAGCTGGGGTTCACCATGCTTGTTGGTGGCTAAACCAGACTCGACATTCAGATTTTGCACCGATTACCGCAAAGTAAACCAAGTGACTAAGGCCGACTCTTTCCCGCTGCCTCGAATAGAGGATTGTGTGGACCGCGTGGGGTCTGCTAGATTTGTCACAAAGTGCGACCTTCTAAAAGGTTACTATCAAATACCGTTAACGCCGCGGGCGCAAGAGATAGCTGCCTTTGTTACACCATCAGGTCTCTACTCCTATAATGTCATGTCATTTGGGTTAAGAAATGCCCCTTCCAGCTTTCAGAGGCTTATGAATCATGTAATATCTGGCCTTGAGGGTTGCGCTGTGTACCTAGACGATGTTGTTATTTATAGTGATACGTGGGAGTGTCACTTGTTGCGTCTGTCTGCTTTGTTCGAAAGGTTTGCCAAAGCCAATTTGACAGTAAATTTGGCAAAGTGCGAATTTGCGCGGGCCACAGTGGTCTATTTGGGGAAGGTAGTCGGGCAGGGAGAAGTGCGGCCGGTACGAGCCAAAGTGACGGCCATTGATGGTTTTCCTCGTCCTTCAACAAAAAAGGAATTGATGAGATTTCTGGGCATGATAGGTTATTATCGGAGTTTTTGTTTAAACTTTTCTACCGTGGTAGCGTCCCTCACCAACTTATTAAAAGGAAAGACTCAATTTAATTGGACACCGGAGTGTCAACAGGCATTCGACAATGCCAAACTGTTACTGAGCACTGCACCGGTCCTGGCGGCTCCTCGGCTTGACCGTCCGTTTAAAATCCAGGTGGACGCGAGCCAGGTTGGGGCGGGTGCAGTGTTGTTGCAAGTAGATGACCAAGGACTTGACCGTCCCGTTTGTTACTTTTCAAGAAAGTTCAACAAATACCAGTTCAACTACTCAACCATTGAGAAAGAAGCGTTGGCATTGGTGTGGGCGCTTCTACATTTTGATGTGTATGTGGGGGGTGGTGCCCACCCAGTGGTCATCTTCTCAGATCATAATCCACTGACATTTTTGCATTCATTACAGAACCCAAATCAACGCTTGATGCGTTGGGCTTTGTTTTTACAGCCGTACCATTTACAAATTTACCACATTCGAGGGGTGGATAATGTAATGGCCGATGCGCTGTCTCGCGCCCCGGGTGTGGTTGGGTAAGTTGTTTGCCTGTCTCATTTCTCTTTTCTCCATATCTGTCCCTTATCATCTTAAACTGCTTTTCTAAGTACTAGAATTGCTGATGGTCAGGAGGTGGAGTGGCGGGAGAGGGAGAGGTGGTGATGGGGTGAATGGGCCCAGTGTGAGTGTTGTATGGTGTGTCAGAGTGGATATGACAGATCGGTTGAGGATGGTGAGTGTTTTGTCATATTTGTTGGGTTTTTTGGGAGCTTTATTGGAATGTTTTTGGATGTATACTAAATGACAGAATCCCATCTCGGTGGGCTTCTGTTTTAAGGGGGGGGATATGTGACGACCCAGCTAACCCCGCCCCCGGGCAGATGGGAATATTGGTTTTGTCCTTGTCTCTGCTCAGGTGCGCGTGATTGGCTGGAGGATATAAAGGCTACGATTTCAACATGGCGGTCTCGCTCTCCTCCTCGCAGCGTTTGTGCTTCCGTTGTGTTTTGTTTGTTGCTCCTATACTGATCCACACCACATTTTGGGTTATTCCTCTACACTGACTTACACCACACGTATTTAATGTTCATTTCTTTACCATTCCATTATTGTTAGTCTGTGTTAAACTCCTATTATTTATTAAATTCACTTATTATTGAAATCGTGCGTGGTCTCCCCATTTATGTTGCGTACCTTGAGCCGGTACGTCACAATATATATAATATTGTAACTTGTATGCATCATATAATAATGAGAGAGCAAATAAAGACATGTAGCAGATTACAGGTGATCAGCACTTAGGCAAGTTACATTATCTATGAAAAAGTACACGGACATGTAATACAATAGCCTACATTTGAACATCATAGGTCTTCTTCAAAATTGTTACAAGTATATTACTTTCACAATCTTACAATATTGCCATTTTCACAGCTTCATCTGCAAACATAGTAAGAATGATCAGTCAATATATTTAAAAGTCGCAAAAATGTTAATGATTTTGACCTTTGCCGTTCCTTTGCTTGCAGTCGTTACAGTGCTTTTTATATTTGTGTCTTTGTAAATATCTCAATTTAGTTGTATCAATCTTCAGATTAATCAGAATCTACATTGTAGCTACTTAACCTGTTGGCCTGTTAACACTAGCCTTTTGCTACCTGGGCAGCACCTTCATGCCCACTGGATACTACATGTTATACAGTTGCAAAATGTTCTATTAACCCCAATGCCAAGCTAGCTCTATGCAGAGCTTTCATCCAGTGCTACATTCAGAATACAAACTTCATTACATCAAGAGGCTAACATGTTTTGCTTATAAAACTGAGACAAAGGTGCACAAACTCCCATGTTCAGTTATGAAATCTTCCCACGTAGTCAAATTAAGGGATTTGAATGGTTCCTTCAGAAGATGCATTAGGACAGAGATTATAAAGATTACAACTAGAATCTTCCTTTTTTGACACCACACATGAATTAATTTGATGAAAATGTCATCTCATAAAAAAATTAAGTTAAGCTTTTTACTTTCTGTCTTTTTTATCTCTTAAAAACAACTAGTCTCAAAGCTTTTTTAACACACTTTTTCTGCCCATCATAAATCTAGGCCCTTGGTTTTAGATTGAAAACAACAGCTGATACATTTTCAATGTTGCAAAAATGAAACACTTCAGTAAATATGGCCACACAAATGTCCTCTTTAATAATGGCATATATGTGCCAAAGATCACATATGCAGGTTAGGTGCAAATTCAAGCTCTTTGTTCCACAGAAAGCCAGTGTGATACACTCAAGTGAGGTCAACAATGTAATAGATTCTGATACAGACTAAACAAAACGTTATTATATAATTTTCCTGTAGATGAGCATTAGCAATAATACCATGAGATGCACAAAGTAGGCAGCAGAAGTATCACTGCGGCTAGCCTAATAATTAACTCATTTTCCATTATTTTTTAAGATTTAAGTTGGTTTCCTCTTCTTCTTCCTTCACCAATATGGCCTTAAGAAGGCAGACTTCCTCTTTAAAAAGGAGGTCTATCATACTGGCATAGTGCTCAATGGGTGCCATGATTAGTGTAGGTATGATGTCCATTGGCCCAATACCCTACACTTTCAGCAGCAGTTTGGATAAGGTAGCAGCCTACATGGCAACATTCAAACATCAAGCAAGTACAACAAAAGATAGTAAGATAGCTAATAAGTTATTACTGATAGTCCAACAGAAACAAGGCCAACTCGGCATTTGACCTGCATCCTTTTGTCTCTTTTAGCTCTCGCCAACGAATAAAAGCCAGTACGAGGCTGACTCTTATTCTAAGGTGACCAGATTTCTGAGACAAAATCCGGGGACATTTTCAGTTCAGACACGTTAACACCTCCAAAACATGTCATGTTTTTGTCTTTGTAAACGGGGACACTGACTGGGCCCTTATTCATAAAAGCAGTTTATCTTACCCTTGTTCTTGTAAATCGCAAGGGGAATGTCAAACAAAGAGTTTTCTTCTTAAAACTAATCACAAAATGGCTGAAATGAAGAGTAGTAAAGGTAACAACCTTTTACCAGATAATAAGAACCAGATAATAAGAATCAGTGATAAGAACTGATGGGATATAATTTATACCATATATTGAAGATTCAGTCTTAGGTTTTAGTCAGTCAAGATCCAGGTTTGAACGTCCACTCATAGCTTCACCTCAGGCTCATCTGCTTATCCCTTGAGGGACAGTCTGTTAAATACACTGATATTCAAGGGGTGTTACCGTTTACTCAAATGGGCCATGGGTGCAGGGCTCTTTGTCTCGACCTGGGGGGGAAGGTGAGAGTCTAATATCACACCTCACTCCCCAGGTCAGCCCAAGGTATATTCACCCAGGAATGTTTACATGCTACTTAAATCCAAATAGAAGTAACAATTATAACTAGGTATAATATCATTGAATTATTGACTATGGCATATTCTTATGACCTATGCCGGTCCCTTCAGAACTTCGTTGACGTCATGCACAGCTTCCTTGCAGTAGGCCTAACCTCTGTGTTTGGATGATAAGTGACTGGTCGGCACGGATGGGTGACAGGTGTAGGTTTTTCCAGCATAGAAAATGTTAAGGCCATTGAGGCAACTGAATGCATTGCATTCCTATATTCTGTGTGAAAATCAGCTGGAACTATGAACATACAGATCAGGCCCATAGACTCCAGGATCTTTGGAATAGTTTGTTAGGTATTACTATACCAAAAGTGATTTAAGAAACAAACAAACAAAAAGATTAAAAATATAATTTCAGTAAAAAATGTAATTAAATCCAAGCAAGTCAAGGTGAGGGAGGGAGATCTGAATAATCTAAAAAATAACAAGTTCTGTGACACACTACCAGTTGACATATTTGTTGATAAAGAATATGTGAAGTTAATGTGGGAAAAAGACATTTCATTAGTGTCTTTTAAGAGACCACCACAAGAACAATATATTTGTTTTTAAGTAATGTAGGCCTACCATTATTCTAGGCTACCTGTAATTGTCTATCTATGTAGCCTAAGCACATGACTCATTTAAAGATTTAAGCACATTGAAACCCACTGCTTACAATTGAACTGGTGAGACTGTTTTTGCTTCCACAGAACTATCAAAGTTCAAAGTACTTTATTGTCATTGTCACACAAACAACGAGACAGACGTAAGCGGGAAGCGTAACTGGATGTACGGAAAGTGAGTTCAAGGAGTATTTTCTTGCTTTCAAGTGGTTTAATTTATTGACAAGTTGCCAACTACCTCTCAATAGTAACCCAGACTAATGAAACTGAAATGTCATAGTACTGTAGTTAGTATCACTGCTAATGTTAAAAAGTTAGTTAGCAAGTAGAGCTGTGGCTGACACCTGACCGACAGATAGCTGCTGCTTAACACTCACATTGTTGCAAATTGTAGATCATAGGCTACATACTTATTATCGGTTAAATAATATATGACATAGATGATAAACAATGACACTTACAATAAATACCGTTCGCTAATTGCCTATCCGAATGCTATCCTGTCTTGTACTCGATTTGCCAGAGCTAGCTGGATGAATGAATGAGTGAATGGACGCGATCTCTAAGATTCTACCGCGCTGCATATTTCACCAATCAATACTACAAAGACGGGCATTCTCGAACATCTTTGAGCTCTGAGCTAGAGCTTGTCCCCATGGCTGCTGGCTGGCTTGCTTGAGCCCGTGGCGTGTATGTGACGGTCGTGGTGCGACCGCACATGAACTGCACACTCCTGCCCCATATTTGCACCCACTAGCGCACCCAAACAGACATGGTTTGCACACACAAGCACACACAAACACTCACACCACTGATTACAATTGGATCCACCTCATGGAGACCGCTAATTGCCTAGACTGGCAGAGGGGCCATGAAAAATGGTCTGGGCCAGACCACCTGGATAAAGTGGTTGGTTTTACAAACCTTTCAGACATTATTTTATTACATAGTTATCTCTTTGTTTTATAATCTGAAGAAATGCTATGTTCGTGTCTCGGGATCTGTCTTGTCATTGTGTATTGTTTAGTGTTTGTGTCTACCCCCCGTGTGTAAAAATGGTGCTGGCCGCCAGGTGTATATATGTTCATTGTTCTGTCTTGTTCAGTTAGTCAAGTCTTGTCAGGTATGTGCATTTATGTGGACCCTTATGTTTACTGCTGATTTTTGTCCTGTTTTGGCATAGCAGGTATTTTAATAGAGATTGTACTGCTGCATGTTGTTCTCTACCCCATTTAGAGGCTGAGCAGGTGCTATTCCTGGAGACTGCTGCTTTTTGTTCTCTGCCTATTGAGAGGCTTAGCAGTTCTCCAGAATAATGAATGCGGAATAAACCGTTATATTTGAACCCTCACTCTGTCTCTGAGCTTTTCGGGCCAAACCCAGACATGTTGATGGCAACCGAGGCTCGGTCCGTCACAGTGTAGGCTACGCAACTAAACATTTGGTCATTGTTTTCTTTCTTTCTTCTTTTCTTTCTTAATTTATATCCCGGGTCTGTTGTTGGTCACAGTGAAAACCGGGGACATTTCCGGGGACAGTCCCCGTGTTTGGTGGCCTGTCCGGAACCGGGGACGTCTGGTCACCTTATCTTATTCGGTCTCATGCTCGCTTCCTTCGACAACGTCTTACCCGGGTTCTTCGTTGCCTCTGCCATGATGTGCATACAGAACATACTGTGCTAGCTTCCTCTTTTAGCTAGCAAAAGGGTTTAGTTGTTGTGTGAGGTGGTGCCATAAAGCATTACGTAGTTCTTGCAAGACGTGTCATGTCCAACAAAGTTACAGAGCGCAATACCAGGCTTACTGTGGCGCAGACGCCATTCTCCCTTGTGGTGATGATTTTGAAGCTGTTATGTTAAGGTCAAATTGTTACATAATGTTGCTTTAAGTAGTGCAGCACTGGACAGGCTTCGTGTCCCATTGCTGTTTTCATTCATAGACTAGGAGCTCTAGTGTCCTCTGTTGTTATTAAGAAACAGAAGCGTGTGACTACACAATATGCATTTATTATTAATAAGTTAATTTTGCTTGAATTTCCTATTTTTTAAGTCTGGGAAACTACTTTTGCCAAATTGGAGTGGGTTTCAAAACCCGAAATAGCAAAAGAACTGATGGATGAACTAACAAACAAGCTCACGGAAGATGAAATCGAAAGAATAAGGTCGGAATTAAAAAGATTGAGTAGTATTAAATCACAAAACAAAAGTGGTATTGTGAAAGGTATGAAACAAAGCTTTGGTTTTAATGCTGGTGACAAACGACATAAAAAAGAACAAAAAACTGAAAGCATTTTTTGAATCTGAAAAAACTGACACATTTTCTGATATTGCTTTTGAACATTTGTTTGAAACTGTCCCAAAAGCCACAAAGGAAAAAGACAAGAAAAGTGAGGAAAAGAGCAAATCTGTTGTTTCTTCAGCTTCAGAACAGAACATTACTGAGACTGGAATGAAGGTCCAACCTGATGAGAGAGTAGTTGACAGTCTAAGCAGTGAGTCAGCTTCTGGGACACCATCAAAGATTCCTAGACAGACAGATACCCAGAAATCAGTGCATGATTCTGCAATCCAAAGTGGGGCGACTCGAATGCCAGGAAATCAAAAGAAAGAACAAGTCAAATGAAAAAAAAAGGATGGAGGAAAGTGCGCCTCGGTGTATGGGCAAAAACACAGGCAGGGCCCACTTTGAAGGAGCTGAGAAGCAGCATCTCAATTATTCACAAAATGGAGAGTGAAAAAAATCCTTGTTTAGTGGCAGATCAGTGTACCATTTTTCAACACCCTGAAACTGGCAAACGTCAAATAATATTTCTGACCAATGAAAATATAGTGTGGCAAACTCGCACCTAATTATGACAGGAAATTGCAATATCAAATGGGAGTGTCAGGCATTGGTGAGACAATTGTGCTCTCTCCAGGCGGAAAAGAAAACAGTCCTCGAGGATGGCTATGCTGTCCTCCACCTGCGTTTCCTTTTAGCAGGCTTAGACAGCTAGCTAACACTTTTCCTGAATGAATAAAGATGAACTACAAGTCTTGATTTTCTTGCGTTTACTGTGGTTCCCTTCTGTAATCATTCATACAAGATTGACGTTTTGTAAAACTGGAACAGACAAAAACAAAGACATACTTAAATACCACGTAAAACAATGTGGCACAAAGATAGCATCAATGCGAGAGCTAGCATCGTTTAGCTATTTTCTAGCTGTAAATTCGCGACATTTATAAACGTACATTCAACCTATTTCCAAAGATGGCTAAACGGCATTTATACAACAACAAAACACAATATAATATGCACTTACAGACAAATACTATCCAAAGCTCGCGCGTGGAAGAATGCTCTTCGAGGATGACTTCAGTTTAAAGAAAATCAGTGTGTTCTCTCGTGGTACAACTCGATAAATGAAGACCAAGCTTGCGCGTCTTCCCTTGTGTGGGCTGTCCACTAGGTGGCAGTATTTACTTATCTCTAGCTACGAAAGCTACTAAATTTAGGTTTACTTGCAAGCATTTCTTAGAGAAGGCAGAACAATGGCACTTTCCAGACGACTGTTAAACTGTCAGAGATTTGTGTTTGAAGTCCTTGCCCCAGCAATTGTAGTCTTCAAAGAAGTTCAGAGAGATAGGGAATTATTCTCAGAGGACTGATTATTTTCTCAATAAATATACACATATAAACACATATGTAGGCTATATATGCATATACCTGTAGCCTGTGCACCAGGTTGGGACTGGGTTCCTTTAGTCTCTCTCTCCTCTGTGCGCTCTCTTCCCAGTGCCAATCACGTCACTAATTGGGGGGTGGAGTGGGCATCTAGTAGGCCGCCTAAATGCCGCAGAGGTAGGTGTATATATACAGTATATAGACACCTGGTCTGGGGTCCTTACATCGTTATGTTGTCACTCTGCTGCTGGCGTGATGAAGTGCGAAGGTATGTCGTTTTCCTTCTTTGTTCTGATTTCACTGCGGGTTAGCATACTAAGGAATGTTTGTTTCAATAGTGTGTGTGTGGAGGAGCAGTGTACCAGTGTGTGCGTGACGATTTCCGTATACAAGCACCCGCTGGGTATTGTGGCTGCTGTGGGATACCTGCTACAAACATAGTGTTCCTCGCAAACTGTAACTTGAGCGGCAGGTACGTCTTTTGAGTTATCTCTCCCGCAATTGTGTAGCTTATTTTCTCTTTGTTGCCCTGATGAATGTGTGTAGATACGGGCGCATTGGTGCTATTTCCCTGGCAGCCTTATGGCGGTTTAATAGTAGGTTTGCCTTTTATATTGACCACGCATATTTATCCTGCAATGTGTGCTGAAATGTGACCGACCAGTATTAATTGTCTGTTTATGTTTTTAGACTGGTTCAACTGCAGCCGGCATTGTCGGTTGCTGTTCTCTACATGTATGATTGTGGTGTTGATTATAGCTAGCTTTTGGTTTGTTTTTCCTCTAGCCTGTTGATTGTAACTAGTATTGTAAGTGAGAGTGCAGGTATTGTACATCAGAGGCTAGAGTGGTTTCTTTATTCCTTTGTTTTGTCCCCCCTCCCTCTCGTGTAGCCAGCCTCTGTGGTGGTGGAGCCAGGGTAGCATACAGGGCCCTTTTGAGAAGGCAATCTCCCTAGTTCCCCCTCTTGCACTCAATGAGTAGCCTAGACGTGTGACAGGAAGTTGTGTGAAGTCTAAAGTCCTTAAATCAAGTTTATCAGAGTGACATTTAGTTGCAGTGTGTCTATAGACAGTGATCACGTGTGATATTGAGACCCTAACCCTTCTATTGGTGGTTCTCATTGTCTTCTCTGGCTCCTGTGCCGTTAGCTTGGCGATTCCCCCCTGTATTTACTGGTTATTTATTTTACTCCCACCTGTTGACCAACCAAACCAACACTTTAATACCATGTATTAATAAAGACTGTATTTTATACTTTTCAAAGAACCTGTGTCTGTACAGATTATTGGGACAGAGTTCCCCTTGCTCTGGCCTTAGCACAGACAAATTTAGATCAAGGGGTGGCGTAGTCAGCTGTACACTAGGGGGCGCTACATACCAGTATTTAAGTAGATATACACTATAAATGCATAGTCTCAGATGAGTTTATTTGTGTATTGAGGTTTAGGCAAGTACGAATCATTTGTGTACAGCATGGCAGAATGCAGATTTGTTATGTAAAAATACTTATTTTTTACCATAAAATTCATTGATGTAGTATATGTATTATTATGCATTATGTCATTAATGACATAATGCATAATAATACATATACTACATCAATGAATTCATGCTTGAATTCATGATAATTGTATCCTGTACCCTTAGCTTAAAGTGTTACCAGTGTTATTCCAACAACACACACAAACACCCTATTGGAAACATTAATTCCGTATATTTGTTAGAGGAGTGAATTTGAAAGTATCATTTTATTGGCTGAAAGCCTGCTGTGAAATTGCGCATTATGTATTACTGCATTCCTTAATATCCCATGAATCATCAGGAATTGACGTGTTCATAGTATGTCATTCGTGACCTCATAAATGAACAACACAACTAAAGCATTAGGTACGGCACATCATTATGAATTATGATTATGATAAGTATGATAATGATTATTTCTTTTTATGCAAAACAATGTGGTCATCACTGCGCAGTGGCGGTTCTACACGGAGGCCTGGGGTGGCCCGTGCCCCCGTAGACATATCCCTGGCCACCCCTGTGGCCACCCCGTGCCGACCAAAAAAATATGAATGTATTATGATTTTACACCCGAGCGCCAAAAGCAGAACTAATGCGACGCAACGTTCTACACGGGTAAATTAAAGCGGCGCACCCAAACACTGTAGTTTACCATGTGTGGTGCTCGTCGTCGAATGAGAGCTCAGCAACTACTATTCATGGATACGTAGCGACAGATACAAAATAAAGTTGAAGTTAATATATTATGGATCGCAGCCAATAATCAATGCCTTTTCCAAATATCGCTGTCCTTCTGTCTCATTAAGATGTGCTATCAACTACAGCTCGCTAGCTTGCTCAGGAGAGTTTAGATTTGATAAACCACAGTAATTATTCACGATTGTATCAACGCCAAAAACAAATCCTAAAGGAGACATCACATAAAAAAGCACATGCTTAGATTTTAGTATGAATAGAAGTGGCGATTTTAGCCCGACATTTCTGGTGGGGCAATTTTGTATGACATATGATCATTGTCATGACTGTTCGCCAGCTAACCAACCACTAGAATTAGGAAATACTACATTATTTTAAAAAGTTCAAATTTGAAGAAACTATAAACAGAAAACAATACTATTATAATATTATTATAATTATTATATTATTACTATATATTATTATATATGACTACCTATTGGTTACAAAAATCTTATACTTTTTATGTGCCCCTCTGGTTAAACACTGGCCCCTCCTTGGCCCCCCTAGTAAAAATTGTCTAGAACCGCCACTGTCACTGCGCACATTCTGATTTGAACACAACTTGTGCATAATAATGTACCCACCAAGTTGATGTGTTGTTCATGCATGAGGTCATGAATGAGAGGCTATGAACTCATGTCAATTCCTGATGATTCATAAGATATAAAGGAATGAAGTAAAGCACAATACATAATTCATGTACCCTTACTGTAAAGTGTCACCATAACTTTAGTTCAAGCCTGTGGCAGCAGTTCAAAATAGTTCGTCTATTGCCATGCAATGGAAAAATACCTTTTCAAAAACGTTTTCACAAGTTCAGTGGGCGCATTTTCCAAAAGAATGCTTTAATTCTGAAAAATAAAGTTTATAATAAAGTTGCTCCCACACAAAACTCACTCAATGTCTTTTAATATTATTTCTTAAATATGTAGGCTACATAGAAAATGCATGAATATTAACTGAGATACCCCATTATGTTGTGAACAGTAGGCCTACGTGTGCTGTTGGCAAAATCTGTCTATGTCTGACCTGGGCTGGCACATGTTCAGGATAAAAAGCGTGTGCGTGCACGAGCATTACGGTCAGGCGCAAAGTGTCCCGGTTTTAGGTCCGGGAAATCTGTTCACCCTATATCCACCATATCTAGTTTTAAATGTTACGTACATCCCTCCATTGCAGTATGAAGGCCCTTTTGATGGTTTCTAGACGAAATCAGGTTCTTTTGTCTCCCAAAGTTGTCTCTAGAGCCTCTTGGGATATCGTTTTGACACTGATAGCTGCCATTGTAAACTCTAGTCAGCTCTGATAACTTGTCCGAGTTAGGAACAGTACATATTGGTGGCAGGGCTTATTGATAGGTCAAATTGAACTGTTTTAGAACTTATTTTGAGCATCAAGTTCTCTTGAACTTTGGACAATTATTTGTCTGTGAGTAGATATTTTGTGTTAGTACATTGAATGCTGTTGGTATTTAGCAGCTACGTTATGCTAGCTCTAGTGAAAGCAATTTTTTCATAGGAGAGTGTGTGTTTTATTCATAGTAGAACAGTTATCCATGTAAACTTAAACGAGAGAATGGGGTGAGTAGCACATGGCCATCCTCCCATTTTAACCTTCATGTGTCCAAAGCCATTTCAGGTTCCTGCTTTCTCCTCAATACCTGTAACTGCTTGTATGCTAATAGTGCTCTATATGAATAAAACAGGGACATGTGTGGCGTGTTTATCTCAATAACTAGATTAGTGCCTTAGTACTTCCTCACCAGTGCATGAACGTGGGCCTATAGCAGCCGGGGCGGGATCTTGAAATTACAAGGAAGTGTTACATAAGGGTACACTGCAGGGTATAAAGTACGGAGGACAAAAAATATATAGGACACAGTACATAGGAAGGTTCCTCCAGCACGGAAAACTTGCTCTGAATTTGGCATGGAGAAGAAAGTAAGAGATATTTTGCAACGTAGTCTTGAGGATTTGAGTAGCAGCGATTTAAAAAAGTTCAGAATGAAATTCTTGGATGAAGCTCAAGGCACTGCCGTGACTAGGCGTAGAATTGAGGGCACCAACGACGACGGTGATCTTGCGGATTTGTTGCTTCAAGCTTTTGAGGGTGAAGCAGTCTCTAAAACAGAAGAAATGATGAGGTTCATCGGATGTAACTTCACAGCTTCCAAACTGCGCAAAGATTATCCAAAATGTAAGTATTGGTCCCGCGGGCCAATCTTTTGTCAAGGCATGCGAAATCCTGTTCATGCTTAAGAATTGTATTCTTTCTAATGTGTCATCGTTGTCATTTAATGGACATGTAAACCAATAGTTTAATTTTGAACATCATAGGTCTTCTTCGAAATTGTGACCTTAAATAGGCATCCTAATGAAAAGACTGGAAGGAGTACTAATTACTAAGTACTAATACTTTCACTTTCGCAATTTCACCAAATATTGCCATTTTCATAGCCTTATCTGCAGACAGTGAATCAGTCCATATATTTTAAAGTCACAACATTTTTAATGATTTCGACCTTTGCATGTCAGCGAACACAAAGGGCTTCAGTGCTGCCAATATTTGAGTAGCACAATCCGGGAGATTTCGGCGGCAGCGGTGGTGGGTGGGGAGTTTAGAGGGGGGCATTGATGGCAGAGGCGGGCAAATGTTGGTTTGACTTTTGAATGATGTTGTGCAAATAAGTACTTATAGACAATATATTTATTATGTAATATGAAGTTTTCAGTATATAAATAAATACACAATAGCTGTATTTATTAACAAAACTAACTTATGTATTTATAATTATGTATGTATTCACAATGAATTTATTCACAATCACTTATTTATTATTATAACAACTAACTATTGCAATAACTTATTCATGACATTTTTTATAAAAACAAAATCATTCATATGAACATCACAGAAACAGTTGATGTAAGCCTTGCACAGGTCTCAGGATACGCATTATAATTTCAAGCTACTGTTGTAGTATTGTATATGTAGGTGGCTGACTTGGCTGCCCTAAGTCTTTTCTTAGATGGGGTGTACTTTGAAGGAGGCTTAGTATAGTTTATTTAGCAAGACTTACATTTACAAACATATTTCACCTTCTTCGGTGGCGTCGCCTTCTGCCATTTTCCCTTTCCCTTGCAGTTACAACTTCGCGCGTCAATAGCCATGGGTACCATGTGACGTCACCGTGCTTTAGCGCCGCCAAGTTTGTGTCCGAAACGGTCGCAGCGCCCATAGACATATATATGCTGAGAAACATGTATGTATGTATGTATTTACATGTACATGTTATATATAGGCCATCTACAGAATGGCAAAGTACAATGGATAATAACATGAGTGGGTTATACTACACAATGGAATAAAGAAACAGCTCTCTCTTTTATAATGAAAACATAAATGCCATAACTCATTTGCTAAATAAACTAAGATCGAATTTACAGTTATATAGATTAAATAGTAGCATAAGAGGGACGGTAGAACGGCGGTTCTCAGTGATCTGATCGGGTCATAGTGCAGAAAAAGGGAATGATAAAGCAGTACGAGTGACAAATGTCACCTCTCTATCAACTTTCTCCTGATGCTAACGCGAATCCACAGGTCTGTAGCACTCTTTGTAATGGTGGAGCCAGAAGGCAAACGGGGGTTTCCGAACGGAAGGAAGTGTGACATAAGGGTACACTGCAGGATATTTGAATAAACCAGGGACAGGTGTGGCAGGTTTCTCTCAATAACTAGATTAGTGCTGTACTACTTCCTGACCAGTGCATGAATGTAGGCCTATGTTGTAGCTGGGGCTGGATCTTGAAATTACAAGGAAGTGTGAGGTAAGGGTACACTGCAGGGTATAAAGCACAGAAGCCAAAAGATATATACACACACAGTACATAGGAAGGTTTCTCCAGCACGAAAAACTTGCTCTGATTTTGGCATGGAGAAGACAGTAAGAGATATTTTTCAGCTTAGTCTTAAGGATTTGAGTAGCAGCAATTTAAAAAAAGTTCAGAATGAAATTCTTGGATGAAGCTCAAGGCACTGCCTTCGCTATAGGCGTAAAATTGAGGGCACCAAAGACGATCTTGTGGATTTGTTGCTTCAAGCTTTTGAAGATCATGCAGTCTATAAAACAAAAGGAATTATGAGATTCATCAGATGTCACGGCACAGCTTCCAAACTGCTGGAAGAAGTAAATTACTTTCGCTATAATAGATTCATATATTTTAAAGTCGCACAAATTTGAATGATTTGGACCTTTGCAGGTCAGCAAAAACAAAGGGCTTCAGTGGGGGGAAATGCCAGTGATTGTCCTTCATTTGGAACACAGTCCAGTAAAGGTTATTTAAATATGTAGTTTATTGTTATTGCCTGCTTCATTGACTAACTGTGCATAAGCATAGACTATTTACTATTTAAACCTATTTATTTTTAAAGGGTTGAATGGTTCATGCAATAATCGGAGAAATGGCGTATTTTGAAATTAGAATTTGAAATGCCAGTGCTAGAACTAGTGGTTATGTCGTTATAGTGCTTTTTGTATTTGTGTCTTGTCTGAGTGTCTACATTTTTGAATCACCCTTCAACTGAGACAAAGTTGCACAAGCAGTCAACTCCCATGATGATATCAGTAGTTAAGCTAGGGGATTTTAATGGTTCCTCCAGAAAATGCCTGAGGAAAGGTCATTAAACAAAGATTACAACTATTAACTTCCTTTGTTGACACCACACATGAATTCATGTGATGAACATGGCATCTCATTTGAAATTTGTATAAGTTTAGCCTTTAACTTTCTGTCTTTTTTTATTCCCTCTCCCTTTACACAGAGAGAGAGAGAGAGATTCAACTGAATTAAAGAGACGAGGGAACGTCTTCACAGTCATCCCAGTCAAAAACAACACAAGATGAATTTGTCATGTCTCTGCTGAGTTCCGCTCCGGTCACGCCCCTTTCAGCACACACGCTCATCAGCCTCATTCACAGTCCCAGCTGCACTGCATTCACGTCCCCTAATCACACGCACCTGTGTCACACCTACATATACTCTTCATCCCCCTCATTTTGTGTCTGGTCTCTTCGTTGATGGACGAAGCTACTGCCCAAGACGACCAGCGCTAAACACATTCAGCGCTCTCTCCTCGTCGGCTGTATTCCGACTATAGCCTGTTATCTCTACGGGATCCCACTCCCGCCTGTTCCGTGTCTCCAGTGCTTCATGCCTGATACCTTTCTCGGCAATTCCCTGTTCGCTCGACACTCCCGTGCCCCCTACCTGAGGTCGCCTGAGACTCTGTTTTGTTCCGCACTCCTGAGCGCAGGTTTCTGTGTTATTTGTTAGTGGTGTATCTTACAGTTTACGTCTACCAGCGTTCGACACTGCGTATTTGAGTTTGAACGATCAGTTTATGTTTACCAGCCTTCGACGCTGTGTATTTGCGTTTAATCATACAATTTATGTCTACCAGCCCTTGTCATAGTCTCTTGTTAAACTTGTAGCCCTGAGTTCTGTTCTAGTCATCTTTGTACTAACTCACGTCTTGTAATAGTATTGTTCCTGAGTTTGGCTCAGTGTAGTAAGGTTATGTCTGTTGTCTAAACTCTCACTTAGTCTTGTATTGTTCGTGTCCACTCCCCTGTTCCCCGGCTGTAACCATCAATAAACTCTGCTTTACCCGGAAAAAAAACCTCCTGAGCTTTACGTTCCGTGATGGATTTGGACCCTGGTGATGCATATTTTGGAACTTTGTGTAAGTGAAATGAAAAGCATTTTCCCATTGACAGTAGATTAATGAATCGCTCTGAAAAATATAAAAGACCTACAAGTAGCTAATATATTCAGTTAAATTATTAAAATTATTTAATCAATCTGTTTCCATGATCAGTGCAAGGATTGATTGGAAGACCACTATTAACTCTTCGGAAAGGAAGTAATCAAAACCATTAATGTATCAGCCTACGTCCAAAAATAGTTTTCTAAATTCAAAGATAATTTATTCAAAACATGATGTGGCTGGATGTGTTTTGTCCTCAAGCACAAAGTTGTCCCTCATATGTTACCATCCACCATCCACCTCTAGTGGGAAAGATAGGAATGCCAAGCAGCTCATTCACCATTGAGATATCATGCAACTGAGCATCACTTAAAAACAACTAGTCTCAAAGCTTTTTGAACAATGAAAACAGCTGATGCATTTTCAATGTTGTAAAAATGAAATGCCTCAGTAAATATGGTCTCACAAATGTCCTCTTTAATAAGGGCATATATGTAGTATTCCTCGCCAAAGATCACTAATGCATGTTAGGTGCAGATTCATTCAAGCTTTTTGTTCCACCGAAAGCCAGTGTGATACACTCATGTGAGGTCAATAATGTGATAGATTCCGATACAGGCGATACAAAACATAATTATATAATTTTCCAGTAGATGAGCATTGGCCATAATGACATGAGATGCACAAAGTAGGCAGCAGAAGTATTACTGTGGCTAGCCTACCAATTCATTTGTGTTCATTTTCAATTATTTTTAAGATTTGTTTTTTATAAGTTTGTTTCCTCTCCTTCTTCCTTTACCAATATGGCCTTACAAAGAAGACAGATAGGTTCCTCTTTGAAAAGGAGGCCTATCATACTGGCATAGTGCTCAAGGGTGTCATGATTAGGGTAGGTATGATGTCCATTGGCCCAATAGCCTAAATCTTCAGCAGCAGTTTGGATAAGCGTACAGCCTACATGGCATTCTTTTTAATAAAGCACGTTGGCAGGGATGTTTATAATAAAAATCTAGCGATTCGCCAACATTCAAAGATCAAGCAAGCACAACAAAAGAAAGTAAGATAGCTAATAGGTTATTACTGATAGTCCAACAGTAAGAAGGCCAACTCGGTATCTGACTTTCATCCTTTTGTCTCTTATAGCTCTCGCCAACGAGTAAAAGCCAGTCCGAGGCTGACTCTTGTTCGGTCGCTTGCTTGCTTGCTTCCTTCGACAACGTCTTACCCGGTTTCTCCTTGCATCTGCCATGAGGTCCATACATAGCATACTGTGCTAGCTTCCTCTTTTAGCTAGCAAAAAGGTCTAGTTGTTGTGTGAGGCGGCGTCATAAAGCATTAGGTTGTTCTTGCAAGACGTGTCACGCTATGTCCAACAAAGTTACATAGCGCAATACCGGTCGTACTGTGGCACAGACGCCATTTTTACATAATGCTGCGTTAAGTAGTGCAGCTGTTATGTTAAGGTAAAATTGTTACATAATGTTGCTTTAAGTAGTGCAGCACTGAACAGGCTTCATGTCCCATTGCTGTTTTCATTCATAAACTAGGAGCTCTAATCTCCTCTGTTGTTATAACTGGTTGGGCAAGGTGCAAAAGAGACAAGTGTGGGACTACACAATGAATTTTCCATTTTTTAAGGTCTGGGAAACTGTACTTTTGCAAAATTGGAGGAGTGAGTTTCAAAACCCAAAATAGCAAAAAAAAAACTGATGGATGAACTAACGAACAAGCTCACGGAAGTTGAAATGGAAAGAATAAGGTCGGAATTAAAAAGATTAGAGTATAGAGCAAAATTTGTTTTAATGCTGATGACAAAACCAACAACACAAAACTGAAAACAATTTCTTGAATCTGAAAAAAACTGGCAAATTTCCTGATATTGCCTTTCAACATTTGTTTGAAACTGAAGCCCCAAAAGGACAATGACAGCTCAGAAAAAAGTGAGGGAAAGAGCAAATCTGTTGTTTCTTCAGCTTGGGGAAATACTCAATGCCAAGACTCAGAGAAGCACATGCATGATCCAAAAGATACGTCATGCTTTGTTTCACACGGTCATGATTCACAGAAACATCAGCTGTACATGGAACAAGACCAATCCATTTACAGATCTACACCGAGAAGTCTAAGCAGTGAGTCAGCTTCTGGGACACCATCAAAGATTCCGAGACAGACAAATACCCAGAAATCAGTGCATGATTCTGAAATCCAATGTTATGCGACTCGAAAGCCAGGAAATCAATAGAAAGAACAATCACAGACACAGTCTCCATCCCCACCTGTGCAAGATTTAAAAAATGAAAAAGAAGGATGGAGGCAAGTGCGCCTCCTTGTATGGGCAAAAACACGTGCAGGAGAAACAGGGCCCACTTTGAAAGAGCTGAGAAGCAGCATCTCAATTCTTAACAAAATGGAGAGGGAAAATATTCCTTGTTTAGTAGCAGATCAGTTTACCATTTTTCAAGACCCCTTAACTGGCGACTGTAAAATTATATTTCTGACCAATGATATTTACACCGACACATATATTTACACCGACAACTGATTATGACAGGAAGTTGCAATATCAATTGGGAGTTTCAGACATTGGTGAGACAATTGTGCTCTCTCCAGACGGAGAAGAAAAGACAGTCCTCAATGATGGCTCTTTCAAGACGACTGTTGAACAGTGTTGGAAATTTGTGTTTAAAGTCCTTGCCCCAACAATTGTAGTCTTCAAAGAAGCTCAGAGAGATAGGGAGTTATTCTTAGAGGACTGATTCATTTCTCAATAAATATAAACATATAAACACATATGTAGGCTATATGTGCATATACCAGTATGTAAATACATATACACTATAAATGCATAGTCTCAGATCAGTTTTTTTGTTTATTGAGGTTTAGGCAAGTACAAATAATTTGTGTACTGCATTGCAGAATGCAGATTTGTTATGTTAAAATACTTATTTTTCCAACTTTTCTTCTTTTGCTCTTTTTTCTCATTTTAATGATGCCATCAGTATTAAAGAAAATATTTTTCTCTTTGCAGCCTCTCACTTGTATTGCACCGAATTGAGTTTCAAGGGCATTCTGCTCCTAACTTTAACATTCCTTAAATCCAGCTTTCCAAAATCTCTAGACCTGCCATGTGTCTGTAGATATAACTGTTCTGACTATAGCTTTACAGTGAGGTTACTAAAGTAATTTCATTATTTAAGAGATTCTATGAATTTATTATAATTGACAGTAATATACACAGAAGAACTAGTGGTTAGCCAATGTAAAATTGGAGATTATACTAGACCTTCAAGACTTGCAAGAATAACCCGAAACTCAGAAGCTGGAAAAACATGATTCTGGCATTGTGCTACGAATGTGTAGTTATGGTCAAGAATTTTTTTTACGAGGTTTGTATTTTTTACACATTTTTGTCAATACACCAATCTTACAATTTTGACAACTCATACCTCTGTATTTGAACCTGGGAGGAGATAGACTCACTATCACTGAGATGGAGCACTACACAACCTTTGCTTTCACTGGTGGAATGAAATGTCAGGAAATCTTACTGATGGGAGAGTGTGTGTTTTATTCATAGTAGAACAGTTATCCATGTAAACTTAAATAGGAGAATGGGGTGAGTAGAACATGGCCCTCCTCCCATTTAAACCTTCATGTGGCCAAAGCCATTTCAGGTTCCTGCTTTCTCCTCAATACCTGGAACTGCTTGTATGCTAATAGTGCTCTATATGAATAAACCAGGGACATGTGCGGCGTGTTTCTCTCAATAACTAGATTAGTGCTGTAGTACTTCCTCGCCAGTGCATGAACGTGGGCCTATAGCAGCCGGGGCGGGATCTTGAAATTACAAGGAAGTGAGACATCAGGGTATAAAGTACGGAAGACAAAATATATATACACACACAGTACATAGGAAGGTTTCTCCAGCACGGAAAACTTGCTCGGAATTTGCCATGGAGAAGACAGTAAGAGATATTTTGCAACGTAGTCTTGAGAATTTGAGTAGCAGCGATTTAAAAACGTTCAAAATGAAATTCTTGGATGAAGCTCAAAGCACTGCCGTCACTAGGCGTAAAATTGAGGGCACCAACGACGACGGTGATCTTGCGAATTTGTTGCTTCAAGCTTATGAGGGTGATGCAGTCTCTAAAACAGAAGAAATTATGAGGTTCATCGGATGTAACTTGACAGCTTCCAAACTGCGCGAAGACTATCCAAAAAGTAAGTAGGCCTATTGGTCCCGCGGGCCAATCTTTTGTCAAGGCATGCGAAATCCTGTTTATCCTTAAGAATTGTATTCTTTCTAATGTGTCATCTTTGTCATTTAATGGACATGTAAACCAATAGTTTAATGTTGAACATCATAGGTCTTCTTCGAAATTGTGACTTAAATAGGTATCCTAATCAAAAGACTGGAAGGAGTATATTACTAATACTTTTACTTTCGCAATTTAACCAAATATTGCCATTTTCGTAGCCTTATCTGCAAACAGTGAATCAGTCCATATAATGATTTCGACCTTTGCATGTCAGCGAACACAAAGGGCTTCAGTGCTGCCAATATTTGAGTAGCACAATCCGGGAGATTTCGGCGGCAGCGGTGGTGGGTGGGGAGTTTAGAGGGGGGCATTGATGGCAGAGGCGGGCAAATGTTGGTTTGACTTTTGAATGATGTTGTGCATATAAGTACTTATAGACAATGTATTTATTATGTAATATGAAGTCTTCAGTATATAAATAAATACACAATAGCTGTATTTATTGACAAAACTAACTTATGTATTTATAATTATTTATAATGTATGTATTCACAATGAATTTATTCACAATCACTTATTTATTATTATAACAACTAACTATTGCAATAACTTATTCATGACATTTTTTTAAAACAACAAAATCATTCATATGAACATCACAGAAAACAGTTGATGTAAGCTTTGCACAGGTCACCGTCTCAGGATACGCATTATAATTTCAAACTACTGTTGTAGTATTGTATATTTAGGTGCCTGACTTGGCTGCCCTTAGTGTTTTCTTAGAAGGGGTGTACTTTGAAGGAGGCTTAGTATAGTTTATTTGGCAAGACTTAAATTTAACCTTCGTCGGTGGCGTCGCCTTCTGCCATTTTCCCTTTCGCGCGTCAACGGTACCATGTGACGTCACCGAGCCTTAGCGCCGCCAAGTTTGTGTCGCAGCGCCCATAGACATATACATACATGTTTCTCAGCATTAGGCCATTTACATAATGGCCAAGTACAATGGATAATAACATGAGTGGGTTATACTACACAATGGAATAAAGAAACAGTTCTTATTTAGGTTAATATACATTATTTGAATGCATACTCCGCTCATCTCTTTTATAATGAAAACATAAATGCCATAAATCATTTGCTAAATAAACTAAGATCGAATTTACAGTTATATAGATTCAATAGTAGCATAAGAGGGACGGTAGAACGGCAGTTCTCAGTGATCTGATCGGGTCAGGTAGTGCAGAAAAAGGGAATGATAGAGCAGTACGAGTGACAAATGTCACCTCTGTATCAACTATCTCCTGATGCTAACGTGAGTCCACAGGTCTGTAGCACTCTTTGTAATGGTGGAGCCAGAAGGCAAACGGAGATTTCTGAAGGTTTTTTTGTTTAGCTCCCTTTGACAAGAAAATGCTTACAATACAAAACACTGGTTAACTTAAGCAGTGGCACCCAAATCGGGCACAAATATGGCGGCAGGCTTTTCGGAGGTGACGTCTTTGGAACCCATGAATAGTTGCCAGTTTGACAAATGGGTTGAAAATAGTATAGTGTATTTATTGTGTAAGATACGATTGCGTTTCATACATGTTCTGGCAACTTTAGAACATTGGACAAACATTTTCATTTGATTATTAATAAAATACGTTTGGACATCTGTAAAATACGGGAGATTACCGGGATACATCACAAAACGTGCGGGGGGCGGGAGATGGAGAACTGCGGATAAAACGGGAGAGATGGCAGGTGCTTCAGTGGGTGAAAATGCCAGTGATAGTCCTGTATGTGGAAAACAGACCCAATGCTTACTATTGTTCTCTTTTTTTCCATTAGGTGGTGGTAGTCGGCATGAACAGGAAAACAATCTTCTTCCAGAGTCCATGGTAGAGAACTTGTCCTTATGTGTAGTAGTTCATAAATTAGTTCAAAGTAGGCCATGATTTCATGGCACCAGAAAGCCATATCTAGTTAATTACTATATCTAGCCACATGTTATATTTTTTGGTAGCGTTCAAAAAAGTTTTATAATTGAAGCTTACATCTATGCACAATTTAATTAAGTATTTCTGTATCTCAAATCATTGTTCGATATTGTTTCATTTGAAGGAGAACCCGAGACGTAGAGGAGAGGACTATCAAAACTTACCTCGTAAGTCCTTGCTGTTCTTCCTCTGTGTACAGTTGTCCATGCTTATGTATGTCTTATGTTCTAATTGATGTAAAAATGTTGTCAGGCAGATTAAATCATCTTTTTGCTAACTTTCTGAAGACACACCTTGTTCAGTGTTGCTCTAAATAGTTTGAATTGCATTTAAGTAGTCAATGATATTTCAATTCAGTGCTTCAGTGTTACACTGATTTCAGTAATCAGTTCAACAGTTATTTAATTGAAAGAATTCATATGGTAATGTCACTATGGTGTTCACATGACATTGAATTCACCATTTCTTGATTCAGTGATGAACTGAATGGGGGTTGGTCATGTAGGTTACTAACGTATACAGAAATTTGCATCATAGGCCTATGCCAATAGTTTCAATACAGTGACCATTTAATTACAATAAGGGTCTCAGAATCACTTCTGGTCTATTCACCATTACTGTTGAAAATATAAATCTGTACTGTAACGTACACAGTCGCTAAAAGCATCTGCTAAATCAGGGGTTTTCAACTGGTTTTGTCCCATGGACCACCATTCTGACTAGAAAGTAATCTGCGGCCCACTGATGTGCCAGTGATTCTCAAAGCATTTTACAGTCCCGTACCCTTCTTTTTAATGTTTATAACCGCCGCAGCCACGCCCCCTCCCCCCGCACACATATTCTGCCTATAACACTTAAATATGTGAAATTATCAGTGTAGACAACTAACCGCCGATGCCACGCCCCCTCCCTCCCCGTATTCTGCCTATAGCATTTGTCAGTGTAATTTCGTCGCTAGATATGGGTCTACATCAGTATTTTTGGCAATGCGCCTTGGCTATTCAGACTATTTAGATTGACATAAATATGTCTACGGGCCCAGGTATATTTATAAAGATACAAAAAGTCAATGGTGAACTGATCAACATAGGCTCATGCCGCGGACCCCCTGCAATGTTGTCGCGGACCACCAGGGGGCCACAGACCCCCGGTTGAAAACCCCTGTGCTAAATGATTGCATGTAAATGTAATTGATTGAAAGGAGGTGTCACTCAAATAAACTAGGCCTCTGACAACAGGAGGCGGCTGCCAGAGACCATAATTAACTCCATGCGAAAGCAGTTTGTTCAGTGACAGTATATTTAATAGGCCTACAGTCCAGACACAGTAGCCTAAATACTGTAGACCATCTTGTTTTTGTGTGCCACTGTCGCAAGCCTTCAATACCATGCACATTTAAGGTAATTGCTAGTAAACAACAACCCCTTGTCTGTGGAAATTGAAATACAAATCAGCCCGGTTTAAAAAAGTGTTGTCATTAAAGTAACACTATGCAACAATTTGACACTCTTTGAGGTATGGTTTTATAGGCAACTAGTTTTGGTACCATCCTCACTTTGATAGCATATGGTCATGTGAAGGACAGATAAACACCTGTGTCTTCCCCACTAGCCATCCAGGATATGCCCTATGTAGTTCTGCGTACCGGGCTGGAACACCCTGCAAAAGTGGAAGAAAAGCTTTCACACGCATTACATTGCCAGCTATACTGCCAAAAGACATCAGTTAGTGTGTTGGCAAGCTTCTATCAGTCAGCTAGGCTGTTGGTGGTGTTTGCAAGGTTTTTTGCATGCCTTTTCAGGTAGTTAGCTTACTAGTTTTGGAACAGAACTCCGTATTGCTGCTTTAAAAAACACTAAATTAATAGATGTGCCTGTCGTAATATTAAGTAAAGATTAGAATGTTTAAATGGATCTCATGCATTTATATCAAACGTGGGCACAGAAATTGATTGACGTTTCTTCTTTTTCTCCAACAGGTAACCATGGTCAGAGTGTGGTATCAGTTGCAGGACCAGTGATAAATGACGTAATTAACACTTCAGTCCTGTCACTTCAACGTTAAACTAAGGACTAAGGCACAAACTCACCACATATACACACACACACACTCACACAAAACCCAGGTTTAAATCTTAAAAAGTTCCACAAAACCTTTTTTTCTTTTTTTTTTAACTTAACTTCAATGACGAGAGTAAGCAGACTGAGGGCATCTTCATTACAAACCAGTATGTTAGTGCTCATGTTGGGCACTATTGTTGGAGACAGTGGAGTCGAGTACTAGTTATACGTAGGTGCTATGTTGTGAGAAACACTGCTGCTTCACTTCACAAATAAATAATGATTCTCTGTTTCACCAGCAGGATGATTCATATCCAATGAATTCTAAACCCCGTGGAATCTGTTTGATTATCAATAATTACAAATTTCGTCGCCATCCAGACCGAAAAGGAACAGACAAGGATGAAAGTGAGGCTTATTTAATTGGAGTAAATTGAGAAGAAATGTGTTTAAGCTATTACAGCCTTCAGGAAGCATACCGTTATTGCAGAAGCAGGTGACTTTAGCAATCCAAGAGCTCGCTGTTTAGAGACAACTCACCGAAATAGTGGATTAGAAGCGCATGGTAAATGAACACTAATTTGGCTATATGAACAGGCTACAATCCACCTCTATATGATACATTATACTGTATATTCCCATACTTTAAGATTTTCAGTCAATTTCTAAGCCCCACCATCAGGTGTTTGGATTGTTTTTGTAATTTCACATGCCATTAATGCTGTAGTCGCTGCCACCCACGTGTAGTCCACTCTTTAAATTAAAGACTAAGCATCAGTGTCCCTGTCCCAATTATATATATGCTGTTTATGAATACTGTATATGTTTTAGGTATAGGTTACATTAGGTACACTACAATAGGTACACTACAAACGTGTTTTGCACAAGAACCTTTCTTAAAATTCTTCTCTTTTTTTCCTTTCAGAGGACTTGCGGAGAGTATTCGAAAGGCTGCACTTTATAGTAAATGTCAAGAAGGACCTGACTGGTCAAGCCATGAAGTCGGTCGTGCAAGAATATGCTGACAAGAGCCACTCTGCTTATGATGCTCTTGTCGTCTGCGTTCTCTCCCACGGGATGGAACGCACTGTGCTGGGTGTAGATGGGGAAGAAGTGCTAATCAAGAAACTCTACAGGCCTTTCACTGCCTGTCGTACACTGACCAGCAAGCCCAAGCTGTTCTTCATTCAGGCGTGCCAGGGTGTTGCGTATCAAAAAGGCCAAATAGTAGAGGATGGACCTAAAGAGCAACTGGATGAGCTCTTTGAGGAAGACGTTCCAAACCCATTGCTCCATAAGCCGTCTGTTGCTGTTGAGGCAGATGTGTTGATTGGAATGTCAACAGTTGAGGAATTTAAATCATTCCGTCATACCACGTTCGGGTCCATCTATATCCAGGCACTCTGCAGGGCGTTGGAATCAGGCTGCCCAAAGTAAGGTTTACACTTTGTCTTCCTTGGTGGGTTTATCCAAAAGGCTTCCTGCGCTATTCAACAAAGTGAATGTCTAATGTTTTTTCTATTTTCTAGGAAGGAGAACTTGCTGACTATCCTTACACGTGTGAACAAAGAAGTCAGCATACATGACTACAATACCCACAAGCAGATGCCTCAGCTCCAAAGCACACTGACCACGAAGCTGGTTTTAACTGTGGACTAGTTAAGACCTGACATCTTTTCTTTTTCTAGTCCAGAGTTGCCTAAAACACAAAACCTATGTCTCTGACGTGCAGTTAGTTCCATCAATTGCTTCAAATTCTACCTGCCACTGCACAGTGTACAGTGGTTTTTACAGTATAGAAAAGAACATGAATGAATGGACTCTGGATGGAGGTAGATTTCCATAGAATTGTCAAAGAGTGTTTTCTTCATTTATGTACATGTATGTAACATCATTGTAACATATTTTGGTAAATTACAGACATGTTAAGCATGGGATAAATGTAAAAGAGATTATGTTTGAGATTATGTATTTTTATTTTTTGTCATCATTTACAATATATATTTATACATTTGTTTTATAATGGTCACTTTGTCCTTCACCAAATAAACAAGAATATATTTTGAATCCCAAAATAAATCAGCCTGAGCATTTTTTTTTTGAAAAAAAAAAAATGTGTCACAGTGTGGGCACACATGACTGATCATCGCTACAGATCTGAACTCTTAGGCGCTGGAAAAACTAGCCGCTTCCGGAGTCTGGAGGACTGGTCAAGGACCTGTTTGGCTTTCTTTCCCGATGAAGTCTTCTTCCTGGCAGACATCATCATTGACTTTGGTAAAAACAGTCAAGATGTCATCCCCCCTTTGAATACAAAAGTGGACATAAATGAGTGTTGCTCAGCTACATCACTGAAGTGCATTTATTCCAACATGGCAAGTTTTCCACAGATACGCATGTAAATGACACTGAAGGCATGAATTGAGTACTTAGTTGAAGTTTTCAGTGCCTTGCTAAACACCTGAGCTGTTCAATTTAATATATTATATTGGTGTATGGGCTGGATGAATTACTCAAAATGTACAACAAATAAAATATGCAAACAATGGAGGAGTTGTGAAGTCAATAATTCCTGCCATGTGAGCCAAAGTTTGTTTTTAAGGATGGATATAAACATTAAAAACCTTTTACAGAGGTGGGATCCCAGACTCCAGGAAAAAGCCTAAATAAGCAGGCTCAGTGACTGAACAGAGCAAAGGAACCTGTTTACACTTTGCCTGAACTCTCTCCCTCCCTCTCTCTCTTCCTTCTCAAGCCCACCTGGAAGGAGTCGCCAATGCCCGCCACGCCCTGCTCCCCAGACGCTACACCAGGAGGGAGGCAGAGAGAAGAAGGGAGCTCACCAGAGGAGAGTCAAGTGGAGACCCAGCACACACGTGGGTCTAAATACTCTGTACAATATCTCTATCAGCGCATGTTGTGACAGACAGGAGACACCCAGTACCCATAGAGAGACTTACATACACAGATCCCATTCATTACTAACTTACCATACTGTTTACTCTCACTGAAAGACAAAAAAGTCACATAATTTAAAAGTGTCAATCACTAAATTCCCCTGTCCTCTGCTCACTGTCTAGGATAGGTAACGATGAGAGCCTTTCTTGGACTCTTTCACCTCATGCTAATGCACAGATTACTACATGCTAATTATAAGTATAGTGTGTGTGTGTGTTTGTGTGTGTGTGTGTGTGTGTGTGTGTGTGTGTGTGTGTGTGTGTGTGTGTGTGTGTGTGTGTGTGTGTTTCTGTGTATATGCGCTTGTGGGTTTATAGCCCATCTGGTGCAGCCCTAGTGGGGCAGCAACAGCAGTCAACCCTTTCTCAACAGTCATGTGACTTCTGGGACAAAGCAGCCCCGGTTCCACTTCCTTCTCCTGTTCCAGCTGCAGCCTCTCCCTCTGCACCCTCAGCTACTGTCTGCCCTCAGGTGCAGGTGGAGTCCAAGGCCCTGCAGACAGAGGAGGACTTACAGACTCAGGTTAGAAATCTCCAGCTTCACCTGACAAAGCAGAGAATGACTAGACACCAGCACAGGCTAGGGATCAGAGGCATAACTGATAGGCTTCAATTCTAACTACTCACTGAACTCTAGCCATGGCTTCCATTGACCTGATTTCAATCTGATCGTTTCCGAATCCCATGTGATCTCTACTCTTTGCATGAGGAAAAGTTTTGAAAGAGCCTTAAAATGGGTAAACGCTGACTGTAGTCAGTGAATCAAAATCCGGCTTTTGGAAGTTGATTTGAAAATTATAATTGGACAGGGTGGATTCACAGTGTAGTTCCTTACAGAAAGCAAATCAGGCAAGGATGAGCTCAAATGCAGCACTTTCCTGTGACAACTGTGGTGGACGAAACGATAAAGATTGAGTCTCACTTTCTTTATTACTGGTCCGGTAGTATGTGTCTGAGACAGAAGCTCATTCATACATTCATGTCCTTTTCAATTGGGTCACATTAAACCAGTATACTCTTCTCTATAGTTTTTTTGTTTTATGATATGTATAATACAATTTAACCCTTGTATGGTATTCATTTTTTTGTTACTCAGAAGGTGTTGTGAGTCTGGTGGACCCGCTCGATTTTTGGGTGTTTAATTCAACACAATCAAACAATTTTATGGTAAAATACTCAACACATATTTACTTCATTCCAATTAGAAGCAATATGAACAGCAAATATGATTAATATTTGCCCTTTAACTTTGTTGTATCACATTTATGAATTTAAGTGCTACCCGTTTTTTTTATTTTTTTACAAAATCAAGAAAATCAATTATAATCAATATATCAGTGGACAAAATTCAACAAATTTACAAATGAAGCAAGGTTTTCCATAACTATTTGATTTATGTGAATTTCATTTGAAATCAGGTCAGTTTACATAGCACAACATGGGTGGATGGGGCACCAGCACTGTCCTCCTGAATCCTCCTAATGGTAGCTGCAGAGGCTGAGGTTCTTGGAACATGCTGTCTTCTTAGCATTTAAGGTTTCACCAGTGTCTTTCGCAGTTCCTCGAGAAAAAGGCTTATCCTCTGGAGCTTCCCTCTCTTCCACTCCGGGTTCAGTGCCATCCAGGTGACAAAGGCGTTGTACGCCATGATGTCCAATATGGTACATAAAATCGCCAGTGGCCAGCGTAGGGTCCTCCTTTTACAGCTGTAGGCAGACACCAGCTTGTCTATGTTGTCCACCCCTCCTTTTGTGGCATTATAATCCATGATGATCTCTGGTTTTTGATGCTCCAGGCCAGAGATTCTCCCATTCCAGTGCAGTGTACTCATGAGTATCACATTCTTGCGTTTCTTTGGCACATAGGATACCAGGGACGTGTCAGCTGTGTAAACAAACTTGGAAGAGTTGACAGGCCTGTTCTTTGTAGGTAGCAGTTGGGGTGGGAGCTCAGACCTGTTTTTTCTTATCGTTCCCACCATGGTCAGCTCCTGTCCCAGCTTGTACGATGTAAAAGAAATTGTAGCATGTGATGTTGTGTCCACTGAGTCCCTGAGCCATGTCCAGGACAACTCTCATTCCTTGATTTTTCTCAGGGCGTCCTCATCAGGTTACCCTATGTAGCCTTGTAAGTTCCAAGCATATGAGGAAGTCGCATCACAGGCAGCCCAGATCTTTATACCATATTTTGCAAGTTTAGATGGTATATAATGTCTAAAGGGGCAGCGGCCCCTAAATGGCATCAGCGGCAGGGGCAGAAACACAAAACTCTTACTCACACTTACTCACACACTCACTCAAACACACACACACACTTAGCCTACATACACACAAGGCCCACATACACACAAACACACATAAGCGTGCGCGCACACACACACTTACAGCAGACCCAGACAGGAGGAGAACAGACTTTAGGTACACAGGACCTACAATTTCCACACTTTTATTTGCCCCGGGTCCAGTGGACCCGAATACCCTGTATGTAATATAAATGTGTAGGGGGGGGGTTACGGTGTGCGGTCAATACAAATTTGGTCTGATATATGTTCTTCGCAGAAAATGAGCCAAAGCCAATGAGTCTGAGTTTGAAAAAATAATGAATCATATTATTTTTGTTAGGATAAAAAATGAAAACGGGTCCCACAGACCCGAATACCATACAAGGGTTAAACATTTAAACCTTCTCGTGGCCAAAGCCATTCAAAGTTCTTACTTTCTCCTCAAAACCTGTAACTGCTTGTATGCTAATAGTGCTCTATATGAATAAACCAAGGACATGTGTGGCGTGTTTCTCTCAATAACTTCATTATTTCACCAGTGCATAAATGTAGGCCTATTTAGTAGCTGGGGCTGGATCTTGAAACTACAAGGAAGTGTGACATACAGTAAGGGTACACTGCATGGTATAATGTACAGAAGATAAAAGATACAGTATATACACACACAGTTCATAGGAAGGTTTGTCCAGCACGTCTTTGTCCAGCACGAGTTTGTCCAGCACGTCTTGCTCTGAATTTGGCATGGAGAAGACATAAGAGATATGTTAGAGTGTAGTCTTGAGAATTTGAGTAAAAGCGATTTTTAAAAGTTTAGAAGGAAATTTACTTCCTTTTGCGCTGACAATGTTCCCCATCTCTGAGGAGTGTTTTTTCCAGCAGGACAATGCTCCATGCCACACAGCCAGGTCAGTGAAGGTGTGGATGAAGGACCACCAGATCAGGACCCTTTCATGGCCAGCCCAATTCCCAGACCTAAATCCCATTAAACACCTCTGGAATGTGATCAAGAGGAAGATGGATGGTCACAAGCCATCAAACAAAGCCGAGCTGCTTGAATTTTTGCGCCAGGAGTGGCATAAAGTCACCCAACGGCAATGTGAAAGACTGGTGGAGAGCATGCCAAGACACATGAAAGCTGTGATTTTAAATCAAGGTTATTCCACCAAATATTGATTTCTGATCTCTTCCTAAGTTAAAACATTAGTATTGTGTTGTTTAAAAATTAATATGAACTTGTTTTCTTTGCATTTTTTGAGATCTGAAAACACGGCATCCTTTTTGTTATTTTGACCAGTTGTCATTTTTCTGCAAATAAATGCTCTAAATGACAATATTTTTATTTGAAATTTGGTAGAAATGTTGTCAGTAGTTTATAAAATAAAACAAAAATGTTCATTTTACTTTAACACATACCAATAAATAGTAAAACCAGAGAAACCAAAGAAAGTGGTGGACGAGTTCTACACAGCCATCATTGAGTCAATCCTTACCTCATCAATTACCATCTGTTTCTCTGCCTCTACTGCAAAGGACAAAGGCAGACTGCAGCGGATCATTCAGTCAGCCGAGAAGGTCATCGGTTGCGACCTGCCGTCTCTCCTAGACCTGTTCCACTCCAGGACCAGCAAGAGAGCATGCAAGATCATCGCTGATCCTTCCCATCCCGTTCACCACCTATTTCAGAGACTCCCATCTGGCAGAAGGTTCCGGGCTATAAAGACCAAAACCTCGCGCCACCTGAACAGTTTTTTCCCCACGGCAGTGGTGCTCACAAACAAGCCCCCTGCATCACACTGACTCTGGCTTTGCCAATTCCAATTCACTGCATCTTAGCCCTGCACGTGCCCAAATTATTTATTATTATTTAATATTCTATCTGGTAAAACATTTGTCTTTTATTCTTGTTTTTGCTATTTTGTTGTTATGTTATGTGTTTTATGTCCTATGCACCAACCACCAAGATAATTTCCTGTATATGTAAATATACTTGGCCATTAAAAAAAAAAAAAAAAAAGAATTCTGAATTTTGAAGTGGCCTCTACATTTTTTTAGCCTTTATTTGGATAGGACAGTGAAGTATTTGGACAGGAAGTGAGGAGGAGTGAAGAGAGGATCGGGAAACGAAAGCAGGCCGGAATCGAACCTGTGTCCCCACGGGCATTCTAGCCCATAAATGGGGGGCTTATTGGCTCGCGCCACAGTCCATATATTTTAAAGTTGCAAAAATGTTATTGATTTTGACCTTTGCAGGTCAGCAAACACAAAGGGCTTCAGTGGGGGGAAATGTCAGTGATAGTCCTGCAAGTGGAACCAAGGCCAGTAAAGATTAGTTAAATATATAGTTTATTGTATTTTACTCACTGTTAATAAGCATAGACTTGTTGCACTTTAAATCTATTAATCGAGTAGGAGTTATGCAATAATTAGAAAATTACAAATTTAATTCAGTGGTCAGTGGTTGGAAGACTTATTTACCTTGCAGTGGTTATAGTGCTTATTGTATTTGTGTCTTTGTAATATTCTCCATTCTTTAATCTATCTTATCCATCTATCTATCTATTTATCTATCTATTGTGCTAATGCAAAAACCCTTGGTGGGAGGGTGGTAATCAGAGTTTCATCTTTGTCTCATAGCTTGCTTTTGTGGACTGTGGAATATCCATTTTGTGACAATTCATCTTTACTGTTTTTTCCCCTTGTCATTCAGATGCTCTAAAAGCCGAATTTGAATGGCTTGGTTTTTATCCTGTTGCTATCCTGGACAGGACGGTTTAAGAGATGAAAAACAAGCTGGAAAATCTCAGCAAGATGGTGACTGGAAACTGCTTCGTCTGTTGTGTGCTCAGCCACGGCAATAAGACAGGTGTACAAGGATCTGACGACCAAGGTGACAAAATCCTTTAAGGATATATTCTCTCCATTCAGTGGGGACAGATGCCCAGCGCAATGTTCCCTCTAATTTTTTTCAGCACTGAGCAATTCTTTTTTTTCTGAGCACACATTTCAGCAATGTGAGCAGTTCGCAACCACGCGACCTGCCGAAAATGACCACGAGCCTGCGTTAGCCATAGAGGATTCAAAGAGATGACAGCAAATGCATCAATATGTCTACAAGGTTGATATTCATCAATATCCTTTATAATGGCTGGACTTTGGGGACATTTTAATGATGTGTTTTACCAGTAAGTTTAGTTGAACTTAAATGATCTTTGGTTGAACTTCAATAAGGTTTAGGGAGGTTATGACTGGTTCACTGGTTATGACTGAAAATGATATATATATATTTTTTTAAAAGCATCCAAGGTGTTTAGTCATTTCTCAGCAGGTACAACATTTAAGTGGAACCTCATTGAAAGAAAAATGCTAATGCAGTGCTTAAGAATAATTATAGGCCTATTTAATTGGCATGTTGTCATTTTTCCTAAAGGTAGATCTGCAAAACATGGAGTATAGCGTTTCTACCTCTTTCATTATAGGGACATCTTTCCATGCGTCATCAATTCCCAAGTCCTCCCTATGGGCCACACAGTGTTGCTCAGTCAGGTGCGGTACCTGACGCTTCAGTAAAGCAGCCGCTCCTTTATGTCTGCCTAACATGACAGAAGCACCATCTGAAGTAAACATTGGCATTTTGTTCATGTCTAGCCCATGATCTGCGTAGAACTTGGTAATGGCATCAAGGATGTTTTTTGGAGGTGCATCCTGAAAGCTGAATGAATCCAGCAAAAACTGTCTTGTAACTTTACATTTACATTTACATTTAGTCATTTAGCAGACGCTTTTGTCTAAAGCGACGTACTGAAATCAGTTTGCTCCCGAAACTTAATGTAAAGCACAAGCATCTTCGGTGAGAATTTGATAGAGTTTCCATGTCTAAGTCTTAATGTTTTCAATGCGTCTGCATGGACTTTCTGTGTCAGAAGCTTCCACTCGGACCAAGTTTTCCTACGAGCGACCTCTCCTTTCGCTTTTGCCTCCGAGCAGAATTTGCAGATCACGCCACTCATTTCTTCATATGTAAATATGTCTGAAAGTTTTATCCTATCTGTGCCAGTTTGGACTATTTCATCTAGCCACTCATGTTTAAACGTTAGGCAGACCTTTTTCTGGGGCACCTGCTCTGCCTTTCTTTTCGCCATGGTAGCCTATAACTGCTGGAGCAGGGCCCGCCAAGAGTAGCCTAAAGGATATTTTATGTAAACATTCTAACGTACATCCGGCTTAGTTATCAGACATGTCAGTATTTAAAATGTTTATTACCTAGCCTACATCACCTTTGATGCTCAGATTTTTAACCCCTGAAAGAAAGTCGTTTGTGCAGTCTGAAAAATGTGCGAGGTCTGAAAAATCTATTGCGCGGCCACTTCGGCTGGCCTGCGCGGCCGCGCGCGCGCGCGCAGCTTAGAGGGAACATTGGCCCAGCGTTAGCAGGAAAGCCCAAAGTGTTTTTCATCCAGGCATGTCGAGGTTCTGCGATGCCGAACAAGGTGGAGGTCCAGGAAAATTCCTTGGATGAAAAAAAGGTGGAATTTGAACCTGATAGTAGTCTGTATCACATCATCTCCATCCCCAGTTATGCGGATTTCCTCCTCTCCATGTCAACCTTCGAAGGCTTTGTGTCATTGAGAGATCCTCAGCTAGGCTCATGGTTCATCGAGTCTCTGTGCAAGCAGCTGGCTGAGTCATGCCCAAAGTTAGTATTTACAATGAACACGAGATTTTACACCATTCATTCAATCTTTTGTCAAGCTTTTGTCATCTTTAGCAATATTCTACCTAATTCAACCAGGATTGTAATTTGTAATATAATAATGATGCTTAACATAATGTTTTTTTTTTCTTCATTCACAGTTTGCTGCATGTATTCCTTAGCCTTAGTCGTGTTTTACAATTTTTTTAAATCCAACTTTTGACTACTCAAACATGCAGCAGACAGAGGTTACGCTTAGAGGGTTAAAATCTTAGTTTACGCCTACAACTTATGCAAATGTTGAATTATAAGGAAGTGTGGCGTAAGAGTACACTGCAGGGTATAAAGTACAGAAGACACCAGATATATTCACACACAGTACATAGGAAGATTTCTCCAGCACGGAAAACTTGCTCTGAATTTGGCATGAAGAAGATAAGACATATTTTAGTGAAAAGTCTTGAGAATTTGAAAAAGATAAAATCCAAAAAGTTCAAAGACGAATTGTTGGTTAGAGAACAAAGCCCTGCTGTCACTAGGCGTGAAGTTGAGGAAACCGGTGAAGACGACGGTGATCTTGCAGATTTATTGATTCAGACTTTTGAGGATGATGCAGTCAAAGTCACAGCAGAAATTATGGAGTCAATCAAATGTAAGGCTACAGCTACCAAACTGCTCAAAGATTACGCGGGAAGTAAGTATTGGTTGAGCGGGCCAGTCTTTTATCAAGGCATGCGAAATTCTGTTCCTGCTTAAGAACTGTATTCTGTACCTATACCTGCAAACATAGTAAGAATGATTATTCCATATATCTTAAAGTCGCAACATTTTTAATGATTTTGTCCTTTGCAGTTCAGCAAAAACAAAGGGCTTCATTGGGGGGAAATGCCAGTGGTAGTCCTTCATGTGGAACACAGTCCAGTAAAGGTTAGTTAAATATGTAGTTTATTGTTTTTGCCTGCTTCATTGACTTACTGTTCATAAGCATAGACTATTTACTATTTGTAGATAGCTGTACTGTTTAACTGTTTGATTCTAAAGTGTTACCGTACTATGAGTGGGTCTCGCGGGAGTAACTTCACGTCTTTGGTTATGTTGTTGGCGGGAACTCGACACACGTAGATTCTATCTGTTAAACTGTGGTCGTGAATAAAGAAGATTCCAGCTCTCATTTGGATACTTTATTACACAAACAACACTATTTAAACCTATTTATTTGTAAAGGATTGTATGATTAATCGATAATCGGAGAGGTGTCATATTTTGAAATTAGAATTTTAAATGCCAGTGCTAGAGCCAGTGGTTATGTCGTTATAGTGCTTTTTGTATTTGTGTCTTGTCTGAATGTCTACATTTTTGTATCACTCTTCAGATTAATCAGAATCTACCTGGTAGCCACTTAACCTGCAGCTATAAACTCTATTAGCCTACTACTTGTCTTTTAGCGATAAATAATTGGATGAGCAATAATTTCTTAAAGTTAAACGAGGACAAAACTGAGATCATACTAGTCGGCCCTAAAACCAAAAGAGAAATGCTGTTCAATAATCTGGGGGAAATAACTCCTTGGATTAAATCCAAGTCTTGGTGTTACCCTTAATTCAGATCTATGCTTCAAGTCCCACGTTAACAAGGTGACGGAAACATAATTTTCCCACCTTAGAAACATAGCTACTACCATTATAAATATATGTTGGTATAGTATAGTATATTATAATATACTACCATTTATAAATTAAAAATGATGCTGAAAAACTGATTCATGCCTTTATTTCAAGTCGGCTCGATTAGTGTAATGCAATTCTAACTGGCCTCCCGAAGAAAACAACTGAGAGATTCAGCTCATTCAAAACACTGCAGGTCGGCTATTAACCAGAACCAAAAGGAGAGAGCACATTAGTCCAGTTTAGCTGCTCTGCAATGGCTTCCAGTAACATTTAGAATTGATTTTAAGGTCCTTCTCCTTATATACAAAGCCCTCAATGGGCTAGGACCAAGTTACATGGCAAACTCCTGTTAAATATTTGTAGTAATGAAGAGGCTTGTAATATTATTTCAATAGTACTTTACTGAAACTCGTACACAACCCGTACAGCAGCACATGTAAACTTCCACTTCCAACTTCACTTAATCTGCATACATTACAGAATCAGAATAGCCTAGTGGTAGAGAATACAACATATTCCCCTCTTAATACATAGGCGTACTGAACGTAATCAGGCTTAAGGTATTAAAGCAACAACCAAAAGTATTATTTTTATAAACCACACAAGTCTATAATTGGCCTTTCTTTTATATAATTAAATGTATCTCTCTATTGAACTTAAGCATACATCAACGACATTGATCTATTTAATTAGTCCTTCTTAATCACCAAGACTAATCATTCCCCAAAATCCTCCAACCAACGTAGTGGTCGTCTCACGCGAGCTGGATGAGCATCGTGAGGAACAACTGGCTGAAGAACTGTAGGCGGGTCTTCAGTAGGCAAGTCAATTACAGCAAAGTCCGAATTAAACGGCCTTGCAGTAGCATTGGAAACCGTTAAACGAGAAGCATGCCACTTCTTCCCGTCCTGTAACAGATAAGTCGCAGGACCAACTTTCCGTTGGATCCGCATTGGTTCTGTGAACCTTGGGTGTCCTTTTGGCACATGTGTTGGTTTCCGAACGCGCACGTTACCTCCCTCTCTGAATGTAGGAGTGCGCGCACCTCGTCTGAAATCAGTGTAGGTTCTCATCTTATTCTGTTGAGCTGTGACTCTTCGTGACAGGGCGGCATCATCCTAATAGAAAGGCAGTAGCCTAGTGGCAGAATATTTCGCAGCGCACAGAATGGTCAGGAGCCGCAGCAATGGCAGAGATCGATTTGGCCTGCACTATAGCAGCTTCAATTTGAGTGGCAAGTGTAATTGCTTTCTCCAATGTCAAATTAGTCTCTAGAAGCAGGCGTTCTCGTATGCGTTGACTAGAAACGTGTTCGACCAACTGGTCCCTCATCATTTTATCCTGCTTGTCAGCAAACTCGCATGTAATAGGTTTACTAAATCTCGTAGGACGGCAACATACTGCGGGATAGTTTTGTTTGGAGTCTGAGCTCTCTTTCTGAAGGCATGTCGTTCAGCAACAGTATTTCTTTTAGGATTAAAGTGAACTTTCAGAGCCGTAAGGGCTTCATCCATCGTTGTACCTTGGGTTGGAAGCTTATAAAACTGGCTCTCTGTTCCAAGACTATGCAGCAATAGTTCCTTTTTTCTCACCTCCGTCCATTCATCCGCTGTCGCACCAACGACCAGTAGATAGTTCTGGAACATCTGGTCCCGTGTAACGAGCGGAATAGGTGGTTCACCCGGGCAAGGTAGAAAAGGCGAAGGAAACGGCGTAGAAGCAAAAGCCATCTTTATGTGGATCACTGTGCATGTCATTTCTGTCCACGTAATTTCTTTGCACGTTGAGTTGCATTGTTTTGTATGAAAGGTGCTATACAAATAAAGTTTATTATTATTATTATTATTATTATTATTATTAATAATAATAATAATAACCTGTTAGCCTGTTAACACTAGCCTGTTGCTATCTTGGCAGCACCTTCATGTGATACAGTTGCTAAATGCCAAGCTAGCTCTATGCAGATCCTTCATCCAGTGCTACATTCAGAATACAGAAAACTTCATTACATCAAGAGACTAACATGTTTTACCAATAAAACTAAGACAAAGTTGCACAAGCAGTCAACTCCCATGTTCGGTGATGAAATCAATAGTTAAATTAGGTGATTTGATTGGTTCCTCTAGAAGATGCCTAAGGACACAACATTAAACAAAGATTACAACTATTACTTTCCTTTGTTGACACTACACGTGAATTCATGTGATGAACATCTCATTTAATTGTTTCATATGTTTAGCCTTTTACTTCAGTCTTTTTTATTCCCCCTCTCTCTCTCTACACACACAGACACCATTGAAACAGGAGATGAGGGGACGTCTTCACAGTTATACCAGTCAATAACACCACAAGATGAATTGGACCCTGGTGATGCATATGCATATGGTGGAACTTTGTGTAAGTGAAATTAAATGTATTTTCCCAGTGAAAGTTGATAGGTGAAAATTCACCCTAGTTACCTCAGGACTCCGGAGCTGCATATAAGCATATTTATTAGACAAACAACAATTGCAATTGGGCTCACTCACAAAACAAGTATGAAAGTGAAGCAATGATAAACACATCACACAAGGTTTATATAGACTGAAGTTGAGCATTCAGCAGGGATAATCACGTGGTGGATTTCTCACGTCCGAGGCAAGGATGGAAGTTTTGCAAGGTCGGAAGAAGCACAGTTCGAACCTTCTTATCACTTCTGGTCTAAACATGCTCTTGTACATGTGCAGACTAAGTGGCACCTAATATTCTAAGTTACACACACGCAGAAACACAGAAAAGCCATGTTCCTACGTACATAAGTACATGATTCATATAAGGTAATTAATAATACAAGGCACTTGATTATTATATTCTTAAGTCATTAACAGTGTTTGGAAATTATCTCCATCAAAAGTAGATATATAAAATATAATAGACCTTCAAGTAGCTAAAATATTCAGTTCAATTATTACAATTATTTAATCAATATGTTCCCATGATCAGTACAAGGATTGACTTTGAAGGCAACTAATAAAGCTTTGGAAAGAAAGTAAACAAAACCATTATTGTATCAGTCTACATCCAAAAATAGTTTTCTAAATTCAAAGATGATCATTTATTCGAAGCCTGATGTGGCTGGATGTGTTTGGTCCTCAAGCACCAATTTGTTCCTCATATGTTACCATCCACCATCCACCTCTAGTGGGAAATATAGGAATGCCAAGCAGCTCATTCACCATTGAGATATCATGCAACTCAGCATCACTTAAAAACAACTAGTCTCAAAGCCTTTTTGGCACACTTTGTCTATCTGCCCATCATGAATCTAGGCCCTTAGTTTGAGAATGAACACAACATCTGATACATTTTCCATGTTGCAAAAATGAAATACCTCAGTAAATTTGGCCTCAAAAATGTCCTCTTTAATAAAGGCATATACTGTATGTAACACTCCTCCCCAAAGATCACATATGCATGTTAGGTGCAAATTCAAGCTCTTTGTTCCACTGAAAGCCAATGTAACTACCCGCTGGTTATAACTAATAAACATGACTCCACGCTTCATACTGATGTCCAACTCTTCTCATTTATTGTCTGGAACACCGTGAAAACTAGACAGACAGACAAACAAACAATCAACAAAACAAACAAACCCAAAGTTTACACATAGCATCACAAACAAATATACATATTCCATTAAACATAGTACAGATACGTAAATGCATTACCGTGTTCGCCTGGAAACCAGCAGTAGATTTGATTGGGAACTTAATTAGTGCGTGTTCTCTCAGTCTTTCAAGTCCGATTTGCCCTTGCCCTTCCAGGTCATATAACCAGGTAAGGTCACATGACACAAAGGGTCACCAGACCAATGCACAAATTCCTTTAACCACCAGCAAATGGATATTAACTTTGCACAACAACAAATTAAATCACAAATTCATAAATAAAATGATTCATCAATCTATGCAATTTAAATGTCCATCACCTAAGGCCATATCTTGTCAGCTGATCCATCAGGGTCAGCTACAGCCAATGTTATACACTAATATGAGGTCAACAATCTAATACAGGGGTTCTCAAACTTTTGCAAGCTGGGCCCCCCCCCCCCCCCCAAGCTGGTTAGGGGTAGTTGGGTCCCCCCCGCCGCTCGCCGCCCACCACCACTGGCGCCCTCAACTACACCACCATACAGTATTTAGATAGATAGATAGATAGATAGATAGATAGATAGATAGATAGATAGCATATTGTTATTGATAGGCCTGACATGTCAAGGTTAGGCTTTTGTTATTGTTAGGCCCATACAGACAATTAGTGTGAACAGTGAACTATTAGAACTATTAGTGTGAACTATTAGTAGGCTACTAATATTAGCAGCTATGTGAGGCTGCATGCTTTCTTATTATAATAATCATCATAATTATCACCATCATTGTATTATTATTATAATTAATGATTATCGACCAATTATTATTATATTTTATTATCAGAATTATAATAAGTGTTATTATTGCTTTTATTAGGATACTGTTATTATTATGGGCCTCTTGTGATCTTTGTCCCTTGTGATCATGTCCCACTGCTGTTTTCATTCATAGACTAGGAGGTCTAGTCTCCTCTGTTTTTGTTACTGGTTTGGCAAGGTAAAAATGAGACAGAATTGTGGGACTACACAACAAGCATTGATGTTATAAGTTAACTTTGTTTGAATTTCCTATTTTTTAAGGTTTGGGAAACTGCACTTTTGCCAAATTGGAGGAGTGGGTTTCAAAACCCGAAATAGCAGAAAAACTGATGGATGAACTAAAGAAAAAACTCACGGATGCAGAAATGGAGAGAATAGAGACGAAATTGAGGTTGATTAAATTCCAAAGCAAAAGGGGTATTATGAAGAAAAGTTTTAGTTTTAATACTGAGGACATAACCAACATCAAAAGTAACAAAGATCTGAAAAAATTTCTTGAATCTGGAAGAGCTGAGACATTTCCTGAAATTGCTTTAAAACATTTGTTTGAAACTGTCCCAAAAGGCTGTCCCATTGAACAAAAGGAAACAGACAGCTTGGGAAAAAATGAGGAAACGAGTGAATCTGTAGCTTTACAACAGAACATCACTGAGACTGGAATGAAGAACCAACCTGATGAGAGAGTAGTTGACAGTTTGGGAAAAAATGAGGAAACGAGTGAATATGTAGCTTTAGAAGAGAACCTTACTGAGACTGGAATGAAGAACCAACCTGATGAGAGAGTAGTTGACAGTTTGGGAAAAAATGAGGAAACGAGTGAATATGTAGCTTTAGAAGAGAACCTTACTGAGACTGGAAAGAAGGACCAACCTGATGAGAGAGTAGTTGACAGTTTGGGACTTACTCAATCTCAAGACTCAGAGAAGCACAAGGAAGATCCAAAAGATACATCATGCATTATTTCACTCGATCATGATTCACAGAAACGTCAACGGTACATGGAACAAGACCAATCCACACCAAGTGGTCTAAGCAGTGAGTCAGCTTCTGGGACACCATCAAAGAGACCGAGACAGACAGATACCCAGGAATCAGTGCCAGACACACGAGAATCTGCAATCCTACGTGTTCCTGAAATTGCTTTTAAACATTTGTTTGAAACTGTCCCAAAAGGCTGTCCCATTGAACAAAAGGAAACAGACAGCTTGGGAAAAAATGAGGAAACGAGTGAATCTGTAGCTTTAGAACAGAACATCACTGAGACTGGAATGAAGAACCAACCTGATGAGAGAGTAGTTGACAGTTTGGGAAAAAATGAGGAAACGAGTGAATATGTAGCTTTAGAAGAGAACCTTACTGAGACTGGAATGAAGAACCAACCTGATGAGAGAGTAGTTGACAGTTTGGGAAAAAATGAGGAAACGAGTGAATATGTAGCTTTAGAAGAGAACCTTACTGAGACTGGAAAGAAGGACCAACCTGATGAGAGAGTAGTTGACAGTTTGGGACTTACTCAATCTCAAGACTCAGAGAAGCACAAGGAAGATCCAAAAGATACATCATGCATTATTTCACTCGATCATGATTCACAGAAACGTCAACGGTACATGGAACAAGACCAATCCACACCAAGTGGTCTAAGCAGTGAGTCAGCTTCTGGGACACCATCAAAGAGACCGAGACAGACAGATACCCAGGAATCAGTGCCAGACACACGAGAATCTGCAATCCTACGTGTTCCTGAAATTGCTTTTAAACATTTGTTTGAAACCGTCCCAAAAAGCCGTCCCATTGATCAAAAGGAAACAGACAGCTTGGGAAAAAATGAGGAAACGAGTGAATCTGTAGCTTTAGAAGAGAACATCACTGAGACTGGAATGAAGGACCAACCTGATGAGAGAGTAGTTGACAGTTTGGGAAAAAATGAGGAAACGAGTGAATATGTAGCTTTAGAAGAGAACCTTACTGAGACTGGAATGAAGAACCAACCTGATGAGAGAGTAGTTGACAGTTTGGGAAAAAATGAGGAAACGAGTGAATATGTAGCTTTAGAAGAGAACCTTACTGAGACTGGAAAGAAGGACCAACCTGATGAGAGAGTAGTTGACAGTTTGGGACTTACTCAATCTCAAGACTCAGAGAAGCACAAGGAAGATCCAAAAGATACATCATGCATTATTTCACTCGATCATGATTCACAGAAACGTCAACGGTACATGGAACAAGACCAATCCACACCAAGTGGTCTAAGCAGTGAGTCAGCTTCTGGGACACCATCAAAGAGACCGAGACAGACAGATACCCAGGAATCAGTGCCAGACACACGAGAATCTGCAATCCTACGTGTTCCTGAAATTGCTTTTAAACATTTGTTTGAAACCGTCCCAAAAAGCCGTCCCATTGATCAAAAGGAAACAGACAGCTTGGGAAAAAATGAGGAAACGAGTGAATCTGTAGCTTTAGAAGAGAACATCACTGAGACTGGAATGAAGGACCAACCTGATGAGAGAGTAGTTGACAGTTTGGGACTTACTCAATCTCAAGACTCAGAGAAGCACATGCAAGTTCCAAAAGATACATCATGCTTTGTCAGTCATGATTCACAGAGACAACAACAGTCAGCTGTCGGGACACCATCAAAGATTCAGAAACAGACAGAAGCCCAGAAATCAGTGCATGAAACACTAGAATCTGTAAGCAAGGGTGGGGCGTCTCTACAGCCAGGAAATCTAAAGGAAAAAAACCTTAAATCAAACACTGATATAGAGAATCATCAGGTTATCTCAGAAGAATCACAGACACAACAACTCTCCCAGTGTCCACCCCTATCTGGTAAAGACACAGAGCAAAGCCAAGGAAAGCCAAAAGCTAAAAAGGCAAAAAAAAGAAGGGATCCAACTTCAGAAGAATCAAAGACAAAAACACAGTCTGAAGAATGGCAGAAAAAGTGCCTCCATGATTGGGCGATAAAACATGCAAACGAAGAAACAGGGCCCACTTTGAAGGATCTGATAGGGAACATCTCAATTATTTACAAAATGGAGAGGGAAAAAATTCCTTGTTTAGTGGCAGATCAGTGTATCATTTTTCAAGACACCGTAACTGGTGACCGTAAAATAATATTTCTGTCAAATGACATCAAATTTACAAAGAATGGCCAACCGACAACTGAGTACGACAGGAAGCTTCAATATCAAATGGGAGTTTCAGGCATTGGTGAGACAATTGTGCTCTCTCCTGACGAAAAAGAAAAGAAAGTCTTTTCTGATAAATCTTTCCATACGACTGTTGAACTCTGTCGGAGATTTGTGTTTGAAGTCCTTGCCCCAGCAATTGTTGTCTTCAAAAAAGTTCAGAGAGATAGTATCATGCCAGCGCTGAGCCCTGCTCCTGCCACGCCCCCTCCTGACTCTGCACACCTGCCTCAATCACCTTCCTAATCCCATGATTGCCTGCACCAGCCTCAGCGTCAACTCACATGTTTGCGTTAGAATGCGTTGATCCAACGGATGACAGAGGAGGAGTCTGGCGCATGGGGTTGTGTTGATAATGGAGACGTTATAGTGAGATTGACAGGTCAACAAACCAATCACGGAGCTGTCATGGCAAAAGGTGTCCGGGCACCTAAAGGGGTCCGGGCGACGTCATAATGGCTTTCGAACGACTCTTGAGTGACAGTTGCTATACCAACGCTAGCATTAAGTAACCCGGACATTACGTAACCCGGACGCCTTTAGGCTATTGTGGGTTAAATGTCTACTAGGGTTTAATGTCTACTAGGTACGTCATAAAGACGCCATTTTGTCTGTCGCGATTGTGACGTTTCGACTGCTCATTTGTCAACGGAGTATTACATTCCGCTACTTCATTGGTCAGAATTGATTTGCTGGCCGATTATTTGCCGGTAGGACCCCATTAATAATTGATATGAATAATACAGTACCAATCACGAACTGTACAATAGCTACTTAGCATGCTAATAGCTAAGTGATCCAGCTATTCAGAAAAGTGGTGATTCCCGTCACGAAACACTTGTTTTTTCACTCGTTTTTTTGTAATCAACGGAACAACGATACAAACTAATCATCCGTTGCAATACAAAAATAAAGTTTAGCTTATTCACCTGATGCTAGCTAGCGACTGTAGCTACGAGACTTACCTTTTGCCAAACCTGATTTTAAATACAGCGGTATAATTCATTCGATACATACATCGGTGGGTAGATTAAGAAAATGTAACTAACGTGTTTTTACGTGAGTCTGAATATAAGGCTTGGCCAACAATTAGCTCTGAATGTCGAAACACTTGGTTTATTTACAACACGTATGCCATCAATACTTTCTCCAATATCAATTTTTTTAAATTAATTTTCTTTGATAATGGTCTCTGATATACAGTACTGTGCAAAAGTTTTAGGCAGGTGTGAAACAAATGCTGTAAACTAAGAATGCTTTTAAAATGGAAGTGTTAACAGTTCATTTTTTATCAATTAATAAAATGCAGTGAATGAACAGAAGAGAAATCTATATCAAATCAATATTTGGTGTGATTCTTCTAGGTACACTTTCACAGTTTTTGAAGGAACTTAGCTGGTAGGTTGTTCCAAACATCTTGGAGAACTAACCACAGATCTTCTGTGGATGTAGGCTTCCTCAAATCCTTCTGTCTCTTCATGTAATCCCAGACAGACTCGATGATTTACAGCATTTTTTCACACCTGCCTAAAACTTTTGCCACCACCAATTTATGTCACCACCTCTGTTTCAATGCAACTTGGCTTACATTACATTAAAAAATACACATATAAACATTGCAGAACTATGACAGTGTACAGGGTTGTTTTATCTTTTATTTCAATGTAAGACATTTAGTGTCGGGTGATTGCAGGAAGATAGGTCTTCAGGTGGAGGGTCTCTGTATGCTGAGGTCATGAATCAACAATTACTCAGGATCCCTTGCTTCACTGCACTCCTCCTCACCATGGGTTGATTTCAAAAATCTGCACGCAGCTGTGAGGCCTTGTGCAAACACACAATCGTCTTAAAACATGTCCATGTCCTCCTGAAATTCAAATGTGAAAGGGAAGGGATACTTGGCACTACCGTCATCCTCTTACTGAACTACTCTACTACCACCCATACCCTTTCTGAACATTGATATAGCTATCAAATGAAATACAACAGGTCATGTTTCATGGACGAGCATGCAAACATCAATTAATATAAATTAATATCTTTGTATTCAATAGAAGTGAGATCAGTATCTTCATTTGGAGGTAGAGCATAGTGTGTCATAGTTTGGGGAGGGGGCAATGTAAAGTCTTGCCTAGGGCAACAACACTATCAGGGCCAGTCCTAACCCCAGGATCCATAAAAGCACAGGTTGGCCGAGCGACAATATTAAAACAGTGGACCAGACATAATATTGTAATGAAAATCAGGATCACAGGGACATTTACCTTAGCGGCATAGTCTCTGCCATTCACACTCCTCCGTGTGGGCGATGTCAAGGACACCGTAGAGCAGTGTACCACTGATATCGCAGCCATAACCTCACTATTGGTGAAACAGTAAGCATGGTAGTTCCTAACCAGTGGTCCAGCAAAAAGAAGAGTACCCCAGTTCCAAGGATCCCTTCTTTTACATGTCAGTTTAGGTAGGAACATGTTTGTAGTAAATATGTAAACAAATGGGTAGTAAATGTGTTAACAATTGCATGCCTGTTCTAAGGGATACTTCAAGGGAGCCATAGTGAGGGGGAAGAGCGGAGTAAAGTGGGGGGCATGTCCTGATCGGCTTTGTGTTGGCTGTTCAGGTGCTTAGTATGCCAGGTGTGGGTCCATGGATGTTGCTTTGGTTCCTAGGTGTGCCTCTCTGTAGGTAAACCCGAGGGGAAAAAGAAACACACAATAATTAATTTAACAAACATTAAAAAAATGCCAATCTGTACCTACCAAAAACACATTGTCACTGAAACTGATGAAGTATTCAATTCAATTCAATTCAATTTTATTTATATAGCGCCATAACAATACAATTGTCTCTAGGCGCTTTACAGAGCCCAGAGCCTGAACCCCCTTAGTGCAAGCACATTGGCAACACGGGCAAGAAAAAACTCCCTGTTAGTCAGGAAGGAACCTTAAGCAGAACCACGGCACATAAGGGGGGACCCATCTGCTTAAGGTCGGCCGGGTGGAGATAGGAAGGGGGGATGGGGGAGGGTTGTGTGGCAGAAGGGGATGGGAAACAACAGGTGTTGTACATATCCTGCATTTGGTAGGTGTACATAGTATATATACAGACATCCGGTGGTAAATACATGATACAAACAAGACCAGTTTAGTGGGTATACACTGTGCTCAAAGGTTTACTGTTACAGGGGTAAGGGCAGTAGGAACAGAGAAACATGTTGATGGTGGCAATATTATATATTGTATATAAATGCTAGCATAGGGTATGAGGTAGAGTAAGTGTACGGCAGTGCAGTGGCGGTGGGTGCAATTGGCAGAGGGTTTCTACGGGTAGACCGGGTGGAGAGATTACAGCAGCGTCCCATAGCGAAGATAGTCTGGATTAGGAGAAAAAGAAAAAGAACAGAGTGAGTGGGTAGAGTTTGGCTGTCCATATGCGTAGTTGAGGAGTAGTGGGGGTGAGGAGCAATGTTTCCAATTCCATCAGCAATTGGAACATGCTACAAGGGAGAGAGAACATTTTTGTTAGTAGACATTTATTTCAGAAACAGATAAGGAGATACCTTTGGGTAGTAGATTTACAGTAGGCAATATGGCCATTTTATCAGTATTATTATAAGCATTAGCAATGTGATATGAGAGGAGAGGGAGGGAGAGAGAGAGCGAGAGAGAGAGGGAGAGGGGCTGCCTGGCTAGGTGTAAGGGAATATTATTTAATATATTATTTAGATTTTAGTCCAGTTTAGTTGATTAGGGGGGTATTACATGTGTTTAGATTTGTTTGGTTTATGTAATTTTGTCTTACACTAGCATCTGTTTACCTATCTACCAAGTGGTCCATGGAAAGCATCACAGGATTGAGAGAACTAAGAGGTGCGCCACCGGGTCTGGCAGGACAGCCTCCCTGCCGTGTTAGGCATTGGTCTCTCTCACCCGCTCAGCCAACAGGCCCAACTAAGCAGGACAGGGGCAGAGCGGGTGTGTATCTATTTTTATTTATTTATATTTTTTATTTTTTTAAAAATTTTTTCCACCAATGGGTTTCTGATGTTCTTAATTGTCCCTTAAGGGTTGGCCTAGATTCTAGGTGTATGTTTCGGTTGTATATGGTTGACACGTAAAGCTGGTTTAAACCATTTGCATGTCATGACTTACACATATCTAGATGTTTTGTAGAACAAATTACTGCCTATTTAGATGCTGCAATAGGTGCCCCTTACCTGCACTCGCAACAACTAGGCCTACATGGAGAATGGATAGGTCTACTACAAATAACTAATGATAATAAACCATGTGAATGAGCCCATTGGTTGTCTGTTTGAATAATTTAATTATTTGAACGAACTCTCTCGTATCCCCCTCTGTCAATATAGCCTCGCCTATTGTGAATAATAGCGATGATAGAGTTTTTTCAACATTGAGCCTCCTAATTAGACCTAGGCAACAACTTAGCGTCTATCTTAGGCTACTTTTATTTCGAAATAGTTGGTTGAAATGTTACATTGTTTATTGTTTGAGGAAAATAGCGTGCAGAGAGAAATAAGCATACGATGTCTTTGTCAAAAGGGCTGAAGAGGAAAGTTGACAACGGAGCCTATAAAGAGAAATGGAGACAACTTTGCCTTTATCTTACCCGGTTTCACTAATGGAAAGCCCATGTGTCTCATCTGCAACGAAGTTGTCGCGGTTTGCAAAGGGTACAATGTCAATGATCTAGCTATGTCTTTTCAATTTAGAGAGTGATGAGGCTGGTTCACTCAATAGCTCGCTATCGACTAACTCCTCAGACTTATATTACCTCAGAAAAGGTAGCTAGCTAGCAGGTTAGCTGGCAAACTAGTCTTACAAAACTAGAAGACGATACAAATTTTAAAAGACGTTTTTACTGACTTTTACAAACAGAAAACACAGCCGATTACCAACGTTGTCATTATTGGTACACAAAAACAGCTCTCACTGACACACTGGTGCTTGCTCATCCATAAATTAATGACAGTAGGCTAGCCCCAATACACCTTGCCTATGTAACAACAGGACTAAGTCAACTGCAAAGTAATAAAATGGCATAAGATAGTACTTACCTTTACAGGAGGTCGTACGTGTTAAGTTGAGGTTGAAGTTGATTCAATAACAGCTTGGATACGATCGTCAAATGCCTGTGTGTGTGTGTGGAGGTGGCTAGCGTAAGCTAACGGTTTCGCTAGCTGTTAGGCTTGTGTAGCTTCCGTTAGCTAAACTAACTAACCAATCCATGGCAAACAAAACGATAAAAAAACTTCAATCACAGTGTGACTTTGTGTTATTTTCCGCTACACAAATGTGGACCTTACTTGACCACAACGGTGCTTCGGGTATTATTACTATGGTTTACCACTATAGTTGACTGTCAGCACTAACGCGATCAGGTCCTTTTTATAATAGGCATTTTACATTTAGGCATATATTCAATAGCTACGCCCTTGAACTCCGCGAGCAGAGGTTAACGAATGAGGAGTCGATACGTCAAAACGCGACAGACAAAATGGCGTCTCTATGACGTACCTAGTAGACATTAAACCCTAGTAGTGAGCCTCAAGAGTCGTTCGAAAGCCATCAGCTACTTTTAAGTCGCTTAATATTGTTGCACAACGGGGGAATTGCTAATCGCTAACGAGATGCTAGCGGCTAAACCTATGTGCTTACTTACAGGAGACCGGCAGCCAATATTAAGCGACTAAAAAGTAGCTGATGGCTTTCGAATAACTATTGAGACTATCTGACTGATAGCCAAAATGTGTACGGGTTACGTAGTGTCCTTTTAGGCACAATATTAAGAGACTAAACTGTAGTTTTAGCTACACCTGCCTGCCGGTATCATGTAAGTTAGCAACTTTCAACAGGTTTCGTCGCTAGCATCTCGTTAGCGATTAGCAATTACTCCGTTGTGCTCTATAGTTAAAGGTGCTGCAAACAATTCCCTGTTTTGTGAAAATTTAATTGTGGGTGCCGTCAGATATGTCTAATAAACATAACACATTAAGGACTTTCTTAGAGCGACACAACGAAGGAATTGCTAATCGCTAACAAGATGGTAGCGCAAATTACTTTGATACTATAACAAACTAGCGAGTCAACAACTTTCAAACAGTCAAACATCAAGCACATGGTTGTTTTGCTTGGTTTATTGCAGGTAAAATACAGACAAGCTGGTCTCAGGTAGAGAAGTATAATGCGAGATGCTCTGGGGTAAATAGCGTTATTGAGGTATTTGATGCAGCGCAAGTCTGTCACTTCGAAAAAAGTGTCCGGGTGACGTAATGCTAACGTTGGTATTGGTAACTGTCACTCAAAGAGTCGCTCGAAAGCCAATATTACATCACCCGGACCCCTTTTGGCACCCGGACACCTTTTGCCATGACAGAGCCACAATTCAGTTTGGCAAAAGATGACATCACCCCATTCAAAGTGAATGGGGATCCGTCAACCTTGACGGATCAAGGCATTCCAACGCAAACGTGTGAGTGGGCCATCAGTCACCTTACCTAACACTTGGTTATTAATCACGTACACCTGTCACTTCCCTACTTAAACTCCCCCGCCCCTCATTCCCCTGTCTGGTCTCGCACCACGAAGGACTACAATCCCAACAACTCCTGCATAAGACCGATCCTGCATCAGACCGATAGAACTCCGATTCCATTCCTATCCTGACTGCGACTTCCAGGTCACTCTGCTTGTTCATTTCCCTAGCTCACACCAGTATGTAAATAGATATACACCATGAATGCATATTCTCAGATCAATTTATTTGTTTATTAAGGTTTAGGCAAGTACAGATCATTTGTGTACAGCATTACCACATGTGTCAAATATTAAATCAGAATGCAGATTTGTTATGTAAAAATTCTTATTTTCTTATATGTATTCAGAGCAATTGAGATTCACTGAATTTACTTTTATTGGGCCTCATTCTCGAACATTTTCTGAAGTGTCTTCTGAAATGTTTCTTACGGGCTTCGGAAAAACAACGTAAGAAAAAGACATCCGACAAATTCATGAACGCTTGAAAATGTGTTCCTACGCAGCAGAAGTGTTCTGAGCTGTGCTCCACCGGAAGAGTTTTCTTAAATTGAAAGCGCGTTCTCGTGCTCCTGAATTTGCATACATACACACCCCGCCAGCTCCTTATTAGGGCACGCAACCGTAGTGACGTGTGCAGTCGGAATCGACCGAATCTACACGAAAGCAACTCGTAAACAAGTCATGTCAAAGTGGAAAGCGAGCACCGTCGAGTAAACGCAGATCTAACTTCAACGGTGCAGAGGTGGACCGTTGCAGGATGTAGTTGTGTCCATTCTATTCCACTATAGCCATATCATCGTGATTGAGTTTAGTGCTTATTTATTTATTCACTTACATTTGCAGTGTTCGTGTACATTCACATTTACATTTAGTCATTTAGCAGATGCTTTTGTCCAAAGCGACGTACAAGGGAGAGAACAGTCAAGCTACGAGCAATAGAGACCTAGTGTAACAATAAATACTACTTTACATAAGAAATAGAAAAACGAAATAGAAAATAAAAACGAAGTGCAGGAATAAAACTGTTGTAAGTGCAAGTTAAGCACTAGTCGAAGTGCCAGTTAGGAAGGGAGGTGCTCTCTGAAGAGTTGGGTCTTCAAAAGCTTCTAAAAGGTAGAGATGGACGCCCCTGCTCTGGTAGTGCTAGGCAGTTCGTTCCACCAACGTGGAACTACAAATGAAAATTCTGGATTGCCGTACTTGCACAGACGGCAGTGCCAAACGACGCTCACTAGACGAGCGCAGCATTCTGGTGTAGTCCTTTTATTTATTTTATGACACCACGGTGCCTCGTAGAATCATGACTATACATGTGAAACGTAATTGTTAATGATACAAATATTCTCGTAATTATTATTATTATAATTATTTTAATCCGAGGATGTCTGTAGAGTTGATATGTACGCAATCACCAACGATTTCTCACAAATTCATTAACACTTCTAACACCGAGAGTTTTCTTAAATGCGATTCCTCACGGGGCCATCTTGTGTTTTTTTAAGGAATCGCATTTGAGAAAACTCTGGCCGAGTTCGGAAAGTCTTCTGAAGTTCAGAACAAATCCCAGATGAGAAAACTTTCATGAATGCCAAATGTTTTCCCAAATCCAATTCAGAAGAAATTCCTTCTTAAATTCTTCTTAACTGCGTTCGAGAATGAGGCCCATTGTTTTGCTCATTTTTCTAATTTCATGATATGACACGATCTCTCTCACATACATATCAATCTAATCTAATGGCTCAATGTCAAATGCATGTTCAAACAATAAAATCAGTATCAAATATCAATGCAATAATTACTTTTGTGTATTCAAAGTTCCTGTTTATTTAAGAAAATCATCTTTTCTTTGCATCCTCTCACTTGGATTGCACTGCATTGAGGTTCAAGGGCATTCTGCTCCTAACTTTAACATTCCTTAAATCCATGTTTTCAAAATCTCCAAACCTGCCATGTGTCTCTAGATATACAAACAAGAAAGGACATTGGCCCTCATTCTCGAACATTTTCTGAAGTTTCTTCTGAAATGTTTCTTACGGGCTTCGGAAAAACAACGTAAGCAAAAGACATCCGCCAAATTCATGCACGCTTGAAAATGTGGTCCTACGCAGCAGAAGTTTTCTGGGCTGTGCTCCCCCGGAAGAGTTTTCTTAAATTGAAAGCGCGTTCTCGTTAATTTGCATACATACACGCCCTGCCAGCTCCTTATAAGGGCACGCAACCGTAGTGACGTGTGCAGTCGGAATCGACCGCATCTACACGAAAGCAACTCGAATCATGTCAAAGCGGAAAGTCATGTCTATGACTTGAACGGTGCAGAGATGGACTGTTGCAGGATGTAGATGTGTCCATTCTATTCCACTATAGCTATATCAACGTGATTGAGTTTAGTGCTTATTTATTTATTCACTTACATTTGCAGTGTTCGTGTACATTACATTTAGTCATTTAGCAGACACTTTTGTCCAAAGCGACGTACAAGGGAGAGAACAGTCAAGCTACGAGCAATAGAGACCTAGTGTAACAATAAATACTACTTTACATAAGAAATAGAAACACGAAGTGCAGGAATGTAACTGCTATAAGTGCAAGTTAAGCACTAGTCGAAGTGCCAGTTAGGAAGGGAGGTGCTCTCTGAAGAGTTGGGTCTTCAAAAGCTTCTTAAAGGTAGAGAGGGACGCGCCTGCTCTGGTAGTGCTAGGCAGTTCGTTCCACCAACGTGGAACTACTTGAAAATTCTGGATTGCCGTACTTGCACAGACGGCAGTGCCAAACGACGCTCACTAGACGAGCGCAGCATTCCGGTGTAGTCCTTTTATTTATTTTATGACATCACGGTGCCTCGTAGAATCATGACTATAGGCCTACATGTGAAACGTAATTGTTAATGATACTTCAATCCGAGGATCTGTAGAGTTGATGTGAACGCAATCACCAACGATTTCTCACAAATTCATTAACACGGAGAGTTTTCTTAAATGCGATTCCTCAAAAAACCACAAGATGGCCCACGTGGCCATCTTGTGGTTTTTTAAGGAATCGCATTTGAGAAAACTCTGGCCGAGTTACGACTGCTATTTCGAGTTCGGAAAGTCTTCTGAAGTTCAGAGCAAATCCCAGATGAGAAAACTTTCATGAATGCCAAATGTTGTCCTAAAGCCAATTCAGAAGAAATTCCTCTTAAATTCCTCTTAAATTCTTCTTAACTGCGTTCGAGAATGAGGCCCAATGATGGGATATAATTTATACCATAAATGTCCCACCTCACTCCCCTGGTCAAAATCAAGTATATTCACCCAGGAACTGTTTGCATGCTAGTTAAATCCAAAGAAAAGTAACAATTATAACTAGGTATAATATCATTGAATTATTGACTATGGCATATTCTTATGACCTATGCCGGTCCCTTCATTCCCCCTTTTTAAGACTGTATGTCTTAAACATCAGATCATTTAACTATTTTCTTTTTCTTGAGTGAGTGGCTTTGTTCAGTCTCTGTCTCATAAATGTGGCATTCTCTCACGAGGGAAGGCGAAACCCATGTTACAGAGTGCCCCACGCTTTTTCGCCAATTGTGTGGACCTCTGATTTAGGGACAAATTCCTTCCCGATGTTATGTCAACATAACCATCCTATCTTAGCCGTGAGAGCAGAGAAATATAACAGAAGTAATACATATGTATGTACATGGTACCCATTCGGAAAATACAGTTTACAAGCGGTGAGAACACAGAACAAACTTAATTACACATGTTAACTCTAAGGTAAACTAAGCTACAATGAAATGTTAGGATTAAACAATAGTACAGAAGACAACGGATTATGGGAGATACATTATAGTGTCACAACATCTTAAAACATTTCCTTTCTGGTTACTGAGGGGTACATGACATGGAGCATTACTTTATTGTAATGTGGGTTGACGGTTGATACAGTTAAGTGTGTGTCTCTCTGTGTGTGTGTTCGTGTGTGTGTGTGTGTGTGACTCCAGAATGTCTGTGTGAGTGTCTTTGATGGTGATGGTGATGGTAATCGTTCCCGATTTTTCCGTGGTCCCTTGGAGTTGAGAGGTGTTGTGTGTGTGTCTTGACACTTGGCTTGTCTCAGTTGTTTGCCTCCTATGGTCTTCTCTGTGTATTGTGTCTTGCCTTTGTTTAAAAGCAAGGGTTGACTTTCCTTGGGAGGGGGTAGGACGTGTGTGTGTGTTTGTGCGTGTTAGTGTGTGTGTGTGTGTCTGTGACGCTTGGCTTGTCTCAGTTGTTCCCCTCCTGTGGTCTTTGCTCCTTATGGGGTCATTCCACCTATGCATCTCTTAGCATATCAGGAGATTGCCATTTCTTTGAGGTGTCCCCGTCATCTCTTCTTGGGGAGTGGTGGTCATCGGTTCAGGTGTTGCCGTGGTCCTGTGGATTCCAGAGGTGTTGATCTGGGTTGATGGCTGAGGGTGTTGGCTGTGGTCTGAGTTTGCCCTCCTTTCGACATCCTGGCCAGATGCTGCATGGCGTTTGTTTGAAGTTCAAACGATTCTGCTGTTCCTTCATCTGTTGATTTTTTTTTGGAATTGTCCCCCTTTCGACACCTTGGCGAGATGCTGCTTTCTTTTTTGTCATCGCTATTCTCCATATTCCTAAAAACTGTCTGTAACGAGATCTCAGAAAAAGATAATACCGGCCAACATCTCCATGAGGCAGGAAGCCTGTTAGCATACTCAACACATCAGACAATAGACATTTGGTATTGGGTGTGAAAGACTGCAGACAGCTTAATCTCAGACAAAAGCAGGTTTGCTTAAATCACATCATCCTGTTACCTGCAAGGTCTGGGCATTTGCATCTAGAAGAAAAGGCCACAGACCCATACTAACCCAATAAAGAACTGAGAGTTGGGATTTGAAAGAAGCTGAATGTTTGAAAGAAATGGAATGATTGAAAGAAATAAAACGTTTTTAAATCTCCTTCAATTCAAATAATTTCACTTAAAGACAAAGTCAGTGGTCAAATGTAGGTTAAACAGTCCTGTAAGTTCATTCATTCATTCATTCATTCATACGACGGCTGGCCAGCCTACAGGCATACACACACATTCATTCACTTGTTCAGGAGACAGATGTGTCCATCCCTAAGAGAAAGGAATCAATCTGTTTACAGAGTTACAGTTAGTTAGTTAGTTACAAAATTATCTCATAAAATCCATTTTTATCTAGATTCCAATGGCACTTAAATGCCAAACCATTTAAGGCATTCCTTAATTCATTCATTGATCCTGGATCATTTGATGAAGTCAGAAATTCAGCAGCTAAAACCTGTTTTGAGAAAACACATTCTGCAGTTATCATCTTATTAAGGTCAATTCTCTCTGAAGCTCAACTCCTCCCCCTTTTGATCTAACAGCAGTCGTCTGCTGCTGTGAGATCACGTACGGTTTCTGAAAAAAAATATCTTATTTTCCATGTACCTTAAACCTATACACTAAGGATGAAGACTTTGTTCCGTTATATATATATAGAAAATCAATGTGTAGGCAAAACAAATGCTTAAAGTCTGTCTTGCTATGTGGCTTTGGTGTGGTTCACTTCAGCTTAATGGGCCATCAAGGTCACAGGCGCGGCTGTGCCTGAAGTGTGAATTAAGTGGTATGCGTGAGAGCTGTCTGTAACTATTGTGTCAACAGACACAGTCTAACATTTTAGCAGTCTATCATCTGACTTTATCAAAAGCATTGTGAAATCTGGACTTAAAGGAATCTTATGTCTTGAATCATGACTGGTCAAATCCAAGAACTGAATCTCCACAATCTAATGTAAATAATTTACAAATTGACCTAGAACAATTTATAAATTCAAATATTAAAAATGCTGTAGATCCCTTTTCAAACACCCATTTATGACCACAACACTTTCTATCCTCTTGGGAACAATATCTGAGCGGAAGCAAACCTTATAGAGTATGTCAACAAGCACAGCTCAGACTGCCTTGGACCAATACCCGCATATAGAGTCTTAAGACCCGAAAACTAGAGTGTTTTGTCAACTTCTAAGACAATCACCCGAATAAATAAAAATAAAATGTCCTTCTACACAGGGGTTTGCCTGTTAGAACATGACTAGATTCTACTTCCTATATTTCCCAAGATTAGGTAAGTGTACTTACCAAAGTGTTGTGTCAACCCAGGGTGAAGAGACATCTTACAGCAAACTCGAATCAGCAAATACAAGAACGTATCTCGGTAGGACCTCCAATTGATGGGATATAATTTATACCATATATTGAAGATTCAGTCTTAGGTTTGATCAGTCAGGATTCAGGTTTATTCTTGAAGAATGGCGGCCGACCACTGTGAGACAGAGACTTTCAGATCCATCCTCCCTCACAGGACTTCACCTAAGCATATCTGACTTATTCCTTGAGGAACAGTCTGTTAAATACACTGATAAAGGGGTGTTACCGTCTATTCAAATGGGCCATGCATGCAGGGTTCTTTGTCTCGACCTGGGGGGGGGGGAGGTGAGACCAATGTCGCACCTCACTCCCCTGGTCAAAATCATGTATATTCACCCAGGAACTGTTTGCATGCTAGTTAAATCCAAATAAAAGTAACAATTATAACTAGGTAAAATATCATTGAATTATTGACTATGGCATATTCTTATGACCTATGTCGGTCCCTTCAACAACAAAAAAGGTTTCATGTCATGTTTGTCCAAGGTCTTCCTACAACTGTTCTGACTATAGCTTTACAGTGAGGTTACTCAAGTAATTTCATTATTTAAGAGATTCTATGAATTTATAATAATTGACTGTAATATACACCGAAAAACTGGTGGTTAATCCATGTTTAATTGGAGATTTTACTGGACCTTCAAGACAAAACTCAGAATCTGAAAAACACGATTCTGGTGGCATTGTGCTTCGAATGTGTAGTTATGCTCAAGAACACAAGGTTTTTACGAGGTTTGTATTATTAATTTTTTGTTGATTCACCAGTCTTTTAATTTGGCAACTCATCACCTCTGTATTATGAACCTGAGACCTGAGATCACTGAGTTGGACGCTACACAATCTTTGCTTTCGTGGGTGGAATGAAATGTCAGGCAATCTTACTGATGGGAGAGGGTGTGTTTTAGTCATAGTTGAACAGTTATCCATGTAATCTTAAACAGGAGAATGGGGTGAGTAGCACATGGCCCTCCTCTGATTTAACCCTTCATGTGTCCAAAGCCATTTCAGGTTCCTGCTTTCTCCTCAATACCTGTAACTGCTTGTATGCTAATAGTGCTCTATATAAATAAACCAGGGACATGTGCGGCGTGTTTCTCTCAATAACTAGATTAGGGCTGTAGTACTTACTCAGCAGTGCATAAACATAGGCCTATGTAGTAGCCGGGGCTGGATCTTGAAAGGAAGTGTGACATAAGGGTACACTGCAGGGTATAAAGTACAGAATACAAAAAATATATATACACAGTACATAGGAAGGTTTTTCCTGCATCGAAAACTTGCTCTGAATTTGGCATGGAGAAGACAGTAAGAGATATTTTGGAGTGTATACTTGAAGATTTGAGTAGCAGCGATTTCATAAAGTTGGTGGAAATTGTTGGATGAAGCCCAAGGCACTGCCATCATTTAATGGACATGTAAAACAATAGTCTTGAACACCATAACTCTTCTTCGAAATTGTCAATTTCCTAATGTAAAGATTGGAAAGAGTATATTACTTTCACTTTCGCAATTAAAACAATATTGCTGTTTTTTTGTCTTATCTGCAAACAGTGAGAATGATCAATCCATATATTTTAAAGTCGCAAAAATGTTAATGATTTTGACCTTTGCAGTTCAGCAAACTCAAAGGGCTTCAGTGGGGGGAAATGCCAGTGATAGTCCTGCAAGTGGAACCCAGTCCAGTAAAGGTTAGTTAAATATATAGTTATTATTTTTGCCTTTTTCATTGACTCACTGTTCATAAGCGTAGTCTATTTACAATTTCAATATTTTCATATGAGTATGAGTTATGCAATAATTAGATGGCATATTTTAAAATTGTAAATTTAAATATGTCAGTGGTTGGAAGACTTATTTCCCTTGCAGTGGTTATAGTGCTTATTGTATTTGTGTCTTTGTAAATGTAAAAAAAAAATGAGTGCTTATTGTATTTGTGTCTTTGTAAATGTCTAAAAAAAATGTTTTCTTATTAATCAATCATTTTTGTTTTCTAGGTATTGAAATCCAGCAATTCAGTAATCCACATATCTAGGATAAGATTATTATTATTTTTTTTTTTGTCTTGTGACGTTTAGTGACGTGTCTAGTGACGTGTAAGGACAGATGAAAGATGAAAGTACACCATGAACAGCAAACCCCGTGGAACATGTGTGATCTTCAACAATGTCAACTTTGTTAAAAAAGAAGATGAACGCAAAGGGTCTGATAAGGATGCAGGTCAGCGTACCCTTGGATTGGTTGCTGAAATTTCCCTTTGGGGATATATTAAGTATTGTTTTTATCTATCTATCTGTGTGTCTATCTATCTATTGTGCAAAAACCCTGGGTGGGAGGGCAGTAATCAGAGTTCTGTCTGTTTAATAGCTTGCTTTTGTGGACTTTAAAAATATCCGTAGTGTGACAATTTATATTTACAGTTTTTTCCCCCTTGTCATTCAGATGCTCTAAAATACACATTTCAATGGCTTGGCTTTTATCCTGTTGATATCCGGAAGGACAAGAAAACGCAAGACATGAAAAAAGACCTGGAAGAACTTAGCAAGACGGTGACTGGAGACTGCTTCGTCTGTTGTGTGCTCAGCAAGGTGTAAGAGGATCTGACGACCAAATTCTTTTCAGTGAGGATATGCTCTCTCCATTCAGCGGGGACAGATGCCCAGCGTTGGCAGGAAAGCCCAAAGTGTTTTTCATCCAGGCATGTCGAGGTTCTGAGGCGCAGGGCATGGTGATGGTCCAGGCAGATTCTGGATCTAATCAGGATCGCATCATCTCCATCCCCAGTTATGCGGATTTCCTCATCTCCATGTCAACCTTCGAAAGCTCTCTGTCATGGAGAAGTAAGGAAGGCACCTGGTTCATCCAGTCTCTGTGCAAGCAGCTGGCTGAGTCGTGCCCAAAGTGAGTATTTACAATGAACATGATATTCTACAGTGTACTCATGGTATCTTTTGTCAAACTTTTGGGCTTTTTAGCAATATTCTACCCAATTCCCTCAGGTAATATTTGTGATATAATAATGATGTTTAACATAATGTGTTTTTTTCTTCATTCACAGTTTGCTGTATGTGTTTCTTAGCCTTAGTCATGTTTTGTATGTGAAAATCCAACTTTTAACTTTGTTGTCTTTAGCAACACTACTCAAACATGCAGCAGACAGAGGTTACGTTAAAAGCTTAGTTTAAGCAGTTTCAGTGGGGTCCCATATACATGAAATTAACAGTGTCACTGTAGTACTCATGGCATGGGCATGCTACAGTAATCATTGACTCTGACTGCTCTGCATCATGATAATACTTAAGTGTTCACATCAAGTATTAGCTCCTTCAATAACTTTAATACTTTCCAGGGGTGAGGATATCTTGTCGATCCTAACTAAAGTCAACTATGATGTCAGTGCAAAGGAGGCTTCTCTCTCCAAGGACCAGGCAAAAAGGTACCGCAAGGATTTGGCAAAGCAAAGCCCTGAGTCAAGATTCACCTTGAGGAAGAGGCTCGTCTTCCATGTGCCTGAATGAGATAAATGATTCCTGTACATCTATTTCTACAAAAAAATTAGAAAAATATTTTTTACTCAACCCTTGCTCTATGTGTATCTTCAATCTTAGGCGAAATGTGATTGCATATTTAGAGTGATTAGTAGGTTTTATCTCAACTGTTGTCCATCCCTCTCTGCTCCATAAGCATTTGACATGATTAAGATATATACAGTATATAAGATATATAACCTGTGGTGCTAAAAATTTTGCTTTAGTTTTAGACCATTTGCTAAACCACTATGTTTTACACGGATATTCATTCTTCTGGTCATGAAACAGAGCCTTTCTGAGAGGTGCCTACCGCTACACTATATGCTATACAACTCAAGAGCCTTTCGATTGCGAAATCAGTTGTTTATTGTCAACCTTGCGTTTTGTCTTAAGGTAGTACAATTCCCTCCACCTCAAGGTGTGTAGGGGTGTAAATCAACCATTTAAACCATCACAAACTATAATCAGAATAATTTAATTAAATTAAATATTTCAACACTCAGCATGGGTTTTGACAATACAGTTAGATCTCCTTCCTGTGCTCCTGGGCAATCATTGACACTTCAGAGTGTGTGGCTGGGGTGGATCTCCAGAGCAGAAATTCACCATGGATACGAGGTTTGACACAGAATCTCCGACACCTTGTGCTGCCACCAAGAGCACATCTCTCCGCTGTGAACCTGCTGCTGGGGAGAAGGGAAACACTACTAAACTTCTTATACAGCTAATATACTGCCAGCTTACTGCTGGAATACACTGAATGACATAAACCATGACTTGGCCTGTCATTAACTATGACATAATGGTGGCATATTGTACTGGGAAGGCAATGGTCCGGTTAAAGATACATTGTGTCTAGATCTCTATATGTCTGTTAATCTTCTAATATACATTTTCACCATCCTTGTGCACACACAGACACACACACACACACACAACCAACCTGTGTGTGTAGGCAAGGAAAGGGATTTCTTGAGTCTCAGTACCAATTCACAGAGCTGTTCTTCTTCTCCCTCCTCCTCGTCCTCTGAGGCACTTCCCTGGTGGTCCTCCTGGCTCCTGCCACCCAGTGTCTCCTGGTTGCTGCTGTGCGTCTCTTCCTCACAGTCTTCACCTCCGCCAGTGTTCTCTCCCAGTAAGGGTTCCTCAGTGCCGTCCACACACTGCTGGTGGTCAGAGGTCACGTCTGGGGGTCGTGGGTCATCGCCACTGCCCGAGGAGTCTGACCTGAGAGAGAGTTCAGAGTCATATTCTCCTTTTGAAAATTCCCTGGACTCCTCTTCCTCCGCTTCTTGGTTCATCTCTGCAATCTCCTCCTCCAGTGTGCTCTCCTCGCCTTCCTCATCGGAGAGATGCTGCGATGCTGGATTCTCTGGCCGTGAATCCTGGGGTCTGCCCATCCTGTCGCTGTAATCTGGGGACGGTGGCGTACGGAAGGGGTGAGGTACATCACCAGTGTTCACCGTCCTCAGGCTCAGGGCCTATGTGAAGAAACATCATTGATTGAGATGATGAGCACAATACCTTTCCACATCTGCCATTAACATCACAACTCGGATGAAAGAATTGTGAAGCTGCTCGCACTGCTGTCAACAGGGGCGGCCCTAGCACATTTGGCGCTCTAGGCGAGCTTCACTCGCCCCCCTCCCCCCATACAATTTTTTTTTTTTTTTCACGAAAACGGAATTGCAACTTTCAAACGCTATTTTGCCCTGTAAGACTGCATTTCTTTCACATATACACAACAACGATCGCAACGATGAACAAACATTAATTCAAGAACAAATCACTGAGAAAATGTCACGCCCGTGCTGGACTACGCTCCGGCCACGCCCCCAGATCAACGGTTTATGGACACATTTAGTCTTCTAAAAGTGAATCATTATTTGTTAAATGTAGCTATTATGTAGTTATTAAGCATTTTGGTGTATTTGGACAGCCTGACATTTTTTTATTCCAAGATGCATAGCTCTTGATTAGTTGAATCATGCCTAATTAAACTGGCTAGCTCGCTCCACCAAAACTAACGTTGTTATGATTACTGAAATTGTTATTTCATGACACATCAAAATTACGCAAATTGCGGTACAGCTGAACTTGAACTGATGTTTCGACTGAATGGAAATAACAAGGAACTTCACAAGTCACTGGCTAGCTAGCGTTAGCTAACTAGCAAGATTACATACAATCCATTCGCTAAACACTTGGATTTTTAGTTGCCGTGTTTGGCTTCCTTAATGGGTGTGCTATGCAACGAGTAAGATACGTGTAGTGTTGTTGCACTGGCTATTGGCTTTATATGTGCGCCCCTATTTTAATCATGTCTTTTTTGTATAATGTAGAATAAATGGACATATCATAGTAGTAGGAAAACTTTCAATGATAAGGTACATTTTTTCTTCTTAACTCCACTAAAGTGCCCGGGGCAATTCACGCATTCGTGAACGTTTTCTTATCTGGAATTCATTCTAGGCTAGAACAGGATTTAAGGATTTACCTTTCTCCTTGGCACGTTTCCCTTCTTCTTCCTTTCTTTTCTTCTTAAATTGCGCCTCGAATGGCTTTTGCCTCTTCATTATTTCGTTCTTCAAAGTTTCTTGAACACACACACACTCTAACCAAACGCCTCACTGTGCTAGCATGTTCTGACAACACCAAGAACGTACGTACCCCTTCCGTTTTGGCTCATTTTACCCTAATGTTAGATATTTTTTTTTTATGTCAAAATATTGGTTGGAGATATAGAAGGGGCGCAAAAAAAACTCTGTCCAGCAAAACAAAAACACAATTCTTGTTTTTTTTTTTTTTTTGCTGGGCGCAGTTTTTTGCGCCCCCCTCTGAGTGGTGCCCTATACCGCCTGTAGAAAAAACCGCCCCTGGCTGTCAAGGATCCCATATACTTATTAGTGTGGGCCTTTATTAAAGAAAATAATACTTACTAAAATACTTAGATACAATAATTACATTAAAATCATACGGTACTTTGTAAAATTCCTCAGTCTCTTTCCTCACGAAGGTCACATCACCCACCTATGATTTTTATGTTTGAGACCCAGCTCCTATACTCCCATTTAATTCAGGTTGTCCTTGGGCCTTTAAATGCTTATGTCTTAAATTGTCTTAAATTGTTATTGTCTTCAATTGTCTTAAATATTTTCTGATATATTCTTTTTATTTAATTTCTTTCACTTCCTCCTTTTGCTCCTCTCTCCCTCCATATGCATCCAGTGTGTGAGCTGCCTCCTCTCATTGGGCAGCTCCAGTGTCTTCTTCCATCGTATTACTTCTCCTTTTCGCTAACTTTGGTTCTCTCTTCTCCCCTATGCATACACTACACACACACACACACACACACACACGTACACGCGCACACGCACACACACACACACACACACACACACACACACACACCATCCTCCTCCTCAGTGGACTCACGTGTCTGACATGTTGCAGCTCCTGCTCCATGCTCTGGTTGTGCTGACTCAGGGTCTCCATGGTGGCCTCCAGCTCAGCATACCTGTCTTCCAGGGAGTCGTGCTCTGACTGGGTTGCCGCACGCCACACCTGGAATTCCTTCTCTAGGAGCCTGTGAGTCACACACAAACACACACACACACACACACACACAAAAACACACATCCACGGATACCCGAACAAACAGAAATATGTTACTGTGTTGCATATCTTTCAAAACTGCGTATATTAGGGGACGAAGGCCTGTTATACTTTTTTAGGTAGTCTGACATGCCTTGATGTTTTTGTATATTTCCTCTTACTAAAAACATTGATGCACAAGTGGCATATATGTAGAAGATTAAAGGTTTCTGGGGTGTTCTTTTAATGATTCTAGGACAAAGACTCTCTGAGCTTTAAAGGCATATTGACAACAAGAAAATGTTTTAAATATTTTCCCAACGGTGGGAAAGGGTCCCTTTAGGGATTTTAATACAAAGGAAATAGAACAACATAGAGGTAAGTGCTATTAAATGCAGCAAATACTAAATATTTTCTTTAAATAATCATAAGGTAATAATCATTTAATTACATCACAATGTAATTGAGAAACTATTAAGGTTTAAAGGGTGATAAAGGTTCTGCTTAAGTCGTGAGACTCCTGTCTTGTGGCTCACCACTTGTCTCTCTGCAGATCCCTCATTACTTTCTGAGTGACATGTAGGTCATTCTGGAGAAGGGACATTTTCCTCTGCAAAGCAAGACATGCATCCCCACTTAGACATCACCATTTAAAGCAACAGTAAGGAGTTTTGGTCTAACATAAGTGAGCTAACTACCCAAAAGGCAGGCAGAAGTCTTGCAAACAACCACAGCACAGTTGGCACTTATAAAAGCTTGCTAGTGTAACCTGCCTTGCGTAGACAAGTGCAGTCCCGCACTGGACTCGATATTGCAAACCCAGAAGCGGGCGTGCTAGCAAGAAGGCTAAAACCCATGGGTGCTAGCGTCTGTCACTAGTGTCTAAAGGTGTCGGGGAGTGAGATTTACACTGCACTGCACTGTACCCGCAAACTACTGTTACACTCACCCCCTAAAATAATACAGGGCAGGACATCTAGTTACAGTGATTTGTCACCTTCCTTATTAAGTCTCTGCTACAACCCATGGGTGCTCTTGTCTCTAAACTTATCAAGGAGGGAGGTTTACTCACTGCAAAGCATTGCGCCTGCTGGCTACCATAACACAAGCATGCTAAACGGTGTCTTTTGGCAATGTAGTTTAAACTCAACACAAGAAAGGCTTGGAAAATATGCGGGGGAGTAAGTCAGTGTTGCCAACTTTTCTGTGAGAAAAGTAGCTGTTAGCTCTCCCAAAAGTCGCCAGAAGTCGCTAGATGACGCAATCAACTAATTTGCATAATATGCAAATAAGCTGCGCATGCGCACATTATGCGATTCTGGGAGAGGTACAATTTGCCCGCGAATACAAAGCTCTAATATTTTGCTGCTATCTACTAGTCAGACTGGCCGCGCAGGCGCTGTGTGAGTGGAGAGGAGACAACGACAGCCCTCGCTGTACTCAGCTCTCGTGAGATCTGTTGTAACGTGAACTGCAAAACGGGATACGTGAGATGCTTTTTCAGTGCTTTGTCAACACAATAATCCACCAAATGACAGAAAAAAGTCGCTAGATTTGTCGCTAGTCGCTTTTTGCTAAAAAAAAAGTCGCCAAGGGGGTCTGGAAAGTCGCCAGATATAGCGACAAAGTCGCTAAGTTGGCAACACTGGTAAGAGTCATAGATTAGGGAAGTCATTGCATACTTCAGAGAAGCTAGACACATTAGGTAACAAGGAAGTGTATTTTTATGCTGAGTGATATATCTATTTAATATTGTATTATACATATTATGAACCGAAAAAACAATAGGTAAAACATTGTTTAATGTGACCCAATTGAAAAGGACAACACCTACAATTTTATTATGAATATGAATGTATGAATTATCTTCTGTGTCAGACACATGCTACCGGGCCGGCAATAAATAAAGTGAGACTCATTCTTTACTATTTATTAGTCTCTTAACGTGTCAAAGAGGGAGGTTTACTCACTGTGCAGAATTGTACCCACTAGCTACCATTACACAGGCATGCTAACTGTTGTCTTTTGGCAATGTAGTTGGTGATGTTGTGCTGTCAAAGCTTTTCTAACATTTTTGCGGGGGAATCTGTTCCAGACCATAGAACTGCGTAGTGCCTAGTGCCTACACTGGGTGACTAGTGGATGTGTTTATCTGTTCATCTACCCTTCCTTTTACACGCGTGTGCGAGTCCCTGCAGTGGCAGTCAAATGCCATAAAAGCCCTATTTTGAGCCAGTGTTTTGGTTTGTCCATTCTGGGCTTCTGTAGAAACATGGCAGCGCAACATGGCTGACCCCGTTGAAGAAGACCAGCTCTCTGTAGATACAAAGGGCTCATTCTGATCTAACAATTTGTAGTTACAGGTGATTATACAATAATGAACATAATTATGAATACTATATTCCATCTCTGGTAATAGATCACCCTCAAATCTCCACACCGCACCTTTTACGGTCTCAATTAATTGTGCCATTGTGATCCTTGCAGACTGTGACGTCACGTAAAAACTCGCTAGACTTGTTTAAACTGCTGGAAAAAAAGGCTTGGAAAACATGCGGGGGAGTAATTGCCATAGATTAGTCATTGCATACTTCAGAGAAACTAACCACTGTTAAACCAAGAACACATTAGGTAACAAGTTACAGTATTTTATGCTAGGTTATATATCTATTTTATATTGTATTATACATATTATTAACCGAAAAAACAATAGGGAAGACTATACTTGTTTAATATGAGCCAATTGAAAATGACAACACATCTTCATTAAGAATATGAATGTATGAATGATGTTCTGTGTCAGACACATTCTACCGGGCCGGCAAAAAATAAAGTGAGACTCATTTTGTATTATTTATTAGCCTCTTAACGTGTCAAGGAGGGAGGTTTACTCACTGTGCAGGATTGTACCCACTTGCTTGTAGTTGTCCATCGAGGCCGATGATGACGTCCACTTCTGACTCTCAACGGTGAGTTTTCTGGTGGCTGTATAGTCCTATCCTGGATCCACAGGTCTTGTCGCAGGTGGGACATGCGAATGTAGTAGTGGTGGTACTGGCAACCTTGGTTGTTTTTCTTGTATGCCTTCTTTCTTGCCTTTCCTGTCTCCTGGCTGTCCTGTCCTCCTCCAGTGCTTTGGTCCCGTCTTGGCACATCTGACGCCAGGTGTTACGGTCTACAGCCAAGCCCTCCAGGTCCCCAGGCCTGATTTTGCACTTCTTTAGCGCTGTTTTTATCTGCTTTATAGCGCTTCTTCTGCCCTCCAGCAGAGTGTTGGCCTTGGGCGAGCTGGCCATACAGCACTTTGTGAGGCAGCCGATTGAGGGGCATCCTTATAACGTGCCCCAGCCATCGTAGCTGGTAGTGGGTGATGGTGGCCTCAATGCTCCTACAGCCTGCTCTCCTGAGGATCTCGGTGTGTGGCACTCGGTCACGCCAAGTGATTCCTAGTATTCGCTGGAGACAGCGGATGTGAAAATGCTCCAGGGACTTCACATGGCGGCTGTAAGTGACCCATGCTTCACAACTGTAGAGGAGGGTGGTGATGCAAACTGCTTGATACACAGAGATTTTTGTATAGTGATATAAGTTCTTGTTTTAAAAGACCCGGCGCCTGAGTCTCCCAAAGGCAGCTGATGCTTGTTTGATTCTGTTCTGGACCTCAATGTTGATGTTATTGTCCTCAGAGATTAGAGACCAGGTATTTGAATGATGGTACTACAGACAGATTCTTATCAGTGATGTTGAAGATGGGTGGCGTGGGTGGGATGTTGGTGCTCCACTGACAGACTACCTCTGTTTTGGTGATGTTGATGGTCAGCCCCATCCTGCTGTAAACCTTCACAGCTGCATCCAGGACAGCCTGGAGGTCTTGTGAAGTGTGAGCCACAAGAGCGCAGTCATCTGCATACTGCAGCTCAAGGACCCTCACTCTGTGCAGCTTGGTGGTTGCTTGCAGCCTCCTGATGTTAAAGAGGTTGCCATCTAGCCTATAGACCACTGTCACCCCGCTGTTGTCCTCAATTTCCTTATGGAGAAGCTGGGTGACGCATAGGAGGAAGATGTTAAAGAGCACTGGTGCTAGTACACACCCCTGCCTGACCCCTGTGCACACAGGGAAGGAGGCAGACTCTTGTCCTCCTATTGTCACCCCTAGCATTCATACCATCATGAAACTGTCGGAGGATGTTGACAAACTTGCTAGGGCATCCAAACCGGAGCAGGATGTCCCACAGTAGGTCTCTCTGCACAGTGTCGAAGGCTTTGGAGAGGTCGACAAAAGCTAAAACAGGTCTTGATGTTGCTCCCTGCACTTTTCCTGAAGTTGCCGGGCTGTGAAGACCATGTCGACTCTACTCCTGTTCTTTTTAAAGCCACACTGTGATTCTGGGAGCAATGACTCAGTGATGTTGTTGAGTAGCCTCTGCAGCAACACCTTGGCCAGGACCTTACCAGCAACAGCAAGGAGGGATATACCCCTGTGGTTGCCACAGATGGTCATCACCTTTGTTCTTATATATGGTGACAATTTTGGCATCCCTCCATTGCTGTGGGATGTTTTCATCAGACCATACTTTAGTGATGTGTTGATGTAGCGCTCTTGTACAGAGGTAACCACCCTGTTTAAGCAGTTCCGCAGGGATATTGTCCATGCCAGGGGACTTGTTGTTCTTCAGAGAGCGGACGGCTGACAGAACCTCCAGGAAGGTCGGGGGTTGGTTAAGGATGTCAATCGGTGGAAGTTCAGGCAGTTGATCCAGGATGGTGTGGTCTGCTTCAGAGTCCTGATTAAGCAGGGTATTAAAATGTTAGGCCCACCTCTCCAGTACACTGCTCTGGTCTTTTAGGACTCTGAGCCCATCTGCGGTTTTAAGGGGAGTGATGCAGTGGTTTGTTGGGCCGTAGATAGATTTGACTGCATTGTAAAAGTTATACATATCATTTCTATCAGCGAAAGACTGGATTTCCTGTGCCTTCTCTGTCCACCACTTGTTTTGCATTGACCGTAGGGTCTTTTGCACTTCACGCCTCGCCCTCTGCCATTGCTGTCTGGCGGTGCTCGATGAGGGTTTTTTCAGGGTTGCCTGGTGTGCTTTGTGCATGGCGTTCAGTGAGTTACGGATGGTGTCCGAGTTATTGTCAAACCAGTCCTGGTGGTTTTTGGTCTTATAGCCGATTGAGTGGGCTGCTGCTTCATGAAGGGCTGAGCTGATAGTGGTCCTTTGCTGGTCTGTGTCATTCCCTCCACTCAAGATGAGTTCAAGCTCTTCAAGTTTTTCAGCCAGGGAGCATCGATACTCATTTCTTGTGCTGGTATCTTTCAGACGGGCACAGTCTAAGCGTCTCCCACTGGCCCCACGTTTCCGTATGGGGGGGCGTACGCTCATGTGGACTTTGACCATGATCATCCGGTGGTCTGTACAGCATTCTGCACCTCTCATGGCCCGGAACGTCTTTGATGTCACAACGTCTCACGATGACATAGTCAATCAGGTGCCAATGTTTAGAGCGTGGGTGCATCCAGGATGTTTTGTATTTGGTCTTTTGCTGGAAGATGGTGTTGGTTATGGTCAGGTTGTGCTCAGAGCAGAGAGTAAGTAATCTCATGCCATTTGAGTTGGCCTGACCAATACCATGCCTGCCAAGCACTCCTTTCCATATCCTGTCACTCTGCCCCACACGAGCATTGAAGTCCCCAAGGAGGAGGATCTTGTCGGTCTTGGGGATCCGGTGGAGAGCCCTTAATCCAGTGACTGATAGAATGAGTCTTTAACCTCAGTGTCGGATGGCAGTGTTGGCGCATACACACTAAGAAGTGTAGCAGAGCGGTTCTTCGCCAGGGATATACGGAGGGTCATCAGTCTTTCACTGATGCCCACAGGTGTTTCAGTGAGTCTTGGTAGCAGTGTGTTCTTGATGGCCAGTCCCACACCGTGCAGATGTTGTCCACCTAGGGGATAGCCTTTCCAGAAGAAGGTGTAACCGGACCCTTCCTCTATTAGCGACCCTTCATCAAGGAGCCTGGTCTCGCTAAGTGCGTCGATGTCGATGTTGTAACGCCTCAGCTCAGCCGCAATCAGTGCTGTTCTTCTGTGAGGTCTTTCGGTCCTGCCATAGGAGTCCAGGAGTGTTCTTATGTTCCATGTTGCCAGTTTTAGGTTTTTTTTTTTTTTTCTTCTGTTTCGACCGCAGAAGTGGAATGACCCGACAGGTGCGGTATCCTGTCCAGGTGTGAGTTGAGTGGGCATTTTTTAGGCCACCTTTTCTAGGCCCCTCCTCAGATTTGAGGTGAGCAGTGTGGTCCCTAAATAGGTGCTGCTCAGTCACACAGGGTGCTGCCGAGATCAGCTGCCACTCAGTCCCAGCTGATAGCGACCAATACCCTGTGCCGCTGACGTGCAGTGCTCTGACTAGAAGCTCCCAGTCTATTCAAACCTGCTCCCGTCGCCAGTTGCCCCATCGCTGCCAGTCTTCAACCAGATGTGGATCCAGAGTATACACCGTGGTCAGAGGTGGATACCTGCGCAAAGAGATTATTTAGAGTGCCGTTGGAGGCGCGCTATCCCCAGTAGCACTATCTTCGCCATGGTGAGGTAAATCTGGTGGCATGGGTGAGCCCAGGACGACCAGTTCCCCATCCTGGCTGCAGGAGGCTGCTGGGTCCTGGCTCTGTTTAGGCCCGCCTATTGCGCACCGCCAGCGCATTGCTTTTCTGTCGGGGTCTGCTCCCTTAGCCCTGCCTCAAGAGGCTAACCCACAAGGCAGTGGGGCTATTTGCCCATAGCTGGGGTGGTGGTTGATGGGTGTCAGGCCGTGTCCACCTTGTGGTGGGCCTGCACACCACATCTCTGGGGCCCACTGCTGCTCAGAGATCCCCTGCAGTTTAGCCTAGGACCGCGGGGTACCCAGTTACCATGTGTGGCCACGAGGAGGCACTGCAGGAGTCTTGGTGGTGGAGAGGCTATGTACTGGCAGAGGAGACTTACGCTCTCGGCGCCTCTTTTCACCCCCTATGAGGGAGCTAGCCAGCGGCGGTAGCTGAAAGCAGAGAGTTGCAAGCAGAGGGCAGCATGCAGCATGCACTAACTACAAGCACTTCTACACTACTGCACTAGGCGCTTCACACACACCCTGTGTGATGATCGTCTAAACACACACACACCCACTAGCTACCATTACACAGGCATGCTAACTGGTGTCTTTTGGCAATGTAGTTGGTGATGTTGTGCTGTCAAAGCTATTCTAACATTTTTGCAGGGTGATCTGTCCCGGACCATAGAACTGCATAGTGCATAACCTGTGTGAGTAGTGGGTGTGTTTATCTGTTCATCTACCCTTCCCTTTACACATGTGTGCGAGTCCCTGCAGTGGCTGTCAAATGCCATAAAAGCCCTACTTTGAGCCAGTGTTTTGGTTTGTCCATTCTGGGCTTATGTAGAAACATGGCAGCGCAACATGGCTGACCCCGTGAAAGAAGACCAGCTCTCTGTAGATACAAAGGGCTCATTCTGATCTAACGAAAACACAACAATTTGTAGTTACAGGTCACTCTCAAATCTCCACACCGCACCTTTAGTGGTCTCGGTTCATTGTGAAATTGTGATCCTTGCAGACTGTGAGGTCACATAAGCCATCCACAAGGTCAGACTGCAACTTCGCTTTGTTCTTTCAGTTTCCGTTGTTAATTCAGTGCGTCAGTCCTTCATCGTTCTGTGTTTGCACAGTTAGTGACATTTATTTTATGTTGAAGACTATCATACCATTTGTGCCAACATGACCTTGAACAAAGATAAGTCTGCTAACTCCCTGTCAAATATTTATGCTTGTCTGATGCTAGGTGACATTCAATTAGATACATGTACATCAACATGAATGTGTGAATGTTTTTCAAAGAAATCCTCAACGAAACATTTTGTATTGTGCTCCGCTAAAACTTGCTAGACTTGTTTAAACTGAAGGCAAGAAAGGCTTGGGAAATATGCGGGGGAGTAATTGCCATAGATAAGGGAAGTCATTGTATACTTCAGAGAAGCTAACCAATGTTAAACCAAGAACACATTGGGTAACAAGTTACAGTATTTTATGCTAGGTTATATATCTATTTTATATTGTATTATACATATTATGAACCAAAAAAAAAACAGTAGGGAAGACTATACTTGTTTAATGTGACCCAATTGAAAAGGACAACACCTACGACTTTATTATGAATATGAATGTATGAAATATGTTCTGTGTCAGACCAGGGATGGATTAACTAACGGGCCTACCGTAGACAATGCAGCCAGCGCGGAAGTTTCGAAGTGAAAGCACACCCTGCTTTCTAAATTTTTTCGAACATATGGATGTCAGAGTGTCGCTAGTTTAATGCGACAGTGCTCAAGGATGATTTTTTTTAATAGACTATCTAAGATACCTTATGCAAACTATTCCCTCAAAATGGCAAACTTGTCTCTGTCATGGTTTTCATAATTTTTAGGGGGAAATCGTCAGTAGCAATCTATAACACAATTATATGCTTATCGTACATACACTATAGAAACTATTAAAAAGCCGATTCAATTAAATGAATAATTTCTTATTTAATTTGTTATTTTTGTCATATACAGATATGCAATGATGATTGCTGGGTAATATGTATCTTGTTCGTCAATGTCAAGTCTCTATTTGATCATGTGACGAGACGATACGATATAGCTAGTTTAGGCGCAGAATCTTTCAATGGACAGGATAGCCAGCCCATTCAGCCTCTTCTGCCCCATGCTGCTCAGGTAGGTCTTAATCAGTTTCATTTTGGAAAAGAATCACTCTGCTGTTGCCCTGTCACATGTAATGTCAGAAACAGGGGCGGCTCGTCCATAAGGGCGATTGGGGCGACGCACTGCCTAGGAAAAAAAAAAAAAAAAAAAACTCCTTATGTATAAACGCAATATGTAAGTCGCGTAAATGACACGTAAATTTAAATGTAATAATTTTTTTTCTGTTGGATTCTACCACTAGACCGTCTGATCTGCCTCTGTATGTCATTGTCGAATCAGGTAACAGTCGTTCAGTCAGCCTAAAGTCGTGCTTCAAATGGCCCCACCCCTTCTGGGGCGATTTGGGGCGAAATGAAAATCGCCCCAGACCTCTCCCATTGACTCCCATGTTAAATCCATTTTTTTCACAAAACAGAGCTCTCAATGCATTCTCTATGGCTTCCGGGAGGGCTCGCCCCTCCTGGTCTTGTCATAAGTAGTGGACGTAAAAGCCTATACGAACGTCATACAGCTTCGACGGAGGCATATTCTGTCAAGATGGCTGCCCTGTCCAGTGCAATAACTCGATTCGCTCTTTGACAGAAACTCCTTTTTAGTCGGCGTACTAATGAAGATAAATTGACAACAAAACAATTAGGACTTCCTAGACCAAATGTATCCATTCAACAGGTTTCTACAAAGGGAGGGAAATCCTACATCTAAGAATTGGAACGAAAGAAAATCGCGTGGCTAATGCGGTCTGTATTTCATATACCCACTGTCACTTTTCATAGGTTTTACAGTGTGTTTCACAGTTCGCTTCTTGCACTAACACTGAATTATTTTTTATGTGATGACTTATTTTGCTTTTGTAAGCCAATACTTTCAAGATCAGTCAATAAATATTGTTGTTTTTGACTTATGTTACCCCTTCTTTATGATGTTACTGGACATATCATGTGTCCTGTTAAGCTATGTTACATCATACAACATTTGAGACACGTGGATAATGAAAAAGTGGGATAATTTAATGTGGAGCCACATCATGTTTGCTTATGAAGGCTCCTGGATGCAACTTTCTTCCATAGCTTTCCACCTGTAACTTGCTACTCTAGCTATGTAGCAAGAGGGGACATATTACTGTTGTGTGCTGCCAAAAGTGGACAAAAAGGTATTGCTGTATGAGTTAATCAGCTAACTTAATGGGTCGCCTTAATCATTATCAAAAAAATTGCCCCCCCTGAGAATTTTTTCAGGAGCCGCCACTGGTCAGAAACAATAGCAGGGCAGTGCACCGAAGGTGGATGTTACGGAGTAAACTTTGACCTGTTTACTTTCCCAATACAATAGCTAAAGTACTGTATCTAATTCGACCGTTAAATCCAACACATTGTTGGTAAAATATATATATACGCCTAATGGTGTTTGTGTGTGCATGCGTGTTGTGAGTGCTAAGGGGGGGGGGGCTTTAACATGTCCAGGGCCAGAGGCCCGTGGTTTCTTAATCGACCATGTGTCAGACACATGCTACCGGGCCGGCAATAAATAAATTGAGACTCTGTCAGGTTCCTGCGGAGCTCCGCTCTGGCCACGCCCCCTTCAGCTCACTAACTCTCCCAGCTGCACGCTGATCAGCTGCATTCAGGTCCCCAATCACACAAGCACATACACCTGTTCCACTCTCTCGCCTCACTCACCAGCACCACGCTCAGAGACCTTTCACACGAACGCGTTGGAATGCGTTGATCCGTCAGGGTTGACGGATCCCCATTCACTTTGAATGGGGTGACGTCAACCTTTTCACGAACTGAACGGAGCCACAATTCAGTTCGGCAAAGGATGACGACACCCCATTCAAAGTGAATGGGGATCCGTCGCCCTTAACGGATCAACGCATTCCAACGCAAAGATGTGAATGCTCTGTCAGTCACCGGAGTACTGATCATTCACACCTGTATCCTCACTCACCTGCACCGCGTTTACACTCACCTGGTTCCTAATCACCCACACCTGTCACAGCCCCTACATATACCTCACTCTCCCTTCACGCGGTGTCTGGTATCGCACTTCAACAGATACACAACCTCGGATTTCCCGCGACTTGACTCTCATGAGGATTACCTACTCTACCGTCTTAGTTTGTATAAGTTACGTTGATCTCCTGAGTTCCCGTTTAGCTTATCGTCTTAGTTCTTGTTTGGTTCGTGCCTTGCCGAGTGTGATTCGAGTTTTGTTTGCCGCAACAGCTTTTCTGTTATCGTTAGTTCGCTCAGAGGTTGCCTCTGCTTAGTTTAGTTCTGCGATTAGATCGCCAGTTCCCTCAGTTCCCGGCAGTGCTACGAGCCTGCGCCCCTCCGTGGGTTGTGACTGTGTTCTCAAGGATTAACCCCTCAGCATCTCCGTGTCTGCATCAGCATCTCCGTGTCTGCAACCTGTTGTCTGTCCTGTGTGTTCCTGGCTGTCTCTGTCTGCAATAAACTCTGTTACCAGCATTCCTATCTCGAAGTCTGTTCGTTCCGTGCATGGACGGATTAAGAAACCACGGGCGCCTGGACATGTTAAAGGTTTGCCATTTTGAGGGAATAGTTTGCATAAGGTATCTTAGATAGTCCATTAAAAAAATCATCCTTGAGCACTGTCGCATTAAACTAGCGACACTCTGACGTCCATATGTTCGAAAAAATTTAGAAAGCAGGGTCTGCTTTCACTTCGAAACTTCCGCGCTGGCTGCATTGTCTATAGTTAAGCCCCTGGCGCACATGCACTTTTTCTAACACAGCACAGGTACACTCAATTAAAGCCATTAGCAAATGAACAAAATACACCTTTTTCAACCACAAATAAGAGATACATAACAGCGACTTCACGCAGAGGCTCTGGCTTAGGGGCCCCTTGAGCTCATGGGCCCCCTGAGCTCATGGGCCCCTGGGCCTGGGCCCGGTAGGCCCGTTAGTTAATCCATCCCTGCCTGTGTAAGAGAAAATCAAGTTTAGTATGAGTTCATCAACAAGCAGTTCTTAGCATACATACTAATTCCACGTTTCTAAGAAAAGAGGCCTGGTGGTAATGGAGCTGTGGAATTTGACAGGGCCAGCTCTGGCCAGCAGTGACTTACCATTTTTTAGGTCAGAAAGGCCACCACTGGACACAGACTAGATAGGAATAGCAGCTGGGGTGTGAGAACCAGGTTTTTCACTGAGGCCCTATTGTCAAAGAACTTAGTTAGTTACAGCTCCCCAGGGGATCCATGATTAAGCAACAACTGTGTATGATGATGTCAGAATGCATTCTCTTCAGCCTTGAGGTGATGAGCTCCTGTGTGAACTTGATCTCTCAGACTGAAATTTGTACTCCTCTTAAGACTCAGTAAACTCAACTCAAACTTATGCTCTGTGTGGCGGTCTCTTCACTTGATTCTCTGTAAACCAACACGTAGATTTAGATTAATTTAACACCTGCCACCACCTTTTTTAAACCGGTATGGTCCGGCGGTCGTCCCAAGTTCCACACAAGACCAACACTCAAAGTTGGAGTACAAATAGAACTTATTTAGCATTATTTAACATGACATAATTCATAAAATACTAATACTTAATATCCTGCAGTATACCCTAACCTCAATCAGCAGGAATTCGGGTCCGTTATTAGAACTATTGCACAAGCCACTTCGCCTTAACACTTCGCCTTAACCACACACAGAATATTGCAATATTGGGTGGGTAATCGGGAGAATCGGGAGAGTTCCCGGTGGGCCGCTTCACTTCTGGGCCGGTCGAGAATTTTATTGTTTGACATTTGTCACGTTAGTCCATCTTCTCTTAAAGTAGTGTAACGTGCCGGCATAGTCGCCCCATAATGCCGTGCGGCGGGCGCACACTGTTGTACTGTATGTGTTATACCCTATGTGATGCACTAGCGCATCTTCCCTAACGATGGTCCTTATGGTTCTAAGTACCTGTTGTTGTTATGTGTTGGGACAGAGGTTGTACAGGTGTGTGACTTTAGCACAGTCTTATCGTGGTTACTTGCACCAGGGCATAAAGCCCGTGCCATTTTGTCAGTGTGTGTGTTTAGTGTTTAATAAATAAGCCATAACAAAGATTCCACGTTTCCGTGATTTGTTACAGTAGGCTACACACGTTCCGCATTCTGACACCGCAGCCTCTGCATGGGTTGTACCATGCAAGGGAGTTCTCCCCTCCTAAATAGAGTTGGTTGGGTCTATAGCCCGTCTTTTCCAAAAAGTTTTCTCAGATAGACTTCCGAAAGCTGGGCCGGCCCTACCGCAACGAAACGCGTCAGGGAGGATGGATGGGAGGAAGAGGGGCTGAAAAAGCCAGGTTGAAAAAAAGAAAGGCATTGGAGGAGGATGCTGCCAAATGTGCCAAGCTTACCTATTTATTTTCAAGAGGACAAACACAAGTGGCAACTGGTAAAGAGAGACATAGGCCTAATGATTAGCAATGTAACTATTCGGCTAACGTTGTAGCGTTGGTTAATATCGTTGTAGCGTTGTCAACCTATTCGCAAGCAAAATATTACCAGAGATGGAGCTTGAAAGCAGGACCTGTTCCTCCTGCAAAAACTCTGCCATTTTTAGGTCAGAAAGGCCACCACTGGACACAGACTAGATAGGAATAGCAGCTGGGGTGTGAGAACCAAGGTTTTTCACTGAGGCCCTATTGTCAAAGAACTTAGTTAGTTACAGCTCCCCAGGGGATCCATGATTAAGCAACAACTGTGTATGATGATGTCAGAATGCATTCTCTTCAGCCTTGAGGTGATGAGCTCCTGTGTGAACTTGATCTCTCAGACTGAAATTTGTACTCCTCTTAAGACTCAGTAAACTCAACTCAAACTTATGCTCTGTGTGGCGGTCTCTTCACTTGATTCTCTGTAAACCAACACGTAGATTTAGATTAATTTAACAGCTGGTGACACCGACGTTTGGCAGAGACTCGAGTGGGGAGCCGGCCTGGCTGACCAGTGGAGCTGATCTCCGGGGAAGCTTCCGTGGGGTTCCTTTGATGACGAACAAAGAGCTGGACAAACCTATTTAATTAAATTGTCCATAGCTTAGAAAGATCATATAGTCTTTGTCTGTCATCTTGGAACCTGTGGGCATAGCAGCAGGGTTGACTGGTTTTGTGGGGTGGACAAAGAATTGGGCTTGAGCTTGTAAAAATCCTGTGTGGTCGGATAGAGACTGTGTGAGTCTATCTGGAAGAAATCCTGTGTGGTCGGTTAGAGACTGTGTGAGTCTATCTGGAAGAAATCCTGTGTGGTCGGATAGAGACTGTGTGAGTCTATCTGGAAGAAATCCTGTGTGGTCGGATAGAGACTGTGTGAGTCTATCTGGAAGAAATCCTGTGTGGTCGGTTAGTCTCTGTGTGGGACTATCTGGTAGAAATCCTGTGTGGTACAATTTTTTCCTAGACAGTAGGTGTACGAAGACGCGTCTCACTGAATGGTAATGCTGACGAGCAGGGACTGATTGGTCTAATTGGGCCATTTAGCTGTTCTTAGTCCATAACTGGTGGCGTACATCCTCCTGGGTTAGAGGTAAAGAAGAGATTTAGTTGCCTGGAAGAGGCTTTGATCTCCAAATCAGACAGAGCTCTAGGTTTTCAGCTTCGTTGCTGGAGTGTTGTTCTAGTCATCACGCTTGGAAAAGTCGTGTGGTGGCTGTGCCTTTGATCGGAGGCGACCTTGAGAGAGAATCTCAGTAATATAGCCGCCAGAGGCTGTGGCTGAAAAGAAGTACTGGAGAGTTATAATAGGAGTATTATAATAACAAGAGATACGACTGTGAGGCTGAGGTCAGTGCCGCTGCTAGCCATTTTGGTGCCCTAAGCATAACTCCCTTATGATGCCCCGCCCCCCCCCGAGAAAAAAACTCAACCCCAAATGAGGGACACTTTCTTCCATGTGTGCACGCGCGCCAACAGCTGACCAACAATAATGGAAATCGCAAGGTTTCATTAGCCATACCATAAACCTATTAATTTCATTATAATTTTGGCAAACCACTACTGTACTTGCTTGGATGCATTGTTCATAGTAATAGTCATGACAATTATTTCAAGTTTCTCTCAAATTTCATGTTGTTTTCTTGAAATAGCATTAGACCAAGGCTGCCCAATTCCGATCAGAATCAGAGTCAGAACGTCATTCGTTAAACAGCATTTTAACCCATTTCAAACAGGGCCTCTGTCTCAACGTCCTATGTAACTCAGACTGGTTGCAGTTCACTGCCGGGCCACAGTTTTAACATTGTTTTAGATGGGTCAAGGGGGGGCGCTATTTACCTCTTGTCAGATCCATTTCTTTGCAGCTAAAGTTGTGATTCCTGGTTGCTCTGGTTATCTAGCTAAGGCTATGGTTAGCTAGCTAAGGAAACTTTTAAAAACAAACGATTTAAATGGAAGATTTCCGTTTGCATGAAATGATAGCTAGTTATCTAGCTAATGTTATAGTCTCCTCGATTTAATTTCTACAATTATAATGGGTGCCTGTGACACTTCGTATGAACGAATTCATATTCATGAGTTCATATTCACACATATTAACACCAGCTCATTATGTGTAAAGAATGCTGATATGAAATATGAAAACAACCACTAGTCAATGTGCAAGCTTCCAATTTAATTGGAACTTAAATGATTTAAGATACTCTATTTGAGTTGGGGCAGTTATGTGGCAGGGAGTCAAGTGCAGTTGAGAGGCGCTTGTCTCCAAGGCACAGATTACACAATTTTTCTCTTTTCACGGATACAAATAAAAAAGGCTGTGATTGGAATACGGGACTGGAGCTGTCCCTGATGGGACAAATCAAAATCACCCATAATATTTCTGGATGTCCCGGACAATTCGGGACGGTTGGCAACCCTACTTGCACCTAAGTTATAACATATTTGAGTGTGCTAACATTAGCAATAACGTCAGCTAGTTCGAGGTGTATGCATAGGCTAACCATTAAATTAGCAGCACATTTCCCGTATTTAACAATGATTACACATGGACTTACCTGAAAGTGATGCACGGGCATCATCTCGCAGTTTCTTTCTCTTTCTTTTGTCTGCCCCTGACTCCTGTTGTCTTTTTGAGGCCATTTTCGACAAGTTGACCTAGCCTACTGTCAAAGTTCGTCAGGCCACTGAGATAGGAAAGGGCACCCACGGCGGGGGGGCACCAGCGTAACTTTTTTTAAGCAATTAAATATATCTCTTGCTCTGCCTGTTTTTTGATATACATGCCTAAAAGGTCCCTGATATTTCTATACTGAAATAATATCGGCATTATAATTATTATAACTATGATGATTTTTCAGTTGCCTATTTTTTGGTGCCCCCACAGGAGTTGGTGCCCTACGCACAGCGCGTAGTGTGCGTTATGGGAGCGGCGGCACTGGCTGAGGTGCTTGTACGTTCGGAGGATTAAGGAATCCTTGATTCGTATGGACTTTTGGGTCCGACGAGTCTAACGGACTGGTGGCACTCAGACTTGCTCATTGTGTTTCAGTAGCCTTGTTTGCGGGTCATAACGTGCTGAAAAGTTACGGCTGGTTCCTGCGAGACCCTCACGAAGGTCCTAACACACGGTGGTTTAAAAGCAGCTGTAATAATTAAGCACGTGACAAGCGAAACAAGGCTATTTTTCTAGCAAATCAAAACAAAAAACAAAAAAAACAAAAAAAGAAGAGGGAAAGGTCTTATTGGATATAAAATACCTTAAACTAATAGGTCTTATTGGATATAAAAGGCCTTGAAATTGAACTAATTTGGTTCAGCAGCGCATGTGGGGAAGGGATACGCATGTGGAAAGGGTTAACTCTATTAACTGGAAATTTGTTAGAACTGTGAATGAATGGGACTACAATAGTGGGGGACTATTGTGGGGGACTAATAGTGGGGGACTAATAGTGGGACTACAACTAATTGAACCAGTAATTAATCCAAAAACTCGCTTTAGCCATTGACGAAGGGAAAGTAGCACAAGCAGGTTAAGTCATGGCAGATGAATTAAACCGAAATAAAGATTGCAGAATAGTCGACGCTGATGATCGTTTTGGTGATTATACTTTAATTAGATTCGGAACAACACGGGATTTAGTAGTGGAGCCAAACACGACGACAGTGGTATCCACCCAACCCGCGAAATTTCCATTTCCAAATTTCCGAAATGATCCAATTTTCCAAGCGTCCCGCAGCCGGGCAAAAGTCACTGGGTTTGGCAAACCAGCGGTGCATTCTGCACGACCGCAACAAAGAGAGCCACCTGCACAAATGGACATGAGTCGGGTTCATTGTTACTGCTGCGGATTCCCATCACATTACGCAGAAGAATGATATTCCCTGGGTCTGTCAGACCCACCAAAGAGATATAAAGTGGGTGATCAGAGCGACAGGAAGAAAGGGTAGCGGAGAAAAGACACCATCACTGAAGCCTGATAAGGCAGAGAAATAAGAAGGGTATATGATAATGATGACAATACTGCTTAAATAACATAATACAAGCGCAGCTCGATTTGAGGATAAGGATTTTTGGTCTGATCAGCCGGAAATCTTTATTCAATAATCGAATTGCCTAGAGGGCCGCAGGGGTAGAGGAGCGGAGTTAAGATTTATGTTTACCAACACGGGACACTTGCAGAAAATGATAAAAGGAGTTGAAGAAGTGCCGCATCCCTTTTAATTTCCCTTTTTTAATTTAGAATTAGTGCAAAGCAATTCATTAAACTTAGTCGAAGTTGGAAGAGCAATGAGAGCCTGTATAACAGTGGCAACAATGTTAACTGATAAAGTTAGGGAGAAACACCATAGTGTATATAAAATAATAAGGGTATAGTGGGTAAATTCTCTATTCTCCTCTATAAAACGGACAGAGACGGAGAAAGACATGATCCTGAGGGTGTGGGCTGTTTGAGTAGTGGAGCACCAAGGGTGGGGGCTGTTTGCTCAGTTATGCTCTGACACACACAAGGAAAGAAAGAGAAAACGTACATGGAGGAGAAGGAGGGGTGAAGAAAAGGAAAAAGCCCAGAAGCTTAGTGAGTAAAAAAGGTGGGGGCTCGATCACTCATCCTGACAGCGAGCGCGCAAGGTCGCGAAACAGACAGAGGAGATTTTTAAGAAATCTAATTCACTCATTACTTTTGAGTACGTCTTTGCGCACACGCCTGTATTGAGACTAATGAAAAGAAAATTCTTAATACATAAAACTGTAGTTGATACGTAGTACCCGTTAATACATAGTGTTGTGAGATGTGGAGTAAAAGATGCCTTTGAATCAGAACCAACCACGTGGTTAAAAGAGATTGTCATATTGTATTAAGTCATACGCGAATGGGGGCCAGTACGGGTACTGATACTGCATAATTGGGAAAAGTAGACAGTAGACTGAAGTGGACTGAACTAAAAAATGTGAAACGTGAAACAGAAGTGAAACAAATCATATGAAATGGCGAACTAGCGTTCCCGAGTTAGATAATTTTAAATATAGAATGTTGCTTTTTCCCGAAGTGATAGGATGTTCTGAGAGAGACACACACACATGGTTCACACGCTATACTCCCTGCGCTGAAGAAGGAGAAGGAGAAGGAGGAGGGGGGCCACATGCCCACCCAGACACATACCTTCGCACACACTTTTCGCACACACTTTAGATTACACACACTTTACACACCATTATTTAGCACCCAGAAAATTAGTGGGCAGAGGCAAACCTCTGTCTACTTTGACCCCTGTAGTAAGAAATGATTTGGCCGGATGATTAACTTGATATCCCAGCAGGTACGGACTGGTGTGGAGACAGAAGACCAAGGCTGTTTGAAAATACTTCCAGTGATCATAAGAGATCAGGTATCAACTGGTATAATTTCTCACACTGTGCACTGGCTAAAACTAAGAAACATGAGTCTGACTAACCTACTCATAGTAAAACAGTCAGGAATAAACAACTCCCTGATAGATTGGCTAAATGATAAGTTCTGGAAGTGGGGAACATGGTTGAGACGAGTGTTTCTAGGAGTAGCAGTGGGAGGTGCCATGCTGATAGCTACTCGCACAATAGAGAGAGCAGTCAATGGAAAAGATGAGAGCCCAGTGCACCACCAGTGCACCACCTGAGTGGCAGGCAAAACAAATAGAAACCCTCCCGGTCGAGACACTAAAGGGATTAGGAAGTCTACTAAAGGGAATAGGAGATAGAGTAGACAAGGAGGGGTTCTTTATACCCGTAGAGAGTGAGAACAACACTGACTGGAGTAAGGCTGTATGGACAAAACCTGAGGGCCCATATACTCCTAATTGCCCAATAGGCAATCACTACTGTAAGCATGGCTATGGAGATGGAGCAGGATGGATGTGTTGGAAGTGGTTAGAAACATACCAGAAAGAAATGGGAAGATTGTATGAGGAAGCAAGATTGGTGAATGATGATTGGGTTCAAGTGGTGGGTGAGCCTGATGATTTTGAAAAGATGCTGCTTCCTAAAGGCAGACACCCCACACCGGATCCTGAAGTGCTGGCTGAGATGTTAAGTCAGCATGAATTGACATTGAATACAATGTTTAACCTTGGAGGGAAGGAGGTGGATGTCAATTTCTTTCAGGATGAGACGGAGGGGAGAAAGGAGGAGCTGAATGCGGCTGTGCAGAGTGCACAGTCCGACTGGTTTGCAATCATGGAACATTTCTACTGGCGTGAACCACAGATGAGAGAAATGGAGGCATGGGAAAGTAGGGAGAAGCATAAGCGTAAAAAACGTAGACGGCAGTATTAGGTGACAGGGAATGAAAGTGCGTATGAATGGATGCGTTGGCTTAACTGTGCTGGCTATTTGGCTTATGTGCTAGGATTTCAGTATAGGAGTGCATATTGTGGAATGTGCTTATGTTTTCTTTTTGTCTCTTATCTTCCTTTCCCTCATTTTCCAACACATAATCGCATTGTTTAAATCAAATGTGCCTATGATCTCTTTTTGTCCCTTATCTTTCTTTCTCTCATTTTTCCAACATATAATCGTATTTTTAATCATACATAAAGGAATGCATAGTTAAATGTATTACATAGTTAATTTGTTTTTAGAAAATGCCTGTATTATTATTATTACTTACTATATAGACAATGGTTAAAGGAAGTGCATAATTTAAACTTTCAATTGATGTAGCATGGGCCTTATTAGGTCAAATATATACTGTAGTATTGCATGGTACCGTGTGTACAATATACCCAATTGTATTTTTTATTTTTCATAAGAATAGGTGTTTAGACACTAAAAGGTTGCGCTCTGAGGGCAGACCTCAAGTGAAAAGCGCGAGCGGTTCTACCAAAGCTATGGTAAATCGATACCTGACGGGGGCAGGTATCGCCGCGATAGAGTAAGCGCCTGGAGGTGTATTATGCTTTTGCTGTGCTAGAATGCGAAAGGAGGGTGTTTTGATATTATTGTGTAAAGTAATTAAGAAACCACCCCAAAATGTAACCCTGCTTTTTAGTGCTTGCGTGAGTGTGGTGTTGACCTCATAAATGAGGTCAAAGGAGGGATTGTAAGAGAAAATCAAGTTTAGTATGAGTTCATCAACAAGCAGTTCTTAGCATACATACTAATTCCACGTTTCTAAGAAAAGAGGCCTGGTGGTAATGGAGCTGTGGAATTTGACAGGGCCAGCTCTGGCCAGCAGTGACTTACCATTTTTTAGGTCAGAAAGGCCACCACTGGACACAGACTAGATAGGAATAGCAGCTGGGGTGTGAGAACCAGGTTTTTCACTGAGGCCCTATTGTCAAAGAACTTAGTTAGTTACAGCTCCCCAGGGGATCCATGATTAAGCAACAACTGTGTATGATGATGTCAGAATGCATTCTCTTCAGCCTTGAGGTGATGAGCTCCTGTGTGAACTTGATCTCTCAGACTGAAATTTGTACTCCTCTTAAGACTCAGTAAACTCAACTCAAACTTATGCTCTGTGTGGCGGTCCCTTCACTTGATTCTCTGTAAACCAACACGTAGATTTAGATTAATTTAACACCTGCCACCACCTTTTTTAAACCGGTATGGTCCGGCGGTCGTCCCAAGTTCCACACAAGACCAACACTCAAAGTTGGAGTACAAATAGAACTTATTTAGCATTATTTAACATGACATAATTCATAAAATACTAATACTTAATATCCTGCAGTATACCCTAACCTCAATCAGCAGGAATTCGGGTCCGTTATTAGAACTATTGCACAAGCCACTTCGCCTTAACACTTCGCCTTAACCACACACAGAATATTGCAATATTGGGTGGGTAATCGGGAGAATCGGGAGAGTTCCCGGTGGGCCGCTTCACTTCTGGGCCGGTCGAGAATTTTATTGTTTGACATTTGTCACGTTAGTCCATCTTCTCTTAAAGTAGTGTAACGTGCCGGCATAGTCGCCCCATAATGCCGTGCGGCGGGCGCACACTGTTGTACTGTATGTGTTATACCCTATGTGATGCACTAGCGCATCTTCCCTAACGATGGTCCTTATGGTTCTAAGTACCTGTTGTTGTTATGTGTTGGGACAGAGGTTGTACAGGTGTGTGACTTTAGCACAGTCTTATCGCGGTTACTTGCACCAGGGCATAAAGCCCGTGCCATTTTGTCAGTGTGTGTGTTTAGTGTTTAATAAATAAGCCATAACAAAGATTCCACGTTTCCGTGATTTGTTACAGTAGGCTACACACGTTCCGCATTCTGACACCGCAGCCTCTGCATGGGTTGTACCATGCGAGGGAGTTCTCCCCTCCTAAATAGAGTTGGTTGGGTCTATAGCCCGTCTTTTCCAAAAAGTTTTCTCAGATAGACTTCCGAAAGCTGGGCCGGCCCTACCGCAACGAAACGCGTCAGGGAGGATGGATGGGAGGAAGAGGGGCTGAAAAAGCCAGGTTGAAAAAAAGAAAGGCATTGGAGGAGGATGCTGCCAAATGTGCCAAGCTTACCTATTTATTTTCAAGAGGACAAACACAAGTGGCAACTGGTAAAGAGAGACATAGGCCTAATGATTAGCAACGTAACTATTCGGCTAACGTTGTAGCGTTGGTTAATATCGTTGTAGCGTTGTCAACCTATTCGCAAGCAAAATATTACCAGAGATGGAGCTTGAAAGCAGGACCTGTTCCTCCTGCAAAAACTGTGCCATTTGTGTCCATTTAATACTCTCACAGTACAACCTCCTCACAGATGCTTATCATGTCATTGGGTTAGCATATACGTTTCTGTTGACTTTGTCCATCACACAGGTTGCATGTGAGAGAAGCTTCTCAACCTTAAAATTTGTGAAAAATAGGCTACGAAGCTCATTGAGTCAGGACAACTTGGAGGTTTTCATGTTAATGTGCACAGAGAAGGAAATCCTCATGTCTATAAGCAACGACACAGTTATAGATAAAGTGGCTGAAACCAGTGCACTGCTTAGGCGGTTACTGATGCTGTAGATGCTGTTGGTGCTATTCGCAATGTAACTGTATAGGCTACTGTACTGTGAGTTGAACTGTAAACATTAGTTCAATATGCCTCTTTGTTGAAGGGTGGGATACGTTTCAAATGCTTTATTTATTTATTTCTGCTTTTGTTAATTTATCAACCAATCCTTGTGGAATAGTGGAATATTTTTTGTTAATTTCTCATCTTAAGTGGATTATTGTTTAACCTTTACATTATTTGTTGAACCATGGTATTAATAAAAAAAAACTACAGGATATTAAGAGCTGAACTGTTGCTTCATTTATCCAATTTCCACTACCATGGAAAAAGTGGGCCGGTCTTGGGCCTGAAATTCCCGGGCTGAAAAGTGGCCCCACTCCGGCCCTGACTCAGAGTGTGTTACCTTTTCGGCACCACGCCTATTTTCTCCCTAAATAACGCCATTCATACTCTCATAAATCAATGTATGTTCACCAACTATAAATGTATCCTACAAGGACTAGGACATCGTTCGGTCGTAAAAGAATAAACTGTAGATTTCTGTAACTTACAACATACAGGAATAATGACCTCTGTAACCATCAACATATGGATTTTGGTCTGCTCTCGGACGACCATTATCTTTAGTTTAACTGAGCGTGTATACTAAAAAGTAACATTGAAAATACGCAATTCTTGGAATATCTAAATTGTACCTTTGGCATAGTTTATTTAAAATATCAGCCACTGAAAAGAAGACATTCATTGCACTAGAAGACTTTCAAGGTAAAAAATTAAATGAAAGACTTTGTTTAGCACTGGTAACATCTATAAAAAATGTTCATGGTTCGAAATCACTGAAGAAGTATCGCTAAATAAACCTGTATAGACCTACAAGTAGCTAAATATATTCAGCTGAAATATCATCTTCTCAAGATCAGAACAAGTACCGAAATTAGAATGGCCGGCTGCAAAGGGTTAACAAAATACAATTCCGCCCACCTCAAGGTGTGTGGGGGTGTGGGTTAACCATTCAACCTTTTGTGCAAGTACGCAGTAGCTACATAGAATCACATACACACATACAGTACAAGGAAAGGTTTCTCCAACACGAAAAACTCACTCTGAATTTGACATGAAGGATTCAGTAAAAGATATTTTGGCAAGTAGTCTTGAGAATTTGGACAAAAGCGATTACGAAAAGTTCAGAAATAAATTGTTGGATGAAGGAGAGACAAAAGGCATCACCAAACGTAGAATTGATCGCGCCGAAAGCGAGTATGAACTCGCGGGTTTGTTGAATGAAACGTTTGTGGGTGATCAGAGGTGTAAAAAGTACTGAAATGTTGTACTCAAGTAAAAGTACAATTACTTTGATGAAATTTTACTTAAGTACAAGTAAAATTACCCATCTAAAAATCTACTCAAGTAAAAGTAAAAAGTAGTTCATTTAAAATGTACTTTAAGTAAAAGTTACTTAGTTACTTTCAACAACTTGATGGGGGCCGCTCCTATATAGTGCAAAAAAGGACAAGGGGTCATAAATCCAATACAAAAACTAGTTATTTTTTATTAAAGGAGAATCTTTAGAAATATAAGTGCAATGACATTAAACATGTCAAACATTAAACATGTCAACACAACATTTAAGAACTTTTGGGAGGACATGTCAAGACATGACAGCTAAAATAAAAAGTTAAAATACCGCTGCCCCACTTAAACTTTGGTTACTTTACTTGTGTCCACCTTTAGAGCATTAGTCTACAAACTTCTTGTTGAGTTTGAGCAGCAGCTGATTTTCAAGATGAGTAGAGTTCATCCGGGCTAGCTTTGCATTGAACAGCAATCCAGCACAGCTGAAGAGTCGCTCGCAGGCGGCCGAGGCAGGTAGGCCAGTATTGAGTTTCAGGGACAGTTTTTTGATATTCTGAAAGGCGTTCAGCAGATCCATATTGACTGAGACACAGGCTAGGTACCCTTCTAACTCCCCTGTACCTTCTGACCTTCTGGACTTCATTGAGGAAAATAAATCATCTTCATCTGATGAATGTTGTCCAACTTGCTCCAGCCTCCAACATCCGGTCAAGGTGTTGTCTGACATAGACTAGACCTGTAGAATGACAAACAACATTTCTGACAATTAAGTATTGAGCTGCCATCAAGATTCAAGAGTGCATCATAACACAGAAATAGCTATAAATAGCTACTTGAGATGACAGACCTACAGTATACAGAATTATAGCATTATTTTTTATTTCTACATGCATCACAATTCATAATCCTCAATTCTTGCTAACCGGGACCCCTTAGCATGAACATGAAAGACGTGCACGTTGCAAAGCCACCACTTATCGTTATCAATATCTGACTAAACATCGTGATAAATTGCAGATAACGACATACACATTGACTTGTCCAACTGTCTGAAAACGATGGTGTGCGCATTCACATTGTTCTGTTTCAAGGCATGGGAGGCAGCCAAATGATTAGCCTAATATCAGTTTATGTGGTGTATTTCATTGCTGATGACTGATCTGCAGTTTTTAACACAATATGAGAGACTGAACATAATAATTCTATGACCTGAAACGAATGGAAGACAGGAATGGTATTATTAGTCTATTGGATGAAAGCTGTCGACGTTAGCATACTCAGGTCGGTTGCAAGTGCTAGCCAAAATTAGGCTACTACCTACTAGTGCCATGAAACGCATATTTTGCTTAATGGAGCAAAGCTAACTAAATGACAAAAACACTGTCTGAACTACTAATGGAAAGGGACAAATACTGTACTTACCAACACATGCTTGCGCAGATTTGAAGATGAATTTGTATAAGCAGAAAGTTCTGACTGACGGATTAGGCACAGTTTACACAGCATATAGCTGTTGCCTCTTTTACGTTGGAAGGCAAACTGCTTGCTGAGATGTGGCCACGGGTTTTCTTCATCTTCTTTAATTTCAACTGGCGGAAAGTTCGGTGCTTCAGCTTGTTGGTGGTCCGCAGCTTGTTGGTAGTCCGCACTATCATCTTCCTCCATATCTATCTCTCCTGACTCGGCACCGTACTGGCGCCTTGCATCGACTCCATCATCCACTCTATGCAGCATCCACCACAGCAGTGAGCATTGTGGTGCGCGATTCCTGCCTTGAACTATGTTTTTTTTTTTACTCAGTAACGGATGTAATTTCCAATGTAGCGAAGTACAATACTTCAGTCAAAATCTACTTAATTAAAAGTAAAATTACCGATTTAAAAAACTACTTAAAAATTACAAAGTACACAAAAAAACTACTCAATTACAGTAACGTGAGTAAAAGTAATTCGTTACTTTACACCTCTGTGGGTGATGCATTAAATGTAACAGTAAAAATGTTGGAGTCCATTGGATATAACAACGATGAAAGTAAGTATTGGTCGGCGGGCAAATCTTTTGTTAAGGCATGCAAAATTATGTTTGCGAAATTCTGTTTTACGCTCAAGAACTGTATTCTGTCTAATATGTCATCTTGGTCATTTAATGAACATGTAATACAATAGCCAACGTTTGAACATCATAGGTCTTTTTCAAAAATGTTACTGAAAAAGGAAGCCTAATGTAAAGACAGGACGAATGGAAGGAGTATATTACTTTCACTTTCGCAATTCTAACAACTTTGACATTTTCACAGCCTTACCTGCAAACATAGTAAGAATGATCATTTCATATATTTTAAAGTCCAAACATGTTAATGATTTTGACCTTTGCAGTTCAGAAAAAACAAAGGGCTTCAGTGGGGGAAAATATCAGTGACAGTCCTGCATGTGGAACACAGTCCAGTCAAGGTTAGTTAAATATGAAGTTTATTGTTTTTGCCTGCTTCAATGACTTACTGGTCTTAAGCATAGACTATTTACTATTTAAACCTATTTATTTTTAAATTATTGTATGATTCATGAGAGATGACCTATTTTTAAATTACAATTTTCCTACAAAGGAAGGTTTCTCCAGCACGAAAAACTTGCTCTGAATTTGGCATGGAGGGGACAGTAATAGATATTTTGGGGAGTAGTCTTGAAAATTTTGGAAGCAGCGATTACAAAAAGTTCAAAATTAAATTGTTGGATGAAGGAAAAGCCAAAGGCATAACCAATCGTAGAAATAAGCGCGCCAAAGAACCCTGTAAACTTGCGCGTTTGTTGTATGAAACTTTTGTGGGTGAAGCAGTCAATAAAACAGTACAAATGTTGTAGTCCATCCAATGTAGTGCCACAGCTTCCGAACTGCGCGACAAATACGAACGTAAGTATTGGCCGCGCTGGCAAATATTTTGTTAAGGCACGCGAAATTCAGTTTTATGCGAAATTAAGCGAAATAACTGTATTCTGTCTAATATGTCATCTTTGTCATTTAATGGACATCTAATACAATAGCCTACATTTGAACATCATAGGTCTTCTTCAAAATTGTTACTGAAGCCTAATGTAAAGACTGGACAAATGGAAGGAGTATAGGCCTATCACGTTCACTTTCGCAATTCTAACAATAATGACATTTCACAACTTTATCTGCAGACATAGTAAGATATTATATATTTTTTATTACATATATTTTAAAGTCGCAAAAATGTTAATGATTCTGACCCTTTTGCAGGTCAGCAAACGAAAAGGGCTTCAGTGGGGGATAATGACAGTGATAGTCCTTCATGTGGAACACAGTCCAGTCAAGGTTAGTTAAATATGTAGTTTATTATTTTTGCCTGCTTCATTGACTTACTGTTCATAAGCATAGGCTAATTAAAATTTAAACCTATTTTTTTTAATGATTGTATGATTCATGCAATAATCAGAGAGATGGCGTATTTAGAAATTACAATTATAAATAGCAGTGCTAGAGCCCGTGGTTATGTTGTTATAGTGCTTTTTGTATTTGTGTCTTGTCTTAATGTATACATTTTTATATGACTCTTCAGATTAACCAGAATCTACCTGTTAGCCACTTAACCTGTTAGCTGGTTAACATTAGCCTTTTGCTACCTTGGCAGCACCTTGATGCGATACAGTTGCTAATGCCAAGCTAGCTCTGTGCAGAGCCTTCATCCAGTGCTACATTCAGAGTACAAACTCCCTTAAATCAAGAGGCTAACATGTTTTGCCAATAAAACTGAGACAAAGTTGCACAAGCAGTCAACTCCCAAGTTCGGTGATGAAATCTGTAGTTAAATTAGGTGTTTTGAATGGTTCCTCCAGAAGCTGCCTAGGGACAGGTCATTAAACAACGATTACAACTATAACTTTCCTTTGTTGACAGTACACATGAATTCATGTGATGAACATCTCAATCTTTTCATATGTTTAGCCTTTTACTTCAGTCTTTTTTATTCCCTCTCTCTCTCTCTACACACACAGACACCATTGAAACAGGAGATGAGGGGACGTCTTCACAGTTATACCAGTCAAAAACAACACAAGATTTATTGGACCCTGGTGATGCATATGCATATGGTGGAACTTTGTGTAAGTGAAATTAAATGTATTTTCCCAGTGAAAGTAGATCAATGAATCATTCTGAAAAATATAATAGACCTTCAAGTAGCTAATATATTCAGTTCAATTATTACAATTATTTAATCAATCTGTTCCCATGATCAGTACAAGGCTTGACTTTGAAGGCAACTAATAACGCTTCGGAAAGGAAGGAACCAAAACCATTATTGTATCAGTTTACATCCAAAAATAGTTTTCTAAATTCAAAGATGATAATTTATTTAAAACATGATGTGGCTGGAGGTGTTTTGTCCTCAAGCACCAATTTGTCCCTCATATGTTACCATCCACCATCCACCCCTAGTGGGTAGGATAGGTATGCAAAGCAGCTCATTCACCATTGAGATATCATGCAACCGAGCATCACTTAAAAACAACTAGTCTCAAAGCTTCTTGGTCACACTTTCTCTATCTGCCCAATATGAATCTAGGCCCTTGATTTGAGAATGGAAGCAACATCTGATTCATTTTTCATGTTGCAAAAATGAAATACCTCAGTAAATATGGCCTAAAAAATGTCCTCTTTGATAAAGGCATATGCTGTATGTAACATTCCTCCCAAAAGATCACATATGCATGTTAGGTGCAAATTCAAGCTCTTTGTTCTACAGAAAGTCAGTGTGATACACTCATATGAGTTCAACAATTTAATAGATTCCGATACAGGCTAAACAAAACGTAATTATATAATTTTCCTGTAGGTGAACCTTAGCAATAATAACATGAGATGCACACAGTAGGCAGCAGACGTGTCACTGTGGCTAGCCTACTAATACATTTGTGTTCATTTTCAACTCTTTTTAAGATTTAAGTTTGTTTCCTCTCCTTCTTCCTTTACCAATTTGGCAGACTTCCTCATTAAAAAGGAGGCCTATCGTACTGGCATAGTGCTCAAGGGTGTCATGATTAGGGTAGGTATGATGTCCATTGGCCCAATATCCTAAATCTTCAGCAGAAGTTTGGATAAGGTTACAGCCTACATGGCATTCTTTTTAATAAAGCACATTGGCAGGGATGTTTATAATGACAATCTAGCGATTCGCCAACATTTAAACATCAAGCAAGCACAACAAAAGATAGTAAGATAGCTAATACGTTATTACTGATAGTCCAACAGAAAGAAGGCCAACTTGGCATCTGACTTGCATCCTTTTGTCTCTTTTAGCTCTCGCCAACAAGTAAAAGTCAATCCGAGGCAAGTTGTTGTGTTAGGTGGTGCCATAAAACATTACGTAGTTCTTGCAAGACATGTCACGGCATGTCCAACAAAGTTACTTACAAGCGTACTGTGGCGCAGACGCCATTCTGCCTATTTCAAGTCAGTGTACCACCAAAATTATTTTGAAGCTGTTATGTTAAGGTAAAATTGTTACATAATGTTGCTATAAGTAGTGCAGCTGTTATGTTAAGGTAACATTTTAACATATGGTTTCTTTAAGTAGTGCAGCTGTTGTGTTAAGGTAAAATTGTTACATAATATTGCTTTAAGTAGTGCAGCACTGAACAGGCTTCGTGTCCCATTGCTGTTTTCATTCATAGACTAGGAGCTCTAGTCTCCTCTGTTGTTATTACTGGTTGGAAAGGTGCAAAAGAGACAGAGGTGTGGGACTATACAATATGCATATATTATTAATAAGTGAAGTGTGCTTGATTTTCCCATTTTTTTAAGGTCTGGGAAACTGTACTTTTGCCAAATTGGAGGAGTTGGTTTCAAAACCCGAAATAGTAGAAGAACTGATGAAAGAACTAAAGAACAAGCTCAAGGATGGAGAAATAAAGAGCATGAAGACAGAATTACAAAGCAAAAGGGGGATGAAGAAAAGGGACACAAAACTGAAAAGTTATCTTGAATCTGGAAAACAGAAGATATTTCCTAAAATTCCTTTAACATTTTTTTTTGAAAATGTCCCAAAAGGCCGTTCCACTGAACAAAAGGAAACAGACAGCTTGGGAAAAAATGAGGAAACGAGTGAATCTGTAGCTTCAGAAGAGAATACTCAATGTCAAGACACAGAGAAGCACAACGAAGATCCAAAAGATACATCATGCTTTGTTTCACTTGATCATGATTCACAGAAACGTCAACGGTACATGGAACAAGACCAATCCACACCAAGTGGTCTAAGCAGTGAGTCAGCTTCTGGGAGACCATCAAAGAGACCGAGACAGACAGATACCCAGAAATCAGTGCCAGACACACGAGAATCTGCTATCCTATGTGTTCCTGAAATTGCTTTTAAACATTTGTTTGAAACTGTCCCAAAAGGCCATCCCATTGACCAAAAGGAAACAGACAGCTTGGGAAAAAATGAGGAAACGAGTGAATCTGTAGCTTCAGAAGAGAACATCAGTGAGACTGGAATGAAGGTCCAACCTGATGAGAGAGTAGTGGACAGCTTGGGAAAAAATGACGAAACGAGTGAATCTGTAGCTTCAGAAGAGAACATCACTGAGACTGGAATGAAGGTCCAACCTGATGAGAGAGTAGTTGACAGTTTAGAAAATACTCAATGTCAAGACTCAGGGAAGCACAACGAAGATCCAAAAGATACATCATGCTTTGTTTCACTCGGTCATGATTCACAGAAACGTCAACGGTACATGGAACAAGACCAATCCACACCAAGTGGTCTAAGCAGTGAGTCAGCTTCTGGGACACCATCAAAGAGACCGAGACAGACAGATACCCAGAAATCAGTGCCAGACACACGAGAATCTGCAATCCTATGTGGGGCGACTCTAAAAACAGAGAATCAAAAGGAAGAACAATCACAGACACAGTCTCCATCCCCATCTGGGGAAAGCACAGATTTAAAAGATTTAAAAAAGAAAAAAAAAGAAAAGCCAAAAGCTAAAATGGGAAACAGAGAAAGGGAAGAATGTAGGAAAGAACGCCTCCTTATATGGGCAAAAACACGTGCAGAAGAAACAGGATCCACTCTGAAGGAGCTGACAAGCAACATCTCAATTATTAGCAAAATGGAAAGGAAAAAAATTCCTTGTTTAGTGGCAGATCAGTGTACCATTTTTAAAGACCCCTTAACTGGTGACCGTAAAATAATATTTCTGACCAATGAAAATATATTTACGAGTGGCAAACCGAAAACTGATTATGACAGGAAGTTGCAATATCAAATGGGAGTTTCAGGCATTGATGAGACAATTGTGCTCTCTCCAGACGGAAAAGAAAAGACAGTCCACAACGATGGCTCTTTCAAGACGACTGTTGAAGAGTGTTGGAAATTTGTGTTCAAAGTGCTTGCCCCAGCAATTGTAGTCTTCAAAGAAGTTCAGAGAGATAGGGAGTTATTCTCAGAGGATTGATTATTTTCTCAATAAATATACACATATAAACACATATTTATGCTATTTGTGCATATACCAGTATGTAAATACATATACACTATAAATGCAAAGTCTCAGGTCAGTTTATTTGTTTATTGAGGTTTAGGCAGGTACGAATAATTTGTGTGCAGCATTGCAGAGTGCAGAATACTTTTTTTTACTTTTGCTCATTTTTCTCATTTTCATGATGTCATGTGACATATGACCTGTCAAATACATATCAATCTAATCTAATGGTTCAATGTCACATGCATTTTCAAAACATAAAATGTTTAAAATAAATATATAAAATTGTTATCCCTGTCAATGCAATAATTATTTTTGTGTATTCAAAATTCATGAAGCAATCAAATTAAAGAATCAACTTTTTTTTTTAAACAGTATTTAAGAAAAAAAAAAAATTCTTTGCAGCCTCTCACTTGGATTGCACTGCATTAAGTTTCAAGGGCATTCTGCTCCTAACTTTAACATTCCTTAAACCCAGCTTTTCAAAATCTCTAGACCTGCCATGTGTCTGTAGATATAACTGTTCTGACTATAGATTTACAGTGAGGTTACTAAAGTAATTTCATTATTTAAGATATTCTATGAATGTATTATAATTGACAGTAATATACACAGAAGGACTAGTGGTTAGTCCATGTAAAATTGGAGATTATACTGGACCTTCAAGACTTGCAAGAATAACCTGAAACTCAGAAGCTGGAAAAACATGATTCTGGCATTGTACTTCGAATGTGTTAGCCTGACGATGTCATACTCATAATTCTAGTCAGAATATGAGTCTGATACCACTCCATTGGGCTGTAATTATGGGGCGTGTTTCAACCGAACCAGGAGAAAAAATGCCTCTTCGCTTAATTGGTTACCTACAACCAATCAGAACAACGTAGTATGTGACCAGGGCCAGCTGATAAATTAAACTTTTACCGGATCCCATAGGAAGGAAGGCAAAAACATCTTTTCAATTGACAAATGCCTTGATCACGTTTCTCTGTTCCTCTTTCAAAATGAATGCACTGTCAATGTCTAAATGGACTCGAATCTATACATTTCAGGTCTCCAGCGGCAGCCATGTTTGTTGAAAACGAATTCAACCCGTGTGTTGGTGACGTGTTTGATTACGTTACTGTTGATCATCTGTCCATCATCGTATAAAGCCCGCCTTGACAATTTGATTGGTCCGGCAATTTCTGTCCGGAGATAATTTCTCCCCAATGGAGTATAGTCTAGGTCCTGGGGAAGATTTGTATGCGCTTCATTTAGCGGAAAATATCTCAACTGACTAATATTACCCCATTGAACAATGTGGGATGTGTGCCAAAATCTCTATCCGGGACGAAAGTCCTGAAAATGACCACAACAGGTGACACTATTATCACACTACAGGTGAATGGGACTTTTTTTTCCTTTATAGATATCCTCATCAATTTCTACCAGATTAATCTTCATATTAAGAGAAATACTTTTTGTATTATACTTTGTCTCAAAAATAAAATAAAATATGCAAATTAGGCAATATCTCATTAAATATGCGTACATATAAACTCTACAGATTTTCTTAGGTGATCACAATGTGTAGGAATTCAGGTTTTATATTTCTAATTGTGTCTGTAGATGTCCAGGGTGAAGGCTGTGTGGGGGGGGGGGATTACAATTGTATACAAACACAGGACTTTTTTAGAAAGAAAGAAAGAAAACAAGCATTTAATTGATATACAGACATTTTATATCCAACCTTGCTATTATCATTGGAAAGTTAACTTAAAGTGAAAAATACAAAACAGCAGGTTTATTCCCTGTGTTGCAAGGTAACACTTCAGGTCCAGGTACTGGTAGGAGTCCATGTATGGGGATGATGATGAGAGCTCATTCAGTGATAGGATTTTTACGACTATTGCCTCCCTTGCATTTGCAGTACTTGCAACAATGGATACCAGCTACCCGACAGGAACATCCATTCTTGTGTGCACACTTGCCACATGAGCAGGGATCTGGCAAACCTTCAGGTTTTAAGATTACAATCTCAGGGACTAATAAACTGCCCTTTCTTACAAAACCATAAGCATCTGCATTTAAGATTGAGGTGGTGTCTGTAAATGGTGCTTGGACCCAAAGCTGCTGTTGATAATAGGCTCTTTGTATATGTTTTCTTGCATTAGTTGAGGTGCAAGCGGTCCTCTCAAAGTTGTTCTCTCACTCTCTCCAGATCTTTTGGAATTTTGTAAAATAAGGTTTCAAATATGAGTAATTGGTATGTACCAACATATCTGTTCTTTGTGAGGAATAACTTCATGATATGAAGACACTGTAACTTCATCAACTTGTCTGAGACTATGTGATCACAAGTTGTGATGTACTGGTGATGACATTTTCCCCGTTTTGCAAAAAAACTTAACAAAAACATTAGCAGCTAGCTAGGTAACAAACTGTAGTTAGCTAGCTACAATACACACCACATTAAATATAAAACTGATACAAATTCATTATAATCATTTAAACACACAGAATTACAACTCATATGATAACGACACATTTTAAGTGTACATGCCAACACAGAGAATAAAGAGTAGATTTCCTTACTTTTCTTGATCTCACAAGTTATCTTGCTTGACAGCCATGTGCTCTGCTATGACCTCAGGTCACTATGGCTGCCAAGTCAAATTTTGTTGAAAAAAAAGTTGGAGGTGACAGCAATATTTAGAACAGCTAGGAAATCATCATCATCATCATCATCATTGTTTATTCAGGGAGAAATTGACTGAGCACAGGGCTCTTTTGCAGCAATGCCCTGATTGAGGCCACATAGTACAGAAGAACAATACATAAACAAACCACAACAAAACGAAACAGACAAAATAAATTTTAAAAAAAACACACACCAAACAACTCAGAAATTAAGCATAAAAAATAAATAAATAAAATAACATAAAGTAAAAAAATTAAATCAGAGAATCATTCAAAACAACAGCATTGAGGCACATCCTTATTATCTAAAAGGCTCTTAAATTGGTTGACAGACAAATAATTGGTTAATTTCAACTCCACTTGAATAGTGTTCCATTTATGGGAAGCAAAGAACTTAAAAGCTATTTTACCTATATTAGTTTTTGTAAGGGGGATTTCAAGGGAGATGAGGCTCTGTGACCGTGTATTATGACAGATGGATTTTAATTTTAAAAGTGACATGAGATAATTAGGCAGTTTTCCCACTAAGGCTTTATAAACAAATAAAAGACAGTGTTTTTCCCTCCTGTCTGCTAAAGGGGACCAACCAACATTCTTGTGTAAGTTACAGTTTAAAATGTAAGCTTTTAAAGTGTAGGTTAATAAATAACTGGCAATTCCTGTATGTTGCTAGTTGTATGTAATAGGTAGCCTAATAGTAACTTTTTTTTAGCCATTTTATTTATATCAAATCAGAATGCTTACACTCTTCTATGACCTTATAATCATGGTCATTGTGAACACTGTGATCACCTCAACAAATATGTAGCTTCAAGGGTTTATGTACACATATATAATGAGATATCGCCTCATTTGCATATTTTAATAATATTTTGTAGACAAAGTGTAATACAAAAAGTATTTCTCTTAATATGAACATTAATCTGGTAGAAATTGATGAGGATTTATATAAAGGAAAAAAAAGTCCCATGTGTCCAAAGCCATTTCAGGTTCCTGCTTTCTCCTCAAAAACTGTAACTGCTTGTATGCTAATAGTGCTCTATATGAATAAACCAGGGACATGTGTGGCGTGTTTCTCTCAATAACTAGATTAGTGCCGTAGTACTTCCTCACCAGTGCATGAACGTGGGCCTATAGCAGCCGGGGCGGGATCTTGAAATTACAAGGAAGTGTGACATAAAGGTAGGCCTACACTGCGGGGTATAAAGTACGGAAGACAAAAAATATATACACACACAGTACATAGGAAGGTTTCTCCAGCACGGAAAACTTGCTCTGAATTTGGCATGGAGAAGACAGTAAGAGATATTTTGCAACGTAGTCTTGAAGATTTGAGTAGCAGCGATTTAAAAAAGTTCAGAATGAAATTCTTGGATGAAGCTCAAGGCACTGCCGTCACTAGGCGTACAATTGAGGGCACCAACGACGACGGTGATCTTGCGAATTTGTTGCTTCAAGCTTTTGAGGGTGATGTAGTCTCTAAAACAAAAGAAATTATGAGGTTCATCGGATGTAACTTCACAGCTTCCAAACTGCGCGAAGATTATCCAAAAAGTAAGTATTGGTCCCGCGGGCCAATCTTTTGTCAAGGCATGCAAAATCCTGTTTATGCTTAATAATTGTATTCTTTCTAATGTGTCATCTTTGTCATTTAATGGACATGTAAACCAATAGTTTAATTTTGAACATCTTCTTCGAAATTGTGACATTTTCATAGCCTTATCTGCAAACAGTGAATCAGTCCATATATTTTAAAGTCACAACATTTTTAATGATTTTGACCTTTGCATGTCAGCAAACACATTTTGGAGTCCATTAGATGTAACGCCAAAGCTATAGAAATGCGCGACAAATACAAGGAAAGTAAGTATTGGTCGCGCGGGAAAATCTTTTTTTTAAGGCATGCGAAATTCTGTTTTATGCTGAAGAACTGTATTCTGTCTAATATGTCATCTTGGTCATTTAATGGACATGTATTACAATACGTTTGAACATCATAGGTCTTCTTCAAAATGTTTACTGAAATAGGAAGCCTAATGTAAAGACTGGACGAATGGAATGAGTATATTACTTTCACTTTCGCAATTCTTATAATGACATTTCACAGCTTTATCTGCAAACATAGTAAGAATGGTAATTTCATATATTGCATATATAAGTCGCTATAATAATACTCTTCTCTATTGTTTTTTTTTTTGGTTAATAATTTGATAATACAATGTAAAATAGATATATTACTCAGCATAAAATACACTTCCTTGTTACAAAAGCAGTGAACTCCCGTGTTCGGTGATAAAATCTGTAGTTAAATTAGGTGATTTGAATGGTTCTTCCAGAAGATGCTTAAGGACACGTCATTAAACAAAAATTACAACTAGAACCTTCCTTTGTTGACACAACACATGAATTCATGTGATGAACATCTCATTTAACTTTTTCATATGTTTAGCCCAGTGTTTCTCAAACTTTTTCAACTTAGCCAATAAAAAAAAACTCGCGGACCATCTAACTAAATAGTATATTCCCGGAACAACAGGCCTCCTACCCAGACCTGGCGCCAGACAATTGTTAGCGGCACATGCTTTTCGCGGGTGGGCTCTCCTTTTTTAAGTAGGCTACTGGTAGGCTACTTATAGATATGACAATGCGCTAGGCAAAGCATCTGGAACCCTGCTCCATGCGTGTTACAAACTACAGTTCGCTCACAGCCTCATACTCCCATCACACACTCAGACACGACAATGTATCACACAATACAACCAATAAACACAACGATGCGCATACCGACCACGCGACCGCAGTTATTCACTACCAACAGTAGGCTAGTAGGCTAGCCGACTGGCATTAATATAGCCATCCTAGTAGTCAACTTTTCATAATTAAGAGTTGTCATTATCCAACGTCACACAACACAGAATATAGTTATCATCTTGCTGTCTCCGCAGGAGAAAAAAACGTTGTTTGAATGCAGCTCCGTGGCGGGATGATGCCCAATGCAGCTGAACCATCTCGCCGTTGCACCTTCTCCTTGTCTGTGTCAGAGGCTTTCTCATTTAATTTTCTTTTCATTATCCCTGTCTTAAGCCGCCAATCCACATGACCTTGTTATTAGATTAGGCAACTCTTTAATAGATTAGGCTACTACTGACTGTGTTCTCTTCGTTCTGAGTTATGTTAGAAATGTCTTAATAATTTACTTTTGGCCGTCGCGAACAATTACGGGGCACTGGCGGACCACACTTTGAGAACGACTGGTTTAGCCTTTTACTTTCTGTCTTTTTTATTCCCTCTCTCTCTCTCTACACACAAACACACACACACACACACACACACACACACACACACACACACACACACACACACACACACACACACACAGACACCACTGAAACAGGAGATGAGGGGACGTCTTCATATTCAACCCAGTCAAAAACAACACAAGATGAATTGGACTCTGGTGATGCATATCGTGGGACTTTGTGTAAGTGAAATTAAAAGTATTTTCACAGTGAAAGTAGATCAATGAATCATTCTGAAAAATATAATAGACCTTCAAGTAGCTAATATATTCAGTTAAATTATTACAATTATTTAATCAGTCTGTTCCCATGATCAGTACAAGGATTGACTTTGAATACCACTATTAACTATTTGGAAAGGAAGTAATCAAAACCATTAATGTATCAGCCTACACCCATACATAGTTTTCCAAATTCAAAGATGATAATTAATTTCAAACATGATGTGGCTGAATGTGTTTGTCTAATATGAAGTGGTCCTCAAGCACCAATTTCTCCCTCATATGTTACTTAGCATCCACCTCTAGTGGGAAATATAGGAATGCCAAGCAGCTCATTCACCATTGAGATATCATGCAACTGAGCACCACTTAAAAACAACTAGTCTCAAAGCTTCTTGGGCACACTTTGTCTATCTGCCCAATATGAATCTAGGCCCTTGATTTGAGAATGGAAACAACATCTGATTCATTTTTCATGTTGCAAAAATGAAATACCTCAGTTTGGTACAGTCAGGCTGGTGACAGTCGCAAGACGCGCCGTATGCTGTACCCGGGATCTGTCGCACTCCTTCACGGTACAACATACGCTGTCTGTAGCCCAGTTTTGTTGATTAGGGGGGTATTGCATGTGTTTAGATGTGTTTAGTTATGCTGGCATTTAGCATTTAGTTTGGTTTGGCATTTAGTTTGGTTTGGCATTAGTTATGTTTAGTTATGCTGGCATTTAGCAATTAGTTTGGTTTGGTACATATGGAGATTTTAGTCGTAAGCTTTGTTAGGGTTGCAGGGTACAACATACGCTGTCTGTAGCCCAGTGTTATACATTTTTATTGTTAATTCTTGTGTGTTCAGATATGTCTAGTTATGCTTGCTGACTGGCTGGCCCAGATGGGTTTGTTGACGCAATTACTTGTGGCTATAGGATGCACCAAAGAGGAATATCTTTAGTCTCGATTTGAATATAGGTAGGGTGTCTGCATCTCGGATGGAGGCAGGGAGATTGTTCCAGAGGAGGGGGGCTCAGTAGCTAAAGGCTCTGCCTCCTATTGTGGTTTTTGATATTCTTGGAATTACGAGGAGGCCTGCACTCTAGGAACGGAGCGGCCTTGGAGGGCAGTAGGGGACAACTAATTCCTTAAGGTAGTTCCAGCAGGCACCAAAGTCACACAAAACAAAACAAAACAAAATAAAAAAATCATTGGCTTTCTTGCCACCATTAATGTAAGCTTTGCTCTGTTTGGCGCAAACCAATTTTGCAAAAACATTTTCAAAATCTATTTTCTTCTTGTTGTAGACATTTTAAACCACTTCCTATTGCCATCATCATTATCTAATTTTGACGCACTTTTTCCCATTTGTAAGTTATTTTATGTATTTCTCTTAATACCTCTACCTGATCTTGAAACCTTTTAAATTACCTTTTATCTTATTACCTTTGTCTGATCTCCACACTAGGGTTAGTTATGTTTCTATTTTCAGACTCTCATAGTTTGTTCTTGAGATCGCAATGCTGAGTCAACCCGAGCCCGACCAGAGGTCCTCCGTCTCACTCGTTTTGTGAGGAGGTTGAGGCCAGGGGATTTCCCTGGGGTGATCAGTCCCCTACTGGTTCCGGGTCCAGGCATTTCAGTAATGCGAAATCAGTCCTTTAATTACATAAATGATTACTATAATTATCTGTGTTTTATCCGTTGTAAAAAATTCGTCTCAACCCCACAGAAAACGAACACACGGGAGTATGTATAACTCTTTTTTTTTTCTTTATCTCTTAAGGAGACTAGAGATAGTTCTTCTAATTCGTCTCCCTCAGGAATATATCTATTTGTAATGGACTATAGCCCTCTTGTATAGCCCTTTTTAACAATGCACCCAGAGGCCTACCAGGGATTTGTTCTAGCTGATTAACTTGTACAGCAATACATTTTTGTCCACTAGATGGCAGCACACAACAGAAAGATTTCCCCTCTAGCTACATAGAGTAGCTATAGTTATAGGTGGAAAGCTATGGAAGAAAGTTGCATCCAGGAGCCTTCATAAGCAAAAATGATTCCACATTAAACTATCCCATTTATTCATTATTCACATTACTCAAATGTTGTATGATGTAAAATAAGTTAACAGGACACATGATATTTTCAGTAACAACATAAAGAAGGGGGGCAACATATAAGTCAAAACCAACAATATTTATTGACTGATCTTGAAAGTATTGGCTTACAAAAGCAAAATAAGTCATCAGATAGAAAATAACTCAGTGTTAGTGCAAGTAGCGAACATTCACACTGTGAAACCTATGAAAAGTGACAGTGGTATATAGAAAAGGATTTTCCTCCCTTTGTAGAAACCTGTTGAATGGATACATTTGGTCTAGGAGGTCCTAATTGTTTTGTTTGTCGAGTTGTTGCACTGACAGTCTTGTTGCGTTGACAGTCTCTGACTTGATCAAAGCCATATGACGTCCTTATAAGCAGTTACATATGACGAAAGCACGGTGGGGCAAGCCCTCCCGGAACCCATACAGATTGCATTGAGAGCCCTGTTTTGTGAAAAGAAAATGGATTTTACATGAGAGTCTATGCTGTTTTGAAGTATTGCAAAAAACATAAAATGTTATGATGGATGTAAAATGTGTTAATTGAGTGTAGCCAAAAAAAATAAAAACCCACTGAGATAAATTTTAATTTTAACATTTCGTTGACTAGAGAACGATTTCTCTTCCAGTCGGAAATACTTCCACTCCCGCCACACACGCATTACTGTCGCAATGGCTACAGTAGCATCGTTTGATTAGATAACAATTGATTCCATGCAACAAGTCACAAGTCACATGTCTTTTATTGTCAGATGCACAGAATGACACAGGGTCAGACTGGGCACTGAAATTCTTAGGACAAGGCACCGCGCAACAACATAACATAATATAACATGACATACACTCTGTACAAGTACTCTGAACATAATTTACACGTAATAAACATATAATAACCTAAAACACCTTACTAAATATACAAGATAAATATACAATACAATATGCTAAAACATATAACAACCTATACATATAATACTAACAAATATACATATAATACACATATAATAAACTATGCTAACCTATTAAACCTATACTACCCTACAGACAATCCAGTGTGGGAGTAGCAGGTAGTGCAATAATCCTGATAAATATTACTGCTAGTGCAAACAGTAAGTTGAAGTGACAGTATGTAGTAAGTGTAGTACAAGCAGTAATTTAAAAGTGACAGTGTATGTAAAGTGACGAGTGCAAAAGTGTCGATAGTGTGTCAATGTCCAATTAGCAGCCTGATGGCCCTCGGGAAGAAACTGTTCTCCAGTCTGCGTGTACCAGACCGGATGCTACGGTACCGCCTTCCAGAAGGCAGCGGTGTGAAAAGTCGTAAGGCTGGATGATAGCAGTCTTTTAGGATCCTGCCAGCTTTCCTGAGGCCTCGTGTGTGGTAGGTGTCATGCAGGGCTGGGAGCTCCCTGCCGATGATGAACTCCGCAGACCTGACCACACTACATAGGGCCTTGCGGTCCTTGGCTGTGCAGCTCCCATACCACACTGTGATGCACCCAGTCAGGATGCTTTCTATTGTACATCTGTAGAAAAGCAGTCCCAGTCTCTAACCCCATATGCACAGACAACTTTTTCAAAATAAAAAATAAAAGCCAAAAGCAGCAAACGTAAAAAGAGAAGAGAATGAATGGAGGAAAGAGTACCTCCTTCAATAGGCAGAAAGACATGCATAAAAGTCAGGATCAACTTTGGAGTAGCTGAGAAGCAAAATCTCAATTACTGATGGAGAGGGCTAAAATTCCTTGTTTAGTGGCAGATCACTGTTTCATTTCAAAAGACCCTAAAACTCGTGACCGTGAAATAATATTTCTGACCAATGATGATATATTTAAAAAGAAAGGAATGAAAGACAAGTATGTCAGGAAGCTGCAATATCAAATGGGAGTTTCAGGCATTGGTGAGACAATTGTGCTCTCTCCTGACGAAAAAGTGTCGGAGATTTGTGTTTGAAGTCCTTGCCCTAGCAATTGTAGTCTTCAAAAAAGTTCAGAGATAGTGTCATGCCAGCACTGAGCCCTGCTCCTGCCACGCCCCCTCCTGACCCGGCGACTCCTGCATCAGACCGATCGAACGCTGATTCAATTCATATCCTGACCGCAACTTACATTTACATTTACATTTAGTCATTTAGCAGACGCTTTTGTCCAAAGCGACGTACAAGGGAGAGAACAGTCAAGCTAAGAGCAATAAAAAGCATGGTGTAACAATAAATACTACTTTACATGAGAATTAGAAAACAACGACCTAGAAAAAAGGAAAAAGAAGTGCAGGAATGTAACTGCTGAAATGCAAGTTAAGCGCTGGTCAGGTGTCAGTTAGGAAGGGAGGTGCTCTCTGAAGAGTTGGGTCTTCAAAAGCTTCTTGAAGGTAGAGAGGGGCGCCCCTGCTCTGGTAGTACTAGGCAGTTCGTTCCACCAACGGGGAACTACAAATGAGAATAGTCTGGATTGCCGTGCTTGCACAGACGGCAGTGCCAAACGACACTCACTAGACGAGCGCAGCGTCCTGGGTGTCGTGTGTGCCATTAAAAACCTGACAAAGGTAACATTTGCCCTTACAAGAGCATTTAGGTAGGTGGGAGCAGAACCAGCAAGCACTCTGTAGGCAAGCATAAGTGACTTGAACTTAATGCGAGCAGGTCGCTCTGTCTGTTCATTTTCGTAGTTCACACCAGCATGTAAATAGATATACACTATAAATGATATCAGCTAACTTTTTTCAACAGTATTTAAGAAAATTCTTTGCATCCTCTCACTTGGATTGCACTGCATTGAGTTTCAAGAGCATTCTGCTCCTAACTTTAACATTCCTTAAATCCATGTTTTCAAAATCTCTAGACCTGCCATGTGTCTGTAGATATCCTAACAAGAAAGGAAATCAAAGAAGGTTTCATGTCACGTTTGTCCAAGGTCTTCCTACAACTGTTCTAAATATAGCTTTACAGTGAGGTTACTAATTTCATTATTATAATTTACAGTAATATACACAGAAAGACTGGTGGTTAATCCATGTTAAATTGGCGATTTTACTGGACCTTCAAGACAAAACTCAGAAGCTGAAAAACATGATTCTGGTGGCATTGTGCTTCGAATGTGTAGTTTTTACATTTTTTACGAGGTTTGTATTATTATAGATTTTTTTTTAATGCACCAGTCTTTTAATTTGACAACTCATACCTCTGTATTATGAACCTGAGACCTGAAAGACTCACTGTATCACTGAGTTGGAACACTACACAACCTTTGCTTTCGCTGGGGGAATGAAATGTCAGGCAATCTTACTGATTGGAGAGTGTGTGTTTTATTCATAGTAGAACAGTTATCCATGTTAAACTTAAACAGGAGAATGGGGTGAGTAGCACATGGCCATCCTGATTTAAACCTTCACGTGCCAAAGCCATTTCAAGTTCTTGCTTTCTCCTCAAAACCTGTAACTGCTTGTATGCTTATAGTGCCCTATATGAATAAACCAGGGACATGTGTGGCGTGTTTCTCTCAATAACTAGATTAGGGCTGTAGTACTTCCTGACCAGTGCATGAATGTAGGCCTATGTAGTAGCCGGGGGTGGATCTTGAAGTTACAAGGAAGTGAGACGTAAGGAAACACTACAGGGTATAAAGTACAGAAGACAATATATATACACACACAGTACATAGGAAGGTTTCTTCAGCACCGACAACTTGCTCTGAATTTGGCATGGAAAAACAGTAAGAGATATTTTGGAGTGTAGTCTTGAAGATTTGAGTAGCAGCGATTTAAAAGAGTTCAAAATGAAATTGTTGGCACTGCCGTAAGATAATGGACATGTAAAACAATAGCCTACGTTTGAACAAGATAAGTCTTCTTCGAAATTGTCAATTTCCTATTGTAAAGAGTGGAAAGAGTATATTACTTTCACTCTTGCAATTTAACCAATATTGCTGTTTTTGTAGTATTATCTGCACACTGAGAACACTGAGAATGATCAATCCATATATTTTAAAGTCACAAAAATGTTAATGATTTTGACCTTTGCAGGTCAGCAAACACAAAGGGCTTCAGTGGGAAAAAATGCCAGTGATAGTCCTTCATATGGAATGCAGTCCAGTAAAGGTTGGTTAAATATGTAGTTATTATTTTTGCCTATTTCATTGACCCACTTGACCCACTTGACATAAGCACAGACTATTTTCAATTTAAATCTATTCAAATAAGTATGAGTTATGCAATAATGAAATGGCGTATTTTAAAATGACATTTAAATATGTCAGTGGTTGGAAGACTTATTTCCCTTGCAGTGGTTATAGTGCTTATTGTATTTGTGTCTTTGTAAATGTCTCAATTTCAGATGAATCATAATCTTCCTGTTACCTACATTATTACAGTCTAAGATGTGTTTTAAATATATACTTTGAATTTTTGTTTTCTAGGTATTGAAATCCAGCAACTCAGTGATCCCGTAAGTGACTCCATCAAGACTCAAAGATCCCATATATTTTAAAATGTCCAAGAATTGCTTTCCTATTTAGACATATCTAGGATGAGATTATTTTTATTTATTTATTTTCAAGCCGATTATACCTTGATCTAGTGACGTGTAAGGACAGATGAAAGCATTGTTATTTTCTCTGCCAGACTCAGGTGTACAGCATGAACAGCAAACCCCGTGGAACATGTGTGATCTTCAACAATGTCAACTTTTTTGCTAAATCGAAACGCGAAGGGTCTGATAAGGATGCAGGTCAGTGTACCCTTGGATTGGTTGCTGAAATCTTCCCTTTGGGGATATATTAAGTACTGTTTTTATATATCTATCTGTGTGTCTATCTATCTATTGTGCTAATGCAAAAACCATGGGTGGGAGAGTGGTAATCAGAGTTTTGTCTTTGTTTCATAGCTTGCTTTTGTGTGACAATTCATCTTCATTGTTTTTTCCCCCTTGTCATTCAGATGCTCTAAAAAAAAATTTCAATGGCTTGGTTTTCATCCTGTTGATATCCTGAAAGACAAGACGGTGCAAGAGATGGAAAACCACCTGGAAGATCTCAGCAAGAGGGTGACTGGAGACTGCTTCGTCTGTTGTGTGCTCAGCCACGGCAATGAGACAGGTGTGAATGGATCTGATGACAAAATCCTTTCCATCGGGGATATACTCTCTCCATTCAGCGGGGACAGATGCCAAGCGTTGGCAGGAAAGCCCAAAGTGTTTTTCATCCAGGCATGTCGAGGTTTGGCGATGCAGGACAAGGTCCAGGCAGATGACAGTGACAATAGTCTTGATCGCATCATCTCCATCCCCATTTATGCGGATTTCCTCCTCTCCATGTCCACCTTCGAAGGCTTTGTGTCATGCAGAGATCCTGAGCAAGGCACCTGGTTCATCCAGTCTCTGTGCAGGCAACTGGCTGAGTCATGCCCAAAGTGAGTATTTACAATGAACATGACATTTTACACCATTCATGCAATTTTTTTAAGCTTTTGTCATTTTTAACAATATTCTACCTAATTCCATCAGGCAATAATTTGTAATATAATAATGATGTTTAACATAATGTGTTTTTTTCTTCATTCACAGTTTGCTGTATGTGTTCCTTAGCATTAGTCATGTTTTATATGTGAAAATCCAACTTTTGACTTTGTTGTCTTTAGCAACACTACTCAAACATGCAACAGACAGAGGTTACGTTCAAAGCTTAGTTTAAGCAGTTTCAGTGGGGTCCAATTTACATGAAATGAACAGTGTCACTGTAGAACTCATGGCATGGGCATGCTACAGTAATCACTGACCCTGACTGCCCTGCCTCATGATAATACTAGCTCACCTATTTGAGACAATAATGCATATATAACTCATCCTATGGTTTCTCAAAGTTAATCAAGAGTTCACATCAAGTATTAGCTCCTTCAATAACCTTTGATAACTTATGTGGCTCTTTCTAGGAGTGAGGATATCTTGTCGATCCTAACTAAAGTCAACAATGATGTCGGTGAAAGGGAGGCTTTTCTCTCCAAGGACCAGGCAAAAAGGTTCTGCAAGGAATCGGCAAAGCAAAGCCCTGAGTCAAGATTCACCTTGAGAAAGAAGCTCGTCTTCCATGTGCCTGAATGAGATAAATGATTCCTGTACATCTATTGCTACAAACATAGATGTATTTGTCATGTTATTGTCCTTTTTAAAATGAGAAGAAATCTATCCAACAATTAATACATATTTTGTAACTGTAATGATTTTTAAGTCCATTTAAAAATATATATTGATATAGTAACTGAACATGAATACCACCATAAGTGCTCATCTCTAACGGAGAGTAACAAGTAGAATATTGTTATATGTATGCTGACTATATATCTTTACTACGATCACATTTTGTGTTGAAAATATTTGTATTGCAATAAATATGGACTTTAATTGGTATACTCAACCCTTGCTCTATGTGTATTTTCAATCTTAGGTAAGATGTGATTGTATATTTAGAGTGATTAGTAGGTTTTATCTCAACTGTTGTCCACCCCTCTCTGCTCCACAGGATTCAGATAGGCTGATATATAAGCTGTGGCGCTAAACATTTAGTTTTAATTTTAGACCATTTGCTAAACCACTATATTTTACACAGATATTCATTCTTCTGGTCATGAAACAGAGCCTTTCTGAGAGGTGCCTACCGCTACACTATATGCTATACAACTTAAGAGCCTGCAAATCAGTTGTTTATTGTCAACCCTGCGTTTTGTCTTAACCCTCCTATTATCTTTGGGGTCAATTTGACTCGATTCAATGTTTAACGTCTCTAAAAAACATCCTAATTTAATGGGGGCAACTGGGTAAACACAAAATTAACATGATGAAATGTTTTCATTGTCCTGTACGCATCTGTGTTCTTTGGGGTCAATTTGACCCCAGGCTGTTTTAATTGTATAAAATATATAAGAAATATCAACATTTTACACACATTGTTACTTGACAAAATAAATAGTTTTTCATTCCAAATGTTATAGATAACAACAGTATGTACTTAGAAATAATATAAAGCCATGAAAACGCCAAAAAGATATCTCTTTCCAATTTTAGGGCAATCAGTGAGATTTTATGGTGATCTGCATATTTCTCTATAGTCGCGTAACAGGTATTCTGGATGTATAAGGGGGGTGGGTGGAGGGATTGTTTTATTCAAGGGCTATTCCGGTAGTCAACAAACAAACATAAAGTACCTGACACATAAACTTGGGGAAACAATTTGCAATTATAATAATTTTCTGGAGGTATAATTTGCTGGGATCAAATTTACCCCAAGGATAAAAGATGTTAGTAAAATTGAAGGTAACAGGAGTGAAAAATCTTGCCACAAACGCCTCAACCAATATCACTATATAGCTCATCATGTGAGGTTTCCAAGAATGTTTGCAGAAATAAAATAGGTGGCTGGACCGCATAAATGTACGACTGAACGTCATCTGTACTCAAGTTTGAAATTAGAATGGCCGGCTACAAAGGGTTAATAAACAATTCCCTCCACCTCAAGGTGTGTAGGGGTGTGAATCAACTATTTAAAAATGACCTCTCTCACCAAATAGATTGTGCAACAAGTCTTTGGATCACTGTACTATAATCTATCACAAACTATAATCAGAATAATTTTATTAAATATTTCAACATTCAGCATGGGTTTGGCCAATACAGTTAGATCTCCTTCCTGTGCTCCTGGGCAATCATAGACACTTCAGAGTGCGTGGCTGGGGTGGATCTCCAGAGCAGAAATTCACCATGGATACGAGGTTTGACACAGAATCTCCGACGCCTTGCGCTGCCACCAAGAGCACATCTCTCCGCTGTGAACCTGCTGCTGGGGAGAAGGGAAACACTACTAAACTTCTTATACAGCTAATATACTGCCAGCTTACTGCTGGAATACACTGAATGACACAAACCATGACATGGCCTGTCATTAACTATGACATAATGGTGGCATATTGTACTGGGAAGGCAATGGTCCAGTTAAAGATACATTGTGTCTAGCTCTCTATATGTCTGTTAATCTTCCTTTGCTTCCCTCAATATCATATACGTTTTCACCATCCTTGTGCACACACAGACACACACACACACACACACACACACACACACACACACACACACACACACACACAACCAACCTGTGTGTGTAGGCAAGGAAAGGGATTTCTTGAGTCTCAGTACCAATTCACAGAGCTGTTCTTCTTCTCCCTCGTCCTCTTCCTCTGAGGCACTTCCCTGGTGGTCCTCCTGGCTCCTGCCACACAGTGTCTCTTCCTCACAGTCACCTCCGCCAGTGTCCTCTCCCAGTAAGGGTTCCTCAGTGCCGTCCACACACTGCGGGGGGGCAGAGGTGGCGTCTGGGGGTCGCGGGTCATCGCCACTGCCCGAGGAGTCTGACCTGAGAGAGAGTTCAAAGTCATCTTCTTCTTTTGAACATTCCCTGGACTCCTCTTCCTCCGCTTCTTGGTTCATCTCTGCGATCTCCTCCTCCCGTGTACTCTCCTCGCCTTCCTCACCGCAGAGATGTTGTGATGCTGGACTCTCTGGCCGTGAATCCTGGGGTCCGCCCATCCCTTCGCTGTAATCCGGGGATGGTGGCGTGTGGAAGGGGTGAGGTACATCACCAGTGTTCACCGTCCTCAGGCTCAGGGCCTATGAGAAGAAACAGCATTGATTGAGATGATGAGCACAATACCTCTCCACATCAGCCATTAACATCCCATGTCAGGGTTCGGCAGGAAAAGGACCCAATCGCAGACCAGATGCAGACAAATTTAGGATTTATTTTCAAAAAGGTATAAGCACAGAAGATCAGGGGCAAAAACTCAGGATTCCAAAAAAGACCAGAAAGACAGAAGATCCCAATTTAGGAATCCACAGGGCAGGGAAAAAACACAGCAGCACGGCAGAGAAGGAATACAGGCAACAGGAATCAGAATCTCACCATGATTGGACTTACAGGACTTAAGACTGACGAAACAACACGGGACAAAGGACAGACTGAACTTAAGTAGCAAAAGGGGGAAAGACAATGACACAGGTGGACTAAACAAGGGGAATTAACAAGACACAGGAGAAACAAATCAGGCAAAAAACAGGGTGATGCAACCACAACAAGAAGGGAGCACACGGCATTGACAACGAACACAGGAAGCACAAAGGACTAGACAATGGCAGACAGGAAGTAACATAAGAGGACGAAAGGTATACAAAGTAAAAGCACGGGACAAAAACAGAGCACAGACCTGCCATCACAACTCAGATGAAAGAATTGTGATGCTGCTCAAACTGCTGTCAAGGATCCCAAGTACTGATTAGTGTGGGCCTTAATTATGATGTACATCACTCAGGATTAAAGAAAATACTAAATACTTAAACAAACGGGCCTGGTAGGGAGAGGGGCATTAAATACATTAAATACAATAATTACAATTAAAGCATATGGTTCTTTGTAAAAATCCGCAGTCTCCCTCCTCACGAAGGTCCCGTCACCCACCTATGAATTTTATTTTTGAGACCCAGCTCCTATACTCCTACTGTCCTTGGGCCTTTAAATGCCGCTTTTTTAGAATTCCAGTATTTTCAGATATTTTCTTTTTATTTAATTTCTTTCACTTCCTCCTTTTGCTCCTCTCTCCCTCCATATGCACTCAGTGTGTGAGCTGCCTCCTCTCATTGGGCAGCTCCAGTGTCTTCTTCGCTAACTTTGGTTCTCTCACTTTATGCACACACACACACACACGCACACGCGCGCACACACGCGCACGTACACGCGCGCACACGCACACATGTCAGCCTACTGGGAATGTATGGGTGAATGTAAGGGTGTGTTTCTGGGTTGGGTGATTAGCGTGTGCGGTGACATTTATTGATTGTGGTGGCATTTATGTGTTTGCTGTGATCTTGCATGTTCACTACATATTGCGTGATCTTTTGTGCACCGTGTGAGTGGCATGGACTACCGTTTCCCACATAGACTTCCCATGAGCTGGCAAATCACCTTATCACTTCCACCTGGACTAATTACCTGGACTAATGATGAACTACCAATGAACGGGATCGAGGGGCAAGAGACGACTATAAAAGGAGGGAGCTGCAACCACACTGGGTGCCCGGCGGGGACCACGAGTCAACGGACGAACGGGTCAACGGACGAACGGGTCAACGGACGAACGGGTCAACAACGAACCAACGAACGAACAAGCGAACAAGCTGCAACGTAGAAGCAGACGAGAGCACGCCATCATACCGGAGAACTCCGGTTGTTGGGTGATCCACGCTCATAAATCCTTGAGCGAAGGGACGTAAGCTTTTCTTTTATCTTGATACATATTCCATGGTTACTGTGTACGTGGCCTGCGGAGTGCTGATCCCTTGCCCTGGTTATCCGAGGTCTGCCGTTTGCCGTTTCCGGAACCGACGAAAACTACACTGCTGAACCATTGGAACCACGAGAAGCCAACGTTGTAGACAACTCAACGTTCACGATATCCGGCGCAAAGGAAAGTAAAACTTTCCCTCCTGATTCTATTACGTTGGATATTGTACTAATAGAGTTCTGATTACTTGTTGTACTGTGTTGTATGTGGAGGCCGCGACTGACGTCACTGGGGGAGTCCAGGGAATCCCGTCGGCTCGAGGGGGGCGTTGCCCACGACGTTACACCAAGCTATCCACATTGAACAGATCACGGCCCGGTTTTCTGCAAAGGGTTCACTGTTTATGACAGCTCGCAACTGAACTATCTTGTGGAGATTGCTTGGATTTTAAGATGCTTTTAACACTTAAATTATAGTCCACGTTTTTATACAAAATAAAGTATATTTTTATACGGCTCCCTTGTGGTACTTCTGTGTCCTGGGCATTCCGAAAAATCTAAAGAGGCGGCCATACGGCTGACACACACACACACACACACACACACACACACACACACACATCCCATCCTCCTCCTCAGTGGACTCACGTGTCTGACATGTCGCAGCTCCTGCTCCATGCTCTGGTTGTGCTGGCTCAGGGTCTCCATGGTGGCCTCCAGCTCAGCATACCTATCCTCCAGGGAGTCGTGCTCTGACTGGGTTGCCGCACGCCACACCTGGAATTCCTTCTCTAGAAGCCTGTGAGGTCACACATGCACCCAAACACACACACAAACATATCCACAGATACCCGAACAAACAGAAATATGTTACTATGTTGCATAACTTTCAAAACTGAGTATATTAATACAAAGGAAACAGAACAACATAGAGGTAAGTGCTATTAAATGCAGCAAATACTTAATCTTTACTTTTAATAATCATTAGGCTAGAAATGCATGTCTATAAAATACCACCATGTACTTCATTATGTTCCCATTTTTGTTACACACAAAGAAATGTAGCTACAAAACATGTACAGTAGGGTGACCAGATTTGAGTTTGTGAAAAAGAGGACACTTCGTCGCAGACCCCGCCCCCTCCCCCTCGATGAAGTTTTTGGACATATTTTTCACATGCAGATGACCCCGCCCCCTCCCCGCGACGAAGTTTTGACATCTTTTTTACATGCAGATGTCATGTACTATTGTAAACGATGCAACTAGTGGAGGCAGCAAGGTGCTCAGTGTTGCCAGATTGGAAATGGCGTATTGTAATGTAACAGCAAGGTTACGCACAGGGGCAAATCTAGGTTCCCAGTAAGACTAAGGGGGTCTGGGGGCGTGCTCCCCCATAAGACATTTTTGAAAATATCCTTTTAAATAGTGTCCTCTAGTGGGTTTTAGGAAGAGAAATGAACCAATTTAGATTTAAAATATGGCACAACAATAAACATATTGAAGTTATAGCTGGCGGAGCTACTGAGTAGGGTAGCATACCCACAGGATCAATGAACCGGCATGATAAAAGAGAGCCACGACATCTATAATTAACTCGTGATTTAACCATTTTCTTTTACTCCTTAAAACTTCATGTGCTATACCTTTATATCCAGCAGCTGATTATGGCAGCTTTCACCAGCTTGGGTCGGACAGTCGCTCCCAGTCTGTTTACTAGACGTTATCACCGTCTATCTGCACGCTCGCGAAGCTCACTCACTCACTCACGACCAAACAGAGCCGTGCACTTGCCACCACAGTCTCAAACAGGCGGGATTCCTGTGCTACTCGAGTCTATTTTATTTCTAACTCTAAAAATTAAACAAAATAAGTTCACTAAATAGGTTGTTAGGTGTTAATTTGACGATCTCAAAATACAAATAAAAAAAAAATATATATTTTTTGGGGGTGTGGCTAAGGAAACTTTTGGGGGGGGGCTCCAGCTCGAGCTCTATCTAGGGATAGATACGCCACTGGTTACGCACCATGCCATTCTTAAAATTTCTGTCCAGGTGTCTCACATCCTCAATCACGTCACCAACCAAATGCAAGCCACCACGTAATTGACCCTACATTCATCACAGTATCAAAGGCACAAAATGATCGCATTTGGAGGATAATTTTCCTATCTGGCAACACTGGGAAGGCGGTCGACCAATGACAGTTCTCTCTACAGTCAGAGCTCGCGCAAGAAGGTGGAACGTAAGGGAGATACCCTTTCCAAAACTTGTAAGGAGGTAATAACTAGTTTGTGAAAGACAGAAACACAAATATCCGACGAGGCAAAATCCCGGACGTTTTTGGAATCCCTGCCGGACGCACTTTTTAGGTCTCGAAAAGAGGACATGTCCGGGTAAAAGAGGACGTCTGGTCACCCTATGTACAGGCATCGTCCTCACAATGTAATTGAGAAAGTAATAAGGTTCAAAAGGTGATAAAGGTTCTGCTGAAGTCGTGAGACTCCTGTCTTGTGGCTCACCACTTGTCTCTCTGCAGATCCCTCATGACTTTCTGAGTGAGGTGTAGGTCTTTCTGGAGAAGGGATGTTTTCCTCTGCAAAGAAACACATTCATCCCCACTTAGACATCACCATTTTTAAGCAACAGTAAGGAGTTTTGGTCTAACATAAGTGAACTAACTACCCAAAAGGCAGGCAGAAGACTTGCGAACACCAACTACAGCACAGTAGGCACTTATGAAAGCTTGCTAGTGTAACCTGCCTTGCGTAGACGACCGCAGTCCCGCACCGCACTCAAACTCACAAACACAGAAGCGAGCGTGCTAGCAAGGAGGATAAAAACCAGTGCTAGCATATGACACTAGTGTCTAAAGGTGTTGGGGAGTGAGGTTTACACTGCACTGCACTGTACCAGCAAGCTACTGTTACACTCACCCCCTTAAAATAACACAGGGCAGGACATCCAGTTAGCATTACAGATTCCCCCCTCATTCCCCATTCATTTTCCTGTCAGTGATTTGTCACCTTCCTAATGAAGTCTCTGCTAAAACCCATGGGTGCTTGCATCTGTTGCTAGCATGTCTCTAACCTTTAGGTTTACTCACTGCAAAGCATTGGACCTGCTGGCTACCATAACACAAACATGCTAACTGGTGTCTTTTGGAAATGTAGTTTAAACTGAAGGCAAGTAAGGCTTGGAAAATATGCAAAGTGCCATAGATTAGGGAAGTCATTGCATACTTCAGAGAGTTTAATCAAGAACATATTAGGTACAAAGTAAGTGTATTTTATGCTGAGTAATCTATTTTATATTGTATTATACATATTATGAACCAAAAAGAAATACTATACTATACTTGTTTAATGTGACCCAATTGAAAAGGACAACACCTACAACTTTATTATGAATATGAATGTATGAATGAACTTCTGTGTCAGACACATACTACCGGGCGGTAATATAGTGTGACTCAATCTTTATTGTTTTGTCCAACACAGTTGTCACAGAAAAGTGCTGCATTTGAGCTCATCCTTGTCCTTGCCTGCTTTGCTTTCTCTAAGGAACTACACTGTGAATCCAAACTGTCCACAATTATCATTTCCAAAAGCTGGAAAATGGGAAAGGGAAGTCATAGCTAGAGTAGGTCGCACTTTTATGCAAAGCAACCATGTGATATAGTATTGAGATATTTTATGCTCCCTGAGAAGTTAGCATGGATGCCTATCAGTTATGCCTCTGATCTGAAGCCTGTGCTGGTGTCTACACTAGTCATTCTCTCCCTTTTCAGGTGAAGCTGGAGGTTTCTAACCTGAGTCTGCAAGTCCTCCTCTGTCTGCAGGGCCTTGGACTCCACCTGCACCTGAGGGCAGACAGTAGCTGAGGGTGCAGAGGGAGAGGCTGCAGCTGGAGCAGGAGAAGGAAGTGGAACCGGGGCTGCTTTTTCCCAGAAGTCACGTGATTGTTGAGGGAGGGTTGACTGCTGTTGCTGCTCCACTAGGGCTCCACCACATGGGCTATCAACCCACAAGAGCATACACTCAAACACAGACACAGACACAGACAAAGACACAGACACAGACACAGACACAGACACAGACACAGACACAGACACAGACACAGACACACACACACACACACACACACACACACAGACACACACACACACACACACACACACACACACACACACACACACACACACACACACACACACACACACAGTTAATCACAAAATTACATGAATGTGTAAAGACTACGTTTTTGATTCATACATTTATGTCAGGCCCAAGAAGACCTGATATATTACCTTGAAATTATACTTATAATTAGCATGTAGTAATCTGTGCATAAGCATGAGGTGAAAGAGTCCAAGAAAGGCTCTCATCGTTACCTATCCTAGACAGTGAGCAGAGGACAGGGGAATTTAGTGATTGACACTTTTAAATTATGAGACTGTTTTGTCTTTCAGTGAGAGTAAACAGTATGATCAGTTAGTAATGAATGGGATCTGTGTGTATGTAAGTCTCTCTATGGGTACTGGGTGTCTCCTGTCTGTCACAACATGCGCTGATAGAGATATATCACAGATTATTTAGACCCACATGTGTGCTGGGTCTCCACTTGACTCTCCTCTAGTGAGCTCCCTTCTTCTCTCTGCCTCCCTCCTGGTGTAGCGTCGGGGCAGCAGGGCGTGGCGGGCATTGGACGCCAGTGAGGCCAGTGACTCCTTCCAGGTGGGCTTGAGAAGGGAGAGGGGGAGAGAGAGAGTTCAGGCAAAGTGTAAACAGGAAGTACCTTTGCTCTGTTCAGTCACTGAGCCTGCTTATTTAGGCTTTTTCATGAGGTCTAGGATCCCATCTCTGTAAAAGGTTTTTAATGTTTATATCCATCCTTAAAAACAAACTTTGGCTCACATGGCAGGAATTGCCAACTTCAAAAAATAGTTTATTTGGGTCCTCAAAGTCAGCTATGAAACATGTGGAGCCAAGCTATGTCAACTGGACTCAGATTAGCAGTTTGGTCATTATTGCTTCAGTGTAACACACAGAAACAGTACAGTAGACCAAAGAGGTATGTTCATCCATTCATATTATTATTTTAATCAAGTGTTTTGGATACAAGCCATAGTATTATTTCATTGTCCTCTCATTTGAGCTCATTAGAAAAAAAGAAATAGTAAAGTCCAATCAAAGTAGAAAACTGTTGGTTTATTCCTGTTTCTC